>NC_068912.1:61792708-62103423 GCF_023091745.1 Budorcas taxicolor | reverse complement strand
AGCATCAGTCCTTTCAAAGAATATTCAGGTTGATTTCCTTTATGATTGAATGGTTTGATGGACATACAAATGAATGAGTGGAATACTCACTAGGAAGAGGAATTTGGGGGATGTATTCCCTGATTTTCATCCCAGCTCCATCTTCCAGAGGGGAGGAGGGTTTTTTGTCCTTTATTTAGCTTAGATCAGAAGTGTCATGGTGTCTGGTACATGATGGATACTTCTTATCTGCAAGTCTAAGCTTATTGTAATGAGAGCACAATGAGCAACAGGTTACAGCCATGTGCAGGAGATTCCCACTTTCTCTGCATTTCTTTGTCTATTCCCAGAACACTTATCTCCCAAAGTATGTGGTTTCCTGTCAGTCTGGAGGTTCTTGCTTTTCTTTGTCTGCCCATGGACCCCAGCTGTTTACAAGATGTGTGATTTCCGGCCACCTGGTCCTTGCACCCATTTCTCTTCTCATCTCTAGTTACCTGCCTGTTATAACAGTAAGATGCGGCCACTATCAACCTATAATTATCTTCTTGGGGTCCTTGATGACTGCTCCATTGCTCCATTTATAATTTCCCAATCATTGAAAACAAAGAGCCTGGGTATACATATATCCTCCTTTTTAGAAGAAGACTCTCATCCTATTGGGCTTCCCAGGTGGCTCAAATGGTAAAGAATCTGCCTGTGATGCAGGAGAGCAGGGTTCAATCCCTGAGTCAAGAAGATCCCCTGGAGAAGGGAATCGCAACCCACTCCAGTATTCTTGCCTGGAGAATCCCAAGGATAGATGAGCCTGGAGGGCTACAATCCATGGAGTGGCAAAAAATTGAACACAGCTGAGTGACTAACTCTTTCACTTTCAACTCATCCTTTTACTTAGAATCTAGGCAATTTATTCAAATGACCATATTAACTGTAGACTGTATCTATTCTGTATATATATAGTATAAACAAAAGGATGTTTGCCAGATTAATTTAGTCCTATTATCAAAAAAGAGAGAGTAGATATTGATAGATAACTAATAATCTTTGTTGCAGTACTGTTGCTACCCATTTCATCTATTTATATTGATTAATCAGTAGAAATTGATTAATATCAAGTATATATATTTGAAAAGACCCTGATGCTGGGAAAGACTTAGGGCAGGAGGAGAAGGGAATGACAGAGGATGAGATGGTTGGATCACATCACTGACTCAATGGACATGGGTTTGGGTGGACTCTGGGGATTGGTGATGAACAGGGATGCCTGGTGTGCTGCAGTTCATGGGGTTGCAAAGAGTCAGACACGACTGAGCAACTGAACTGAATTGATATATGTCAAATATATATTACAATTAAGAATACATAATATACGGTGGGGGTGGTTTAGTTGCTAAGTCGTGTCTCACTCTTGTGAACTGTAGCCCGCCAGGTTCACCTGTGCATGGGATTATCCAAGCAAGAATACTGGAGTGGGTTGCCATTTTGTTCTCCAATATAATGTATATCAAAATATAATTATATATCAGGGGCTTCCCCAGTGGCTCAGTGGTAAAGAATCTGTCTACAATGCAGAAGACACAGGAGATGTGGGTTCCTCCTCCTGGGTCGTGAATGACCCCTGAAGGAGGAAATGGCAACCCACTCGAGTATTCTTGCCAGGAAAATCCCATAGAGAGAGGAGCCTCATGGGGTCACAAATTGGTGGACATAATTGAGTGAGCACAAAATTACATATCAAAATATATATTGATTAATCATTACAGATGGACATAGATATAGATGTTTCTTCCTTTTTACAAGATAAAAGCTGCTTAGATATAACTTTGCTCAGGTTGATTTGTTTTTCTGATACCAATATTTCTGCAATATTACACATAAACCACTGAAAATCCCTGAACACTTTCTATAAACTATTAAGTGACCATTTCTTAACTTTAAGCTATTACTTATGAGACTGATTTGAATAGAGAGCATTCAGACTACCAAGGGTCCATGATTTTAGGCCAGCTTTCTATGAATTTACAGATATGCAAGAAGAAAGCTGTAGGTTCCAGGTTTTTTAGTGAAAAAATTTAGAAATTCTCAAAGTAAAAAACATCTTAAAAATATAGCTATTAAGGAACTCTTACTTACAATATCTTGCTAAATTAAATGTAAAAATTCAACACAGCTAATTTTATATTATAAACAACCTAGTTTAAAAGTTTTTTGATAAAGGGTTGAAGGTTCTGTAGAAAACTAGTGATGTAATTCTATTGTATTTATTTTCAGCTGTTATTTAAAAACTGGCTTGCAATATTTAGAAAATGTAAGATATTATGTGTGTAATTAATACACATTTTAAGTGGCATTTTAGTCATTTTTAAGGATAAACTCAGTTAGTAGAACTCATTAATTTCTAAATTTTACATGATTTGCCTGGCTATGCCTTTTTCTTGGATGAGTAGTTCCTCCAGTAAGTACCCTAACATAAGACTGTCTCTTGAATTTTTAAACTGACTTATTGAAAGAAAAGTCCTGAGTGAGAAAAATCATACAATTACAAAGCCATCCTTTCCGCTTGGTATTAAGCTAACAATGTAAGCCTAATATTTAATGTTATTAACAATGCCCAAAGTCAAAGGTTTGTGATTAAAAGAAGGATACAATAGGACTGCCATATTTAAAACATCATTTAATTTTTTTAAAAAAGAATGCAAATCAAAGACCAGAATTAAAGCCCAAGAGAAAATTTTATTTAAGCATATTTGAATTTCTATTCAGTTCCAGTTAACCCTCAGGATTTTTTCTCCTCTTCTGATAAACTTTTGCCCTCTAGCCTGCTGTGAGAAGAACAATGAAGCAGCCACCAATGTTCCCTAAACTCTGTAAGTGACTCTTCCTGAGTTATTATCCTTCAGCTTCTATACAGAGCATGAAAAATCTTTCTACCGGTCCCACCAGGAATACGGTGCAAAACATTGCTCTCGATGTCTTGTAGAGCGGAAATCAAGAAACATAGGGCCCATCTGTGTACATCTTGCTTGCTGAATGAAAAACATTATCACCATTATAAATTAACGAAAATCTTTTATCTGGCCAAGGCTCTTTTCCCATACAATGTGAGTAATGGGGCAAAGATCAAAGACTTACATGAAATGACTGCCCCCAATCTGGCCCCTTCCAGTGTGAAAGAAGAATGGGTATCCGGAAAATTTTCAGGGACTTACTTAGGCCATGAATCTGCTTCCTGGGCTGGTGAAACCTTTGTGCTTTACATTTTCAGCTTTTCATCAAAAGGAGAAGAAAGGCAAAAAAAGAAGAAAAGATCCAAAGCAGCAATTTAAATTTCAGGATTGAAGATTTGATACTGACTTTTTTTTTTTTTTCTCTTTCCCTTCCTTTTTTGTCAAGAAGCAAATTCTCATTTTCATGTGTAGTTTCTCTGCTTCTTTGTCAACTCATTAGATGGAGTATCCAGAGTAGATTTTCATCTAGGATCCACGCTTCAAATCCCAGGGACATCACTGATTCTACACAGTGATAAAACCATTATCCAAACTCTGCATACTGCTTTCTAATTAGCTGGCACTCTCCTTAGGAAATCCAGGGCTTTGCTAGATACCACTGGTTTTAGAGTCCTAGTACAGTATTGATTAGCACATGGAATGACTCAATATTTGATCCAAATTAAAATGTTATGAATAAAAAAAAAACAAAAAACTGAAGCTGAAGGAGGGATATGTATTTAACCTGCTTACTAGCAAAGGTGCAGGCTTTACAGATGACCTACTGGATATCTTCTGTGAAAAATACTTTTACACTTCATCTTATGTCGTCTACCAACTTGTTTCCATCTTTAATTAGCCAAATTCCCATCCTGACCTTGCTTTTTTTACTCTGTTTACCTACTCTGGATATATCGTTTTTTTCCCTGTTGCAATCAACCCTTGCAACCACCTCCTAATTAACATGTGGTAGGTCCCTTCCAAAAAAAAAAACAAAACAAAACAAAACAAAAAAACCCATGTATTTACTAAATTATACACAGGCATTTTGCCCTATAAATTTCCAAGGTGATGAAGAGTCTCTAGTATCTGTCACATATATGACAGTAAGGTTAATTAAAATTGCTATATTATCTATGATGTAGCTCTATCAATCATGAATATTTACTTACTTCATGCTATAAATTTCTGAGGATAAGCCCATATTGTTTTGCTATTTGGAAAGAGAGGCACCAATACATAGTCTGGTATTTCTCTCCCCACTTCCTGTATTTCTTATTTTCCAGCTCCATCTTTATTTTCAATTGAGATAGAAGTAAAAAGATTAAGAAAAGTTATTTTACTAAATCTATAACTTTGCCGGCATTTCTCCTTTCAACAATAGGTCACTGATTTATAGAAAAGCAACTGTAACTGTATCTGTAACACTTTTGTATCACAATTTTGGCTCAGAAACTATAGCTTTCATAAAAGTAAATTATTAAATGGCAGAATTTGAAACAGTGTTGCTTGATTAGTGAATGTGGTACACATTGACTTAGTTTTCAATACCAGTGCTTTTACTAGATAGAAATGCGTAGACATCAATGAACATCCCTAACCACTCCTTGTGGCAGAACCATAAGTAAATGCAGTATAATTGTCATTTGGCATGATAGCTTTGTGATCTATTACTCCTTGGTTGCACAAATTTGATTTCAGCGTAATTCTCTGTGTTATTTTCTTTAACATCCAAAGTGTGAGGGACCCAAATTTAAATGACAGCTACCCAAAGAATTGATGTTTTTGAACTATGATGCTGGAGAAGACTCTTGAGAGTCCCTTGGGCTGCAAAGAGATCCAACCAGTCCATCCTAAAGGAGATGTGTCCTGAGTGTTCTTTGGAAGGAATGATGTTGAAGCTGAAACTCCAATACTTTGGCCACCTGATGTGAAGAGCTGACTCATTGGAAAAGACCCTGATTCTGGGAAAGATTGAGGGCAGGAGGAGAAGGGAAAGACAGAGGATGAGATGGTTGGATGGCATCACCGACTCAGTGGACATGGGTTTGGGTGAACTCTGGGAGTTGATGATGGACAGAGAGGCCTGGAGTGCTGCAGTTCATGGGGTCGCAAAAAGCTGGACATGACTGAATGACTAAACTGAACTGAACTGAACCCAAGGATAGAATAACCAAAAGGCTTTAAAAAGGAAGATGATTTCCATACAGCAAACTCTTAAGTGTGAAACTACATGCAACATCTAGCCAGATACTCCTGATGCCCATGTTATTCCCATCAAAGCCAAGTTCTTCAATCAATGACAGACTTTTGGTTGCAAATATTAACCTACTCTGGACTTCCCAGGTGGCTCTAGTGATAAAGAATCTGCCTGCCAATGCAGGAGACGTTTGATACATGAGTGGGGAAAATTCCCTGGAGTAGAAAATTACAACCCCCCTCCAGTGTTCTTGCCTGGAAAATTCCATGGACAGAGAAGCCTGGCAGGCTATATACTCCATGAGGTCACAAGATTTGAATATGACTGAACACACACATGCATACAAACACATTAACCTGCCTGCAAAGCTTGAAATGAATACTTGGTGAAACTCAAAGCTTGTTCTTTTTCTGGTTGAAAACTTGTGGTGATTTGTTTCATTCTTTCACTACTAGTATAAAACTCAGTTTAAACACATTTTTTAGGATAAAACATACATTTTGGCAAAAATAAATAATGCTAAAACTTGAAAGATATAAACTCCCTAGTTAAAACATTTAGACTGTTGTTAAAATTATGGTATTTTAATTAAATAAAAAGTGGCAGAAGAAGCAGTAATGTGATAACAACATATTGGCAAAAGTATAGTTGGCAAATTTTTCTTTGTGTGAAGCAATGAAAAAAATTCTAACTTTGTTCCTCTTCTAGAAATACTTCTGACTTACTTCTAACTAAGACATAAGCTAAATATATGAAACAATTCAGAATAAAATGTGAAATTATATTGCAAAATTAAATGTCTCTCTTTTAGACTAATAAGCTTGCCATACTATTAGATTAAAAATGAATACCACATATATGATATCTATTTCTAGACTTATTTCCAAGCAAGAATCCCAAGATAAATCTTATAAACATAATTAAAATATACATTGCCCAGAGTACACAAGAGAAAATTAAAATCTATTAGTTGCTAAAGATTTTAAAGTCTCATGTATCTCTGGAAAGGGAATTCTTTAGCTTTGAATCATTTATCACTTTAGAAAAAAGAAATACATATTGATAAAACTTACTTGATATTATAAACTTTCCAGAAAGAATTGTATTAAATAAAATGGAGAGTAAGGAGAGTCTTTGAAAATTATATATGCTTCCTAACTCAAATAAGCAGCCAATAAAACTTATACAAACATGGGATAAGTGAGGTTTGGTTTACTTTAATTACCATTATTAACACTTAGATTGGAGATTAATGGGTGATATTGGAGGGAAATGGGAAATACTGGAGGGATGATGAAAAATACCTGAAAAGTCCAAATTAATAAATTTGATTTTTATATAAAATAAGACAGAAATTTATGTGTGAAATTTATTTGCCCTGGAAACTTAGGCTACATATTAAGTATTTTAAAGTCTCATAAAATGCATTTTAATGTCTCCTTAACAGTTTTTTTTTTTTTCTGAAAACACACACACACACACACAGTCCTTAAATACTTTAATGAAGAAAAAAATCATAGAGTTGGAAAAGTTTGTTATCTTTGTCTAGCAGAAAATTTGTTTGTGTGGTGTTTTCTTCTCATCATCAAGTGAACAGTGTAGCTGAGTTTTGAAGAATCTAGCTAAACCCCACAAATAATTAGATAAGAATAATAATCATGCCTTGCTCAGATGCGTATTTATTCAGCATCTACTGTGTATTAAATGGCAAACACATTGTCCCTTCCTGCCCAGAAAACAGACAAACTCTGATTGAAACATAGTCAAAACCAATATTTCATGAAATCATTGAATGAAAAATCAGTCTTACAACACAAGTTATATTTCAGCACCTTCTTTTAGTAATAAGAAATACCTTCCAAATGAGGTATTTTTATTTTTATTGATGTAACGTACATGACGTCCTTCTAAAGAATTATGTTATTTATTTTTGTTAGGATTCTTAGGCAATAGATGTAAACCCAAAGAAAGAAATGCCCCTATATGGCATTCTGCAAAGCACTAAAATTGGAGACAGATGCTCTGAATTAGTGATCCACAATGGCCAATTCTATGTGCTGTTAGGCAAACAACTTAACCTCTAGTTCTGAGGTTCCTCATCCTTCAAATGAAGATGTGTAATTTACCTCACAGGATTGTTGTAAAGAGTCATTGAGAACACATATGTTAGAGCATTTTGCAAACTGTAAGGCACTATTAGAATGTGAAATATTTTAAGTATCTTGCTTGTGAACATGTGAAAGATTCCCAACATTTATGGGGAAATGTGTTGACTTTTCTGAGATAAGGATGTGTTGAGAAGGGAGTTACGAGGCTTTGCCAGTTCTGTAACTGGAAACTTGGGTTGTGAGCCAAGACTTCTGACTCAGGGAGTGACAAATGTGAAAGCAGCAACTGGCAACAAAAAGACGAAATATAGTGATGAGACTCTATTTTATTGTTGATAGAATATCATTTTCTTGGGAATTAGATTCATTTTTCTCTCTACTCTTTGTATGCTATATTCTCATAGAACAGGTACTTACAAAAGTAGGCTAAATTATGAGGATCTCATTCTGGGCCATGACAACTTACAAGGAATGTGGAAAAGTTGCAGAGATTTCTAAGGAGAGTCATAAATACAGTGAAAAGTTTTGGGCATTGTACCTGTGGGGAAAAGTTTCTGGAATTATTCATATTGCTAAGGACAAGGCTACATATAGAAATGTGGGAATGTGTAATATACTAAGAATAAAAGAACATCTGTTTTGTTTGTCTAAGAAAAATCCAAAAGGAACTGAGTTTAAGCTATAGGATAACAAATTTAAATTAATAACAAAGAAGAATTTCCTGACTGTGAGGGTTGTTGGGCATTCAAGGACTTGCTGGAATCTCCTTTGCACATCTTTGAAATAGTGTTTTCATTAAAATAGAATGGTGTAGGTGTTGACCTTCCTGATTGTAGGACAATGGATCAAAGTACTTTAAACAGGGCTTCCCTGGTGGCTTCCCACTCCAGTATTCTTGCCTGGGAAATCCCATGGACAGAGGAGCCTGGCAGGCTACACTCCATAGAGCCACAATGAGTCAGACATGTTAGTGACTAATCAACAAAATGCTCACCTCCACTCTGTTTTCCTTGCTGCCTGCTGCAAACAGCATGACAAGATACCAGGGATGGCTGAGTCACAAGCTGGAAGCAGAAGGCCACCTGCTAGCCAGGAGCAACTAGTTCAACTTGTTCTGAGGAAAACAAACCAAAAAAATAAACACAAACTTCTATTTTATTTGAATCATCCCACAATTTTTATATTTGCTTCTTCTGCAGGTTTGGATGGGACAGTGACAAGCCAGGCCCATCTTAATGAGTTTATTTTTTCTCAGATCTTGGTCAAATGCTTTTCTTTACCTTGCTTCAATTCCTCTTCCAAAAAATAGTGAGAACAATAAACTCATTTTCCTTTTTTCTTTCTTTTTTCCTGTTTTGAGAATGATAAATGACATTGCATCTTAAATTGTACTTTTATTATTTAACCTAAAGCATGAAAATATTTTTCCAGTGGTTGAATAATTACATTAGAACGTATTTGTTGCAATATGGAGAGATATAACCTATTTTGCTCTATCTTAAAGAAAAACAAACGAAAAACCTTTAAAATATAGGAAGAAGGCCAACAAATTACTACAAAGGATTATTTGCAAATGAATTCTTCTAACAAACTCTGTTAAAAATATGATATCTCTTTTTTTTTTTTTTTACTGAAAAGATTTGCTTCAGTATCCTCTATAATGGTTATTCATGAAAAGCTCTAAGTTCTATCTGTCTGTGAGAATTTTACATTTCATTCTTTTCCCAGGGACCAGTACAACTAATACTTTTACAGAGAAAAACCTATTTACATGATATTTAACTATGTTTTTTTTATCAAATTGAAATACAAACCAAAGGAGGTTTAATGAACTTTTTAATTGTTTTTCCTGTCTATGAACATTGGAGGTCACAAATATGTAGATAGAGTTGTATGCTATTTAGTGGACTAGATTACTCAGAATGTGTCTTCCATATCCTACTTTTGAAGATTTTGAAAATTGGTAATAGAAATTAAATAAATGCAGGTTTACATCTAGTTCTAGATAAAGACATGAAAACCTGTGTCAAAATTAAGTAAGTGTTAGTCTCTCAGTCGTGCCCAACTCTTTGTGACCCCATGGACTGCAGCCCACCAGGCACCTCTGTCTATGAGATTTTCCAGGCAAGGATACTGGAGTGGGTCGCCATTTCCTTCTCCAGGGGATCTTCCAAACCCAGGGATCAAACCCGGGTCTCCTACACTGCAGGCAGATTCTTTACCGACTGAGCTACAAGGGAGGCCTGTCTTAAAATTAAAGGACATCATAAATCATCTGTTCTTGTCTTCTGGCTCCCTACCCAAGTTTTATTTGAAGCCAAATAATTCATTTGTTTGGATATAAGACTGTGCACTATTTTTAGGTTACACTTTGGAGCTAGAATATCTAAGTTTAAATTCTGGCTCTGCTGTTTACTGACTATTGCACCTCAGGCAGAATTTCACTTCACCTTTCTGTTCTCATGTCCTTCATTTTTTGAAATGAAGCTCATAATAATAACTCTATTATATAGTTTCATGTAAAATAATAACCAGAGCCTGGTACACTGTAAACAATCAAGAAGTCATAACTATTGTTCAATAAAAATTTACTGATCATCTGCTATACCCAAACTATAATATATTTAACCTCATTTTTTGTCAGACAATGCACCTGACACTTTAAAAGCTGTCTCATAGAAGACTTTCCTGGTGGTCCAGTGGTTAAGAATCTGCCTTCCAATGCAGGGATATGAGTTCAATCCCTGATTGGGGAACTAAGATTCCATGTTACAGGGCAACTAAGCCTGCACCCTGAAACTAGAGCTCTGTACCACAGCTACAGAGCCCACAACTGGAGGGAAATCTGTGCACCACAAGGAAAGATTCTACATGCCACAGTGAAGATCCTGAGTGCCGCAACTAAGATCTGATGCAGCCAAAAAAAAAAAAAAAAAAAAAAAAGTATTTTAAAAAGGCTATGTCATAAAGGGAACTCTTTTACACTACTTGGTAGGAATGTACATTGGTATAGGCACTATGAAGAACAGTATGGGAGTTTTGCAAAGAACTAAAAATAGAACTACCATATGATCCTGGAGTAGGAAATGGCAACCCACTCCATTGTTTTTCTTTTTTATTTATTTTAATTGGAGGCTAATTACTTTACAATATTGTAGTGGTTTTGCCATACATTGACATGAATCAGCCATGGGGGTACATGTGTTCCCCATCCTGAACCCCCTTCCCACCTCCCTCCCAATTCCATCCCTCTGGGTCATCCCAGTGCACCAGCCCTGAGCACCCTGTCTCATGCTTTGAACTTGGACTGGCGATCTGTTTCACATATGATAATGCTATTCTCTCAAATCATCCCACCCTTGCCTTCTCCCACAGAGTCCAAAAGACTGTTCTATACATCTGTGTCTCTTTTGCTGTCTCACATATAGGGTTATCATTACCATCTTTCTAAATTTCATATATATGCATTATTATACTGTACTGGTGTTTTTCTTTCTGACTTACTTCACTCTGTATAATAGGCTGCAGTTTCATCCACTTAGTTCATCCATTAAAACTAATTCAAATGTATTCTTTTTAATGGTTGAGTAATACTCCATTGTGTATGTGTACCAGCTTTCTTATCCATTCATCTGCTGATGGACATCTAGGTTACTTCCATGTCCTGGCTATTATAAACAGTGCTGTGATGAACATTGGGGTACATGTGTCTCTTTCAATTCTAGTTTCCTTGGTGTGTATGCCCAGCAGTGGGATTGGCAGCTCATATGGTAGTCCTATTTCCAGTGTTTTAAGGAATCTCCACACTGTTCTCCATAGTGGCTGTACTAGTTTGCATTCCCACCAACAGTGTAAGAGGGTTCCCTTTTCTCCATACCCTCTAGGCATTTATTGCTTGTAGACTTTTGGATAGCAGCCATTCTGACTGGTGTGAAATGGTACCTCATTGTGGTTTTGATTTGCATTTCTATGATAAATAAGTGCAGGTGGCGGCGGAGGGTCGGCGCACTAAGCGTGGCCGAGAGCTACCCCACGTCTGAAGTCAGGGACAGCGGCCCAGAGCGCCAGGCTGTGATGGAGCAGGAACGGCCTGGAGGAGCCACCCCGTGTCCGAGGTCAGGGCGGCAGCCAGGAGGAGCTACCCAGCATCAGAGGCCAGTGGCGGCTGGGAGGAGACACCCCACATCCGAGGTCAGGGGTGACCGGGAGAAGCCACCTCGCGCCCAAGGCCAGGGGCAGTGACCCTGAGGAGCCACCCCGGGCCCGAGGCCAGGGGCGGCAGCTGGGAGGAGCCACCCACGCCCAAGGCCAAGGCCAGCGGCCAGGAGGAGCAACCCGGGGAGTGGTGGCTGAGCAGGCACAGGAGGGCCTAGAGGAGCTATCACACGTTGAAGGTCAGGAACAGCGGAGGTAAGGAGATACTCGTCGTCCAAGCTAAGGAGCAGCAGCTGTGCTTTGCTGGAGCAGCCATGAAAAGATACCCCATGCCCAAGGTAAGAGAAACCCAAGTAAGATGATAGGTGTTTCAAGAGGGCATCAGAGGGCAGACACACTGAAATCATACTCACAGAAAGCTAGTCAATCTAATCACACTAGGACCACAGCCTTGTCTAACTCAATGAAACCAAGCCATGCCTGCAGAGCAACCCAAGACTGGTGGGTCATGGTGGAGAGATCTGACAGAATGTGGTCCACTGGAGAAGAGAATGGCAAGCCACTTCAGTATTCTTGCCTTGAGAACCCCATGAACAGTATGAAAAGGCAAAATGATAGGATACCAAAAGAGGAACTCCCCAGGTCATTAGGTGCCCAATATGCTACTGGAGATCAGTGGAGAAATAACTCCAGAAAGAATGAAGGGATGGAGCCAAAGCAAAAACAATACTCAGGTGTGGATGTGACTGGTGATAGAAGCAAGATCTGATGCTGTAAAGAGCAATATTGCATAGGAACCTGGAATGTCAGGTCCATGAATCACGGCAAATTGGAAGTGGTCAAACGAGATGGCAAGGGTGAATGTAGACATTCTAGGAATCAGCGAACTAAAATGGACTGGAATGGGTGAATTTAACTCAGATGACCATTATATCTACTACTGTGGGCAGGAATCCCTCAGAAGAAATGGAGTAGCCATTATGGTCAACAAAAGAGTCCGAAATGCAGTACTTGGATGCAGTCTCAAAAACGACAGAATAATCTCTGTTCATTTCCAAGGCAAACCATTCAATATCACAGTTATCCAAGTCTATGCCCCAACCAGTAACGCTGAAGAAACTGAAGTTGAACGGCTTTATGAAGACCTACAAGACCTTTTAGAACTAACACCCCCCAAAAGATGTCCTTTTCATTATAGGGGACTGGAATGCAAAAGTAGGAAGTCAAGAAACACCTGGAATAACAGGCAAATTTGGCCTTGGAATGTAGAATGAAGCAGGGCAAAGACCAACAGAGTTTTGCCAAGAAAATGCACTGGTCATTGCAAACACCCTCTTCCAACAACACAAGAGAAGACTCTATACATGGACATCACCAGATGGTCAACACCGAAATCAGATTGATTATATTCTTTGCAGCCAAAGATGGAGAAGCTCTATACAGTCAACAAAAACAAGACCAGGAGCTGACTGTGGCTCAGATCATGAACTCCTTACCAAATTCAGACTCAAATTGAAGAATATAGGGAAAACCACTAGACCATTCAGGTATGACCTCAATCAAATCCCTTATGATTATACAGTGGAAGTGAGAAATAGATTTAAGGGCCTAGATCTGATAGATAGAGTCCTGATGAACTATGGAATGAGGTTTGTGACATTGTACAGGAGACAGGGATCAAGACCATCCCCATGGAAAAGAAATGCAAAAAAGCAAAATGGCTGTCTGGGGAGGCCTTACAAATAGCTGTGAAAAGAAGGGAGGCAAAAAGCAAAGGAGAAAAGGAAAGATAGAAGCATCTGAATGCAGAGTTCCAAAGAAAAGCAAGAAGAGATAAGAAAGCCTTCTTCAGTGATCAATGCAAAGAAATAGAGGGAAAGAACAGAATGGGAAAGACTAGAGATCTCTTCAAGAAAATTAGAGATACCAAGGGAACATTTCATGCAAAGATAGGTTCGATATATGACAGAAATGGTATGGACCCAACAGAAGCAGAAGATATTACGAAGAGGTGGCAAGAATACACAGAAGAACTGTAGAGAAAAGATCTTCATGACCCAGATAATCATGATGATGTGATCACTAATCTAGAGCCAGACATCTTGGAATGTGAAGTCAAGTGGGCCTTAGAAAGCATCACTACAAACAAAGCTAGCAGAGGTGATGGAATTCCAGTTGAGCTGTTTCAAATCCAGAAAGATGATGCTGTGAAAGTGCTGCACTCAATATGCCAGCAACTTTGGAAAACGCAGCAGTGGCCACAGGACTGGAAAAGGTCAGTTTTCATTCCAATTCCAAAAAAGGCAATGCAAAAGAATGCTCAAACTACCACACAATTGAACTCATCTCACATGCCAGTAAACTAATGCTCAAAATTCTCCAAGCCAGGCTTCAACAGTATGTGAACCATGAATTCCCTGATGTTCAAGCTGGTTTTAGAAAAGGCAGAGGAACCAGAGATCAAATTTCAACATCTGCTGGATCATTGAAAAAGCAAAAGAGTTCCAGAAAAACATCTATTTCTGCTTCATTGACTATGCCAAAGCCATTGACTGTGTGGATCACAATAAACTGTGGAAAATTCTGAAAGAGATGGGAATACCAGACCACCTGACCTGCCTCTTGAGAAATCTGTATGCAGGTCAGGAAGCAACAGTTAGAACTGGACATGGAACAACAGACTGGTTCCAAATAGGAAAAGGAGTACGTCAAGGCTGTATATTGTCACCCTGCTTATTTAACTTATATGCAGAGTACATCATGAGAAACGCTGGACTGGAAGAAACACAAGCTGGAATCAAGATTGCCAGGATAAATATCAGTCACCTCAGATATGCAGATGACAACACCCGTATGGCAGAAAGTGAAGAGGAGCTTAAAAGCCTCTTGATGAAAGTGAAAGTGGAGAGTGAAAAAGTTGGCTTAAAGCTCAACATTCAGAAAACGAAGATCATGGCATGTGGTCCCATCACTTCATGGGAAATAGATGGGAAAACAGTAGAAACAGTGTCAGACTTTATTTTTTTGAGCTCCAAAATCACTGCAGATGGTGACTGCAGCCATGAAATTGAGATGCTTACTTTTTGGAAGAGAAATTATGACCAACCTAGATAGTATATTCCAAAGCAGAGACATTACTTTGCCGACTAAGGTCTGTCTAGTCAAGCCTATGGTTTTCCCTTGGTCGTGTATGGATGTGAAAGTCGGACTATGAAGAAGGCTGAGCACTGAAGAATTGATGCTTTTGAACTGTGGTGTTGGAGAAGACTCTTGAGGGTCTCTTGGACTGCAAGGAGATCCAATCAGTCCAGTCTGAAGGAGATCAACACTGGGATTTCTTTGGAAGAAATGATGGCAAAGCTGAAGCTCCAGTACTTTGGCCACCTCATGCGAAGAGTTGACACATTGGAAAAGACTCTGATGCTAGGAGGGATTGGGGGCAGGAGAAGAAGGGGACTACCAAGGATGAGATGGCTGTATGGCATCGCTGACTCGATGGACATGAGTCTGAGTGAACTCCGGGAGATGGTGATGGACAGGGAGGCCTGACGTGCTGCAATTCATGGGATCGCAGAGTCGGACACGACTGAGCGACTGAACTGAACTGATAATGAGTGATGTTGAGCATCTTTTTATGTTTGTTAGACATTTGTATGTCTTTGGAGAAATGTCTGTTTAGTTCTTTGGCCCATTTTTTGATTGGGTCATTTATTTTTCTGGAGTTGAGCTGCAGGAGCTGCTTGTATATTTTTGAGTTTAATTCTTTGTATATTGCTTCATTTGCTATTATTTTCTCCCATTCTGAAGGCTGTCTTTTCACTTTGCTTAGAGTTTCCTTTGTTGTGCCAAAGCTTTTAAGTTTAATTAGGTCCCATTTGTTTATTTTTGTGTTTATTTCCTTTACTTGGGAGGTGGGTCATAGAGGATCCTGCTGTGATTTATGTCGGAGAGAGCTTTGCCTATGTTTTCCTCTATGAATTTTATAGTTTCTGGTCTTACATTTAGATATTTAATCAATTTTAAGTTTATTAATGTGTATGGTTTTAGAAAATGTTCTAGTTTCATTCTTTACTAGTGGTTGACCAGTTTTCCCAGCACCACTTGTTAAAGAGATTGTCTTTTCTCCATTGTATATTCTTGCCTCCTTTGTCAAAAATAAGGTATCCATAGGTGTATGGATTTATCTCTGGGCCTCTATTTTGTTCCATTGATCTATATTTCTGTCTATGTGCCAGTAGCATACTCTCTTGATGACTGTAGCTTTGTAGTATAGCCTGAAGTCAGGCAGGTTGATTCCTCCAGTTCCATTCTTCTTTCTCAAGACTGCTTTGGCTATTTGCGATTTTTTTTTGTATTTCCATACAAATTTTGAAATTATTTGTAGTTCTGTGGAAAACCGTTGGTAGCTTGATAGGGATTGCATTGAATCTATAGATTGCTTTGGCTAGTATACTCATATTCACTATATTGATTCTTCCAATCCATGAACATGTATATTTCTCCATCTATTAGTGTCCTCTTTGATTTCTTTCACCAGTGTTTTATAGTTTTATATATATAGGTCTTTTGTTTCTTTAGGCAGATATATTTCTAAGTATTTTATTCTTTTCATTGCAATGGTGAATGGAATTGTTTCCTTAATTTTTCTTTCTATTTTCTCATTGTTAGTGTATAGGAATGCAAGGGGTTTCTGTGTGTTAATTTTATATCCTGCAACTTTACTATATTCATTGTTTACCTCTAGTAATTTTCTGGTGGAGTCTTTAGGGTTTTCTTTGTAGAGGATCATGTCATCTGCAAACAGTGAGAGTTTTACTTCTTCTTTTCCAATTTGGATCCCTTTTATTTCTTTTTCTGCTCTGATTGCTGTGGCCAAAACTATGTTGAATAGTAGTGGTGAGAGGGGGCACCGTTGTCTTGTTCCTGACTTTAGGGGAAATGCTTTCAATTTTTCACCATTGTGATAATGTTTGTCATATATAGCTTTTATTATGTTGAGGTATGTTCCTTCTATTCCTGCTTTTGGGAGGGTTTTTTTTATCATAAATGGATGTTGTATTTTGTCAAAGGCTTTCTCTGCATCTATTGAGATAATCATATGGTTTTTATCTTTCAATTTGTTAATATGGTATATTACATTGAGTGATTTGCAGATATTGAAGAATCCTTGCATCCCTGGGATAAAACCCACTTTGTCATGATGTATGATCTTTTTAATATGTTGTTGGATTCTGTTTGCTGGAATTTTGTTACGGATTTTTGCATCTATGTTCATCAGTGATATAGGCCTGCAGTTTTCCTTTTTTGTGGCATCTGTGTCAGGTTTTGGTATTAGGGTGATGATGGCCTCATAGAATGAGTTTGGAAGTTTACCTTCCTCTGCAATTTTCTTCAAGAGTTTGAGTAGGATAAGTGTTAGCTGTTCACTAAATTTTTGGTAGAATTCAGCTGCAAACCTGTTTACAGGTTCGATTTCCATGCTTGTAATGGGTCTTTTAAGGTTTTCTATTTCTTCCTGGTTCTGTTTTGGAAAGTTATACTTTTCTAAGAATTTGTCCATTTCTTCCAAGTTGTCCATTTTATTGGCATATAATTGCTGATAGTAGTTTCTTATGATCCTTTGTATTTCTATGTGGTCTGTTGTGATTTCTCCATTTTCATTTCCAATTTTGTTGATATTTTCTTCTCTCTTTGTTTCTTGATGAGTCTGGCTAATGGTTTGTCAATTTTACTTATCTTCTCAAAGAACCAGCTTTTAGCTTTGCTGATTTTTGCTATGGTTTCTTTCTTTCTTTCTTCTTCTTCTTTTTTTTTTTTGCATTTATTTCTGCCCTAATTTTTAAGATTTCTTTCCTTCTACTAACCCTGGGGTTCTTCATTTCTTCCTTTTCTAGTTGTTTTAGGTGTAGAGTTAGGTTATTTATTTGACTTTTTTCTTGTTTCCTAAGGTAAGCCTGTATTGCTATAAACGTTCCTTTTAGCATTACTTTTACAGTGTCCCATAGGTTTTGCATTGTTGTGTTTTCATTTTTATTCATTTCTATGCATATTTTTATTTCTTTTTTGATTTATTCTGTGATTTCTTGGTTATTTAGCAGTGTGTTGTTCAGCCTCCATATGTTGGAATTTTTAATAGTTTTAATAGTTTTTCTCCTGTAATTGACATCTAATCTTACTGCATTGTGGTCAGAAAAGATGCTTGGAATGACTTAAATATTTTTGAATTTACCAAGGCTAGATTTATGGCCCAGAATGTAATCTATCCTGGAGAAGTTTCCGTGTGCGCTTGAGAAAAAGGTGAAATTCATTGTTTTGGGGTGAAATGTCCAATAGATATCGATTAGGTCTAACTGGTCCATTGTATCATGTAAAGTTTGTGTTTCCTTTTTAATTTTCTGTTTAGTTGATCTATCCATAGGTGTGAGTGGGATATTAAAATCTCCCACTATTATTGTGTTATTGTTAATTTCCCCTTTCATACTTGTTAGCATTTTTCTTACATATTGTGGTGCTCCTATGTTGGGTGCATATATATTTATAATTGTTATATCTTCTTGGATTGATCCTTTGATCATTATGTAGTGTCCTTCTTTGTTTCTTTTCACAGCCTTTATTTTAAAGTCTATTTTATCTGATATGAGTATTGCTACTCCTGCTTTATTTTGGTCTCTATTCACGTGGAATATCTTTTTCTAGCCTTTCACTTTCATTCTGTACGTGTCCCTTGTTTCAAGTTAGGTCTCTTGTAGACAACACATATAGGGGTCTTGTTTTTGTATCCATTCAGCTAGTCTTTGTCTTTTGGTTGGGACATTCAACCCATTTACATTTAAGGTAATTATTGATAAATGATCCTGTTGCTATTTACTTTGTTGTTTTGGGTTTGAGTTTATACACCCTTTCTGTGTTTCCTGTCTAGAGAGGAGCCTTTAGCATTTGTTGAAGAGCTGGTTTGGTGGTGCTGAATTCTCTCAGCTTTTGCTTGTCTGTAAAGCTTTTGATTTCTCCTTCATATTTGAATGTGATCCTTGCTGGGTACAGTAATCTGGGTTGTAGGTTTTTCTCTTTCATCACTTTAAGTATGTCCTGCCATTCTCTTCTGGTCTGAAGAGTTTCTATTGAAAGATCAGCTATTATCCTTATGGGAATCCCCTTGTGTGTTATTTGTTGTTTTTCCCTTGCTGCTTTTAATAATTGTTCTTTGTGTTTAATCTTTAATTTGATTAATATGTGTCTTGGGGTGTTTGCCTTTGGTTTATACTGTTTGGGACTCTCTGGGTTTCTTGGACTTGGGTGACTATTTCCCTCCCCATTTTGGGGAAGTTTTCAACTATTGTCTCGTCAAGTATTTTCTCATGGCCTTTCCTTTTGTCTTCTTCTTCTGGGACTCCTATGATTCGAATGTTGGGGCATTTAACATTGTCCCACAGGTTTCTGAGGTTGTCCTCATTTCTTTTAATTCTTTTTTCCTCTCTGCTTCATTTATTCCTACCTCACTAATCCTATCTTCTGCTTCTGTTATTCTACTGTTGGTTCCCTCCAGAGTGTTTTTGATCTCATTTATTGCATTATTCATTATATATTGACTCTTTCTTATTTCTTCTAGGTCCTTGTTAAACATTTCTTGCATCTTCCCAGTCCTTGTCTCCAGGCTATTTATTGGTAACTCCATTTTGTTTTCAAGATTTTGGATCATTTTTACTATCATTATTCTGAATTCTTTTTCAGGTAGACTCCCTATCTCCTTTTCTTTTGTTTGGTTTGGTGGGCATTTATCATGTTCCTTTACTTGCTGAGTATTTCTATACCTTTTCTTCTTGTTTAGATTGCTGTGTTTGGGGTGGCCTTTCTGTATTCTGGCAGTTTGTGATTCCTCTTTATTGTGGAGGTTCCTCACTGTGGGTGGGGTTGGATGGGTGGCTTGTCAAGGTTTCCTAGTTAGGGAAGCTTGTGTCGGTGTTCTGGTGGGTGAGCTGGATTTCTTCTCTCTGGAATGCAATGAAGTGTCCAGGAATGAATTTTGAGATGTCTATGGGTTTTGTGTGAGTTTGGGCAGCCTGTATATTGAAGTTCAGGGCTATGTCCCTGCATTGCTGGAGAATTTGTGTGGTATGTCTGGCTCTGGAACTTGTTGGCTCTTGGGTGGTGCTTGATTTCAGTGTAGGTATGGAGGCTTTTGGATGAGTTCTTATCAGTTAATGTTCCCTGGGTCAGGAGTTCTCTAGTGTTCTCAGGTTTTAGACTTAGGTCCCCTGACTCTGGTTTTCAGTCTTACTTTTACAGTAGCCTCAAGACTTTTCCATCTATGCAGCACCAATGATAAAACATCTAGTCAATGATTAAAAGCTTCTTCACACTGAGGGGCACCTGGAGAGGTTCACAGAGTTACATGGAGAAGAAAAAAGGGAGGAGGGAGATAGAGGTGACCAGGAGGAGAAGAGAGGGAATCAAAAGGGGAGAGAGTAAGCTAGCCAGTAATCAATTCCCGATGTGCTCTCCACAGTCTGGCCCACTCAGAGAGGTTCAAAAAGTTACACAGAGAAGATAAGAGGGAGGAAGGAGACGGAGGTGACCAGGAGGAGAAAAGGGGGAATTAAAAGGAGAGAGACAGATCCAGTCAGTAAAAATTTCCCTAAGTGTTCTCCACAGCCCAGAACACACAAAGAGATTCACAGAGTTGGGTAGAGAAAAGAAGGGGGAGGGATGGGATAGAGGTGACCTGGTGGAGAAAAAGGAGAGTCAAAAGGGGGAGAGAGCAATCAAGCCAGTAATCATACTCCCAAGTGAAAATGGATACTGAAGATTGGGTTTTTAAAGGTACAAAATTGATAACAAATACAAAAAAGCAAAGAATAAAAATCTAGAGTAGAGGTTAGACTCTCAAAAATACAATATTAAAAAAACCACAAAGTCACAAAAATTATAATATATATATATGAAATTTGCTGTAAAAATAGGGTCTTTTTTTTGCAAGATAATAGTAGGCTATAAAAATGAAAATTAAAGGAGTAATAGAGGACTTAATAATAAAAAATATAAAAATTAAAAAAATGATAATAGTAAAAATATATTTAGGAATTTCTCTGGAGCTGTTGTGGGCAGTGTGGAGTCAGTTCAGTTTCAGATAGTTCCTTGATCCGGCTTATACTTCTCAAGATCTATAGGCCCCTTCCAATGTAGTCGGTGCTAACTACAGGGTTTTAATCAGTTGCACCTGTCACTTCCAAAGCAATTTCTTCTGTTTATTTAAGCTTCTTCTGTTTGCTGGTCTCTTCAGTGTCCAATTTCCACCCTGACACAAGGGGGCGAAGGTGTTCAGCCTTATTTAGGCTCACTTGTTCAGTCGTGTTGTGGGGAGGGAGGAACACTGCAAACAAATATCACTGGCGTGTGTGGGGAGTGCTTGCAGTGTCTCGGCTACACTGGGTTTGCCCCCGCTCACGGTGCATATGCTTTCCCAGTCTACACTTCTCAGGCTCTAGGTTGCTCTGCTGGGGAACTGTCTGAGGCAGGCCCTGGGTTGCGTGCACTTCCCAGGTCTAAGCCGCTCAGTTTCAGGTTCTCGGGTACTCCATGAAGGCACAGACTCAGTTGGGCCTGAGTTTTGTGCCCTTCCCAGAGACCAGGTGCTTGGTGAGCACAGTCTCTCCAGGTGGGGGGTGCGTCTTATCACCTCCCTGGTCCCAGCTGCTTGATTTCCTGGGTGGCAGTGGGCATGCCCGTTTCAGGTGTGCCGTTTGTCTCTTCTGGGCAGCTGATCTCTGGCTGTGACCCTCCCAGCGGATGTCAACCGTCCAGAATCCCAGGAAGATTTGGTTAGCAACTGGAAGCCTGCTTGCAGTTTGGTAGAGGATGCCTCTCTGGGGCCAAGATTGCCTCTTTCCGGCTCTGGCTACCCCTTGCCTGCCTCCCTGTCTCTGGCAGGGGATGGGCCCGTCCACAGCATGCTAGCTCTCCTTTGGTATTCTCTCAGTCCTTTGTTCTGTGAGTGGGCCTGGCAGTGCCTTAGGTTAGGGCTTTTCGTGGGATATTTCTCTTTCTCTTTTTGTTTTTCTATCTCACTGGCTATCCCACAGTTTGGGTTGCTATCTCATGTTAGCTCCCTCAGATTGCCCTCAGGGCATGCAGGCCTGGTCCTTACCCTAAGCAATGCAGCCTGTGCCTCCTTGTTTAGCCCCTGCTTGCTGATGGTGGATGTGAGCACTGGGAGTTGCTGTTAGGCATGTAATCTGTGGGTTTTATTTATTTATTTATTTATTTATTTTTCCTCATGGTTATGTTGCCCCCTGAGATTCCAAAATGCCCCACAGACCCACTGGTGAGAGTGTTCCCTGGTGTTTGGAAACTTCTCCTCTTTTAAGACTCCCTTCCTGGGACAGATATCCATCCCTACCTCTTTTGTCTCTTTTTTTATCTTTTATATTTTGTCCTACCTGCTTTTGAAGACAATGGGCTGCCTTTCTGGGTGCCTGATGTCCTCTGCCAACATTCAGAAGTTGTTTTGTGGAATTTGCTCAGCGTTCAAATGTTCTTTTGATTAATTTGTGGGGGAGAAAGTGGTCTCCCCATCCTATTCCTCTGCCATCTTAGGACTGCTCCCCGACTCCAGTGTTTTTGCCTGGAGAATTCCATGGACAGAGGAGCCTGGTAGGCTACCATCCATGTGGTTGCAAAAAGTTGGATATGACTGAGCACACCACATACCATATGACTTAGCAGTTCCACTCCTGGGCATATTTCTGAAAAAATAAAAACACTAATTTGAAAAGATATATACATTCATATTTTATAGCAGCATTATTTACAATTGCCAAGATATGGAAATAACCTAAATGCCCATCAATGAATGGACAAAGAAGATATATATATATGGGCTTCACCGGTAGCTCAGGGGTAGAGACTCTCCTGTAATGCAAGAGAGACAAGTTCGATTCCTGACGGCAACCCATTCCAGTATTCTTGCCTGGGAAATCCCATAGACAGAGGATCCTGGCAGGCTATAGTCCATGGGGTTGCAAAAGAGTCAGACACAATTTAGTGACAAAACATCAAGTGTATACACACAAACACACAATGGAATACTACCTAGTCATAAAAAGAATGTGATGAAAATTTGCCATTTGCAGCAACATGGATGGACTTGGAGGGCATTATGTTAAGTGAAATAGGTCAGGTAGAAGAAAAAAATTGTATGTAATATCATTTAGATGTGGAATCTAAACATATAGCAAACTAACGAATGAAGCAAAAAATGAGGCAAACTCACAGATATGGAGAACAAACTTGTGGTTACCAGTGGGGAGAGGGAAGGGGGAGGTATTATGGTGGTAGGGGAAAAAGTGTTATTATGGGATTTTATGAAATCATGTATGTGATACATTTGAAAGTTATAAAGCACTGCTGCTGCTGCTGCTGCTGCTGCTGCTGCTAAGTCGCTTCAGTCATGTCCGACTCTGTGTGACCCCATAGACAGCAGCCCAACAGGCTCCCCCGTCCCTGGGATTCTCCAGGCAAGAACGCTGGAGTGGGTTGCCATTTCCTTCTCCAATGCATGGAAGTGAAAAGTGAAAGTGAAGTCGCTCAGTCGTGTCTGACTCTTAGCGACCCCATGGACTGCAGCCCACCAGGCTCCTCCATCCATGGGATTTTCCAGGCAAGAGTACTGGAGTGGGGTGCCATTGCCTTTTCCATATAAAGCACTATAGAATTTGAACTATTTCATTCAATTTAAAAAAAGCTGCTTCATTAAATTCTAACAACCACTCTGTGAGGTAAATATTATTATGTTAATTGAACAGATGAGGTAAGTAAGGCTCTAAGAGGCTAAGTAACTTACCCAAAGTCACACAATTAACAAATAGCAAAGTCAGAATTTAAAAGCAGGTATGCTAAACTCTAAAGCATTGTATGCTGGATAACAGGGATAGGTGTTAAGATAAAATTGTTTAGTCCAGAATAAATCAGCTTAATCATGGCAGAGATATTAGAAAGTATGTATCTTGCTAAGTGTTAAAAATATCAACAATATGCTGTGGGGAGAAACTTGGTTTTTCTATTGTGATTATTGCAAAGTGGTGTATTTTCTGATTTTTCTTGATTAAAGATGTGAGATAATTTTGGGGGCTTAATGATTGGCTGGGTCTACTTTGTATTCCTTGATGCCTTTCCACATGTATTCCTTGATGCCTTGCCGTTGGTTATTTGGTTATCTCATGACCATGTGTCTTGTGTCCAAAAATACAATGTAGGCATGTCTGGGTGGACATGAGCAATTGCACTGCTACTGTTGGAGAAGCCATGCAACATGGATGAGCAGGTCACGAGTGGAATACTCAGGGGCACATAAGCTTGTCCATTATCATCCAGAACTGACATACCTTTGGCTGGGCCGTACCTTGGGACTAAAGTAGATTCTAGGTCGAAGTTGACAGTTGTGGTAAACACCCCTGGCTATGTATAGTCTAAAACTTCCTGACACTTTTAATTTGATTACTCTGCCTGCAGTTAAGATAAATTTAGTCATTTATTCACATAAATTATTTAGGGCAATAAGAAGTGTTTGTGATGATAGTTAATCATAGAATTACAGTCAGAAGGGACCTCAGGAGTCATCTAATCCAGTCTCTCCATAGTACCAGTGAAGGCACTAAGACCTAGGGCAAGTCAGTGCATTAATCTGCTCACACAGTCTGCTGTATGCAGGCCTGGCTTTAAAAACCAGAGTCTCTGATCATCTTGCTCACATCCCATACAGAATTAGCAACAAGTTCAATGATTAATTCTCCTTCATTATTTTGGATATTCAAGCCTTCCTCTACATGTCTCTGCTCTTGCTTAAACTGCAACAGAAAAGCCAGCTGGATGCGAGTTAGAGAGAAAAGGCTAAAATGAATAAGACTCTCCTGGTTAATCAGCAACACCAGTCCTAGCTTTGTTTTCAGCTGGCCTTAGGAAAGCAAATCTGTCTCCTGCAGCAGCCAAATCTTACTCTTGTGAAGCAGAGCTGAGGCTTGGTTCTAACTCCAGTCAGGCCCTATGCTTGATACATTACCACTGGAAAGTTTCATGAAAGAAACTGCTTTTGAGGGGAGAGAAGGCTGATGGTGAGTAGAAGTTGGAAAAATGTTTCAGAATTTGAAGTCAGCAGGAGCCTTAGAGATCATGTCACCCACCTGCCTCATTTTATAGGGGGAGGGAATCCAGTCCTAGGTGAGTTGAGGGACCTTTGAAGCCATACAGAAAAGTGGCTAAAATTTGGTTACACAGTCTAAGCGATTTCTTCATTATATAAAATCCCTGGTGGCTCAGATGAGAAAACATTTGCCTGAAATCCGGGAGAGCCAGGTTTGATCCCTGAGTCAGGAAGATCCTCTGGAGAAGGGAATTGCTACCCTAGCAGCAGCAGCAGCCAGTATTCTTTCCTGGAGAATTCCATGTACAGAAAAACCTGGTGGGCTACAGTCGATGGGGTCACAGAGAATCAGACACAAATGAGCAACTATACTTTCTTTCATACTTTGTGCCTGAGCCTTGTGCTAATAGGGGCTTCCCTAATGCCTCAGCAGTAAAGAATCTGCCTGCAATGCAGAAGACTCAGGAGACATGGGTTCAGTTCCTGGGTTGGGAAGATCCCCTGGTGGAGGAAATGGCAATCCACCCCAGTATTCTTGCCTAGAAAATCCCATGCTCAGAGGAGCCTGGTAGGCTACAGTTCAAGAGGTTGCCAAGAGCTGGACATGACTGAGTGACTGAACACACACACATGGCGCTAATACATCTATTATATGTCATGTAGCATAATATATATATATTATTATATAGCAGTTACACTCTTAAGCCCGGCCCTAGTTGACAACCAAGTACACTGAGGCTTAGAGATTTTTGGTAACTTTCTGAACGTCAAATAATTGATAGACAAAAAAGCCATGATTCCAATATGGACCTTATTAAGAACTATGAAGTGTCTGAGACTTTAACTTCCTGGTGAGCTAACAAATTAACTTGCCATGGTTTCATGGATATGCTGTTAGAAGACTTGAGACTCCTGGGTCAGAGACAAAGGACTTTATCACATTTATTGATAACAGTAGTCCTCAGCAGTTTCCTGAGTCTCAGTTACGACAGGGTGAGAAGAGGGCCATCACTGACAGACACAGTGAGCTGCATTATAGAGGAGGAATCCTGAGCTGGGGAAGCAAATTTTTATAATAGGCAGTGAGTATGGCTGCCTTGTCCTGTAGAAGGAAACACTATATCAGTTTCCCAAGGCTATTTGCTGTTTAATTACACTTGTAAAGTTAGTCAAGAATAAAGTCAGTCAGTGCGCTGATCAAAAGATATGATCTTCCCAATCCAGGGATCAAACCCAGGTCTCCCACATTGTAGGAGAGTTCTTTAACAGCTGAGCCACAAGGAGAGCCCAAGAATACTGGAGTTGGTAGTCTATGCCTTCTCCAGGGGATCTTCTCGATGCAGGAATCAAACCGGGGGTCTTCTGCACTGCAGGCAGATTTTTAACCAACCAAGCTCTCAGGGAAGCCTCAAAAGACATGCAGAAACATCAAAAATACATGGAGAACTGTCTCCCAACATATTTTAACTGTAAAACTCATGTCATCAGCCGCTATACCACAATGACAGCGGCAATGCCGTCAACAGGAAAACATGAGGTTGAAATGGTTGGTTGTTGAAATGCAGCGTTTAAACAATATAAATTTCTGCCATTGAAATACTATCAGCAGTCAAGTCATTGATTGGGAATCACCCTGAGGGAGGTGTGTAAGGCACAGATGGATAACTGGGACTGATTTTCTAAAACTTTTCCTGAGTTTTGGGCATTTTTTCCCTTAGCAGCTTACTAAGGAAGGAAGAGAGAGAGGAAGAGAGAAGACAGAAGTGACTTTAAGCTCACTTTGAAGAGACAGTATCTCTAGGTTTCACCTGTGTGCAGTTGTCATTATGCGTCATTCTTCACAGGCTGTT
Source organism: Budorcas taxicolor (assembly GCF_023091745.1). Taxonomy (NCBI): domain Eukaryota; kingdom Metazoa; phylum Chordata; class Mammalia; order Artiodactyla; family Bovidae; genus Budorcas; species Budorcas taxicolor. The sequence continues at coordinate 62,077,012 of NC_068912.1, read as the reverse complement.
GCTGAGGCTGCATGGGTCTGTTCATAAGATCAAAAGCAGTGGTAGCTTCCAAGATGGAAAGGGCAGTTTGGTCTCCTGAGTTTAAATAAATTCTGCTTACTCACTGGTGTCCTTGGATAAGTTTCACCCCTGTCTCTGGGAGTTTCATCAGCTCCAAGGTGAGATGACCCTTGTCAAACCCATAGTGCAGTACCTGGCCAATAATAAGCAATCAGCTAACATTAGTTCTTCTTATGAAGCACAAATCTTCATGACTAAAAGTAATACTGAAATATGCTTTTAATACCTGGAAACCCCATAAGAAATATCACTTTCAGCTAGTCAGTACAAGGAGGAATTTTACATTGACAGGGTGAATTTTTATTATTTAAAAATGTAGAAATAATATTTGTGATAATGTTAATACTTCTGCCTTGAAATCCCGAAATGAGACTCAACTGCCTTCATTTATGCATTCCCCCCAAAAGGAACTCTTTTGTTAAGCCTCACTTAGTCCATCTTAAGCACCTTTCAGTCAAAGAACAGCTTCTCATTAAGGGAAAAATGATTATTAACATCCTCATTTTGCTTCCTCTCGTGAATTATTTGCATTCAGAAATGTGCATGGCATTAGTTTCAGGGTAAATGCAAATATGACAGCGGGACTTCTCACCAAGCTCTTTTTTATTATTAGCTCTTTTCATGTATTCCATTTATTATTCCCTCATCATTTTTCACATTGTATTAAAATGTTAGATTTCTTAAAATAATAATATTTCTTTCATTTGGTAATTGTCTCGGCCTTGTCTACAACAGTCTATATCACAGAGCGCCCATCTATAATTTGGAGGGGCTTATAATGACTGTTCGTCTTTGCTGAGGGGAGGCTGAGGAATTAGCTATCATGGTAACTGAGCCCCTCTCTCCCACCGAGAATGTGATTACTCCAGGTGAGGTTCATGGGCTTGTGAAAGAGGGCAGTGGTGTGAGAAAGGCTTCTGCTGAGAGTGCTGGCAGTATATTTACAGTCTGGGGCTTAAAGATAAATTAAGAGGTTTTTTCCACTCAGCTATGAGCAGTGCCTGTCTCCAGTGCTTTTTAAATACAATAGCTCACACTCTATTTTTTATGGATATGGTGAAGTCCTTTTGTTTGCAGCATCCCATGTCCTCCCCATGAGGAGTGGATGAACTGAGAGATGAAGCATTTTCAAGCAAAGTGTAGTGGGCATGACTTGACTGGAGTGAAATCAAGGAATAATGGGTGTACTTTCTACCCAGGCCTGCCTTGATAAACTGATTACAATTATTTTGTTTTTCCCTGGTCATAAAAAAGGTAATAGATCTGACTAATAAAATGAAACTAATAAAATCATTTGATCATTTTGATTCACTGCACTTCACTGCTCCAAGCTCCCTGTTGACTCACAAATTGTTCCTGTCATATCATTTTATATTTGTTTCTTTTGGATTTGACTTAATGTCTCTTTTTCTCTCCCCTTGTTACTGTCCATCATGTCACTTCTTTCTTCCAGGGAGCAGAGGAATGAGCAATGATCAAGGCTCAAAGCAAGTTATCTGGTAGATCATACACATGTGTCTGTTAGTAAAATGGCAAAATATGAAACATGTAGATGCTTTGATAAGGCTTTATTTTTTTCCATAGGATCTGCTTCTTGCCACGCTACAAACTACAAGATGTAGTCATTAGCTTTTGTACTTTTGTTGTGTGATATATAAATGTTTACTCTGTGGAGTGTGAGACGGGAAAGGACCATCTTCACTGTGGCCTGGGAGACGGGACCAGGAGCAAGCATCCGAATCAGAGTTTGCTGGTTCAGGCCTGCAGTTAGACTAGTTCTTCCACATATTTTATAATGCCTACCTTGTACCAATTTAATTAAAATTCTTCTGGTGAATAGTAGGGTAGCATATACCAGCTGCATTTGGCAGGTGAGAAAAGGGGAATGAAGTATTTCTCACGACTGCTAAGTGGCTACTGGGCATCATACAGGATTCAGCTTAAAGTAGGTAATATTAATTTTGAGTGGTTACAATGCATCCAGCACTTTGTTAAGTGCCCTACAGACATTTTTTCATTACATTTCACAGCAGTGCTGTGAGAAGGCAGTTCCTATATTATCTGCATTTGTAGAAAAAGAAGTTGAAAATCAAAGATGTTAATCAGAACTTCTCAATTTTTCCATGTCCTAGAATACCTAGAATCTCTGTGGTACACTGAGGAAAGTGGATAAGGATACTTGCTGTCAAAGGCAATCGCCCAAAGGTTCCAGGCAGGCCAGGATCTGGGCAAATCTGTAACCTATTCACAACATAACAATGTGCATTTAATGGAATTTACATGCTGTCATTATCTGTGGGATTTTTGTTATTTTTTTTTTTCCTTAGGGCTATTTATATTCTTTCTTTCTGGAATCTCCAGTTCATGTATTTGGCTGTTTTTTCCCGTAAAGAGAGGTTCATCTTTTCTTTATTGATTCATAAAACCAGTCTGGGTATGGAGATGGCAAGATGACTGACTGTCCCTTCAGATTTCCTGGGTTCGTGTACACACACTGTTTATGCACTGATCGTGTTTGTGTTTTATCACTTGTTACCTGTAATTTAACCACATTCCCCTGGTAGTTCAGTTGGTAAAAGAATCAGCCTGCAATGCAGGAGACCCTGGTTTGATTCCTGGGTCAGGAAGATGTGCTGGAGAAGGGATAGGCTACCCATTCCAGTATTCTTGGGCTTCCCCTGTGGCTCAGCTGGTAAAGAATCCAACGGCAATGGAGAAGACATGGGTTGGATCCCTGGCTTGGGAAGATTCACTGGAAGGGAGAACGGCTACCTACTCCAGGATTCTGGCCTGAGGAATTCCATGGACTGTATAGTCCATGGGGTCACAGAGTCAGACATGATTGAGTGACTTTCACTTTCACTTTTCCCCATGAATGACAATTATAATAAGACCAGCCTTTGGGGTTGTTATGAAATAGTACCTGTAAATCAGTGAGAATTGTGCCCATTACATAGAAAGTAGTCATAAATATTACTGTTATATTATGAATGTTAACATTTTGTTCAGTTCAGTTCAGTTCAGTCACTCAGCTGTGTCCGACTCTCTGCAACCCCATGAATTGCAGTACGCCAGGCCTCCCTGTCCATCACCAACTCCCAGAGTTCACTCAGACTCATGTCCACTGAGTCAGTGATGTCATCCAGCCATCTCATCCTGTCGTCCCCTTGTCCTCCTGCCCTCAGTCCCTCCTAGTATCAGGGTCTTTTCCAATGGGTCAACTCTTCACATGAGGTGGCCAAAGTATTGGAGTTTCAGCTTTGGTATAGTCCTTCCAATAAACCCAGGACTGATCTCCCCTAGAATGAATTGGTTGGATCTCCTTGCAGTCCAAGGGACTCTCAAGAGTCTTCTCTAACACTACAGTTCAAAAGCATCAATTCTTCGGCACTCAGCTTTTTTTACAGTCCAAACCTTGCATCCATGCATGACCACTGGAAAAACCATAGCCTTGACTAGACGGACCTTTGTTGGCAAAATAATGTCTCTGCTTTTTAATATGCCATCTAGGCTGGTCATAACTTTCCTTTCAAAGAGTAAGCATCTTTTAATTTCATGGCTGCAGTCCACATCTGCAGTGATTTTGGAGCCCCCAAAAGTAAAGTTTGTCACTGTTTCTACTGTTTCCCCATCTATTTCCCATGAAGTGATGGGACCAGATGCCATGATCTTAGTTTTCTGAATATTGAGCTTTAAGCCAACATTTTCACTCTCTTTCGCTTTCATCAAGAGGCTCTTTAGTTCTTCTTCACTTTCTGCCATAAGGGTGGTGTCATCTGCATATCTGAGGTTATTGATATTTCTCCCGGCAAGCTTGATTTCAGCTTGTGCTACTTCCAGCCCAGCGTTTCTCATGATGTACTCTGCATATAAGTTAAATAAGCAGGGTGACAATATACAGCCTTGATGTACTCCTTTTCCTATTTGGAACCAGTCTGTTGTTCCATGTCCAGTTCTAACTGTTGCTTTCTGACCTGCATACAGGTTTCTCAAGAGGTAGGTCGGGTGGTCTGGTATGCCCATCTCTTTCAGAATCTTCCACAGTTTGTGGTGATCCACATAGTCAAAGGCTTTGGCATAGTCAATAAAGCAGAAATAGATGTTTTTCTGGAACTCTCTTGCTTTTTCAATGATCCAGAGGATGTTGGCAATTTGATCTCTAGTTTCTCTGCCTTTTCGAAAACCAGCTTGAACATCTGGAAGTTCATGATTCATGTATTGCTGAAGCCTGGCTTGGAGAATTTTGAGCATTACTTTACTAGTGTGTGAGATGAGTGCAATTCTGTGGTAGTTTGAGAATTCTTTGGCATTGCCTTTCTTTGAGATTGGAATGAAAACTGACCTTTTCCAGTCCTGTGGCCACTGCTGAGTTTTCCAAATTTGCTGGCATATTGAGTGCAGCACTTTCACAACATCATCTTTCAGGATTTGAAATAACTCCACTGGAATTCCATCACCTGTGCTAGCTTTGTTTGTAGTGATGCTTTCTAAGGCCCACTTGACTTCACATTCCAGGATGTCTGGCTCTAGATGAGTGATCACACCTTCGAGATTATCTGGGTCATGAAGATCTTTTTTGTACTGTTCTTCTATGCATTCTTGCCACCTCTTCTTAATATCTTCTGCTTCTGTTAGGTCCCTACCATTTCTATCCTTTACTGAGCCCATCTTTGTGTGAAATGTTCCCTTGGTATCTCTAATTTTCTTGAAGAGATCTCTAGTCTTCCCCATTCTGTTGTTTTCCTTTATTTCTTTGCACTGATTGCTGAGGAAGGCTTTCTTTTTTCTCCTTGCTATTCTTTGGAACTCTGCATTTAGATACATACATCTTTCCTTTTCTCCTTTGCTTTTTGCTTCTCTTCTTTTCACAGCTATACTTATTTGCAAATTTTTTTTCTAATTTATCTTCAGTTGACTTTATTGACAATGTTTCTGATCTATATAATTTTTGGTGATGAATGACTTTAAACCTATGCATAGAGCAGTGAGAGGGTGGAAGGGGGGAAGACATAGAGAGGAGGGAAGAGAGGGAGGCTCAAGAGGGAGGGGATATATGTATAATTATGGCTGATTTGCATTGTTGTGTGGCAGAAACCTATACAGCATGTAAAAATTAACAAAAAATAGTAAAAAGGAAAAAACCACATCCATAAAAATTAAAAATAGGTATGCTGTTAATAGCAGGGATAAAATGCAGGTGAGCAAAGATACTTATAACTATTTTGATGACCTTTCATTTTATCATTTTATTTATACATCCCAATGGTTTATTACAAGGCAAGAAAACAAATAATCCATGTTACATTTTCTAGTTGATTTCTTCAAGCTTCCCCCCATCCATGTTCATCTTTCATGGAGTGAAATGGAGAAAGTATTTTTATCTCAGAGGAACAGCAGGGCTTAGAAATGTTTGATTTTGATACCTTCACTGTAAAGCACCACTTTCTTTAAAGGTATTCAGAGTCAGCACTCAAAACCTTGGCCAATTGTATTAGGAGCTCTGGAGCACAGGGCTTATAGCAACTATTTACCTGCCATCCAGGCAACCTTCCAAGGGGATGGGGCCACTAGATTGAGAAACAGTGATGCTGAAGAAGGATGGTCCCCTACAACCATGTTTTATGTGTAGTATATGAATGAAAGGCTAACACAATTCCTCATCCACAGAGAATTGGTAAGAAAACTACACTCCAAATGGAATCAGAAAGAATCATCATTTGATCAGAAGATAAACTGTCATCATTTTTTAAGCCTAAAGTAATAGTCTTCCTCTGAGTTGTATATTATTTTATTGGACGGATAACCACTCAATTAAAAACAGATTTGACAGAGTTATCCTATTATTTAATAAATGGTATTTCCAAAGGACAATTTGAGAGGTCAAGATTCCCCTCTCCACCCCTCAAAGAAGGAACTCAACAATGAAAATCATAGATACCACAGATCTCTGAAAATAGTAATTGTGTTGTGGCTTAAATATCAGTAAAATACTTTATTCTTTAGGGATTCCTGGAAACTGAAAATGGTTTATATCACCCCAATGTCCAACAAGGTACAGACGCTTTGTATTAGTAACAATTATACAAACCAACAAAAAAACTATAGAGGCCAAGATTTTACATGCCAGTAGAGAAACTTACCACATTGGGACATTTTTTTAAGTATGCTCAAAATAGTTAAATGCATTCTGTGAACAAAAGCAATTAATGTTTGGAAGCCCAGTAGGTTGTCTGTATGGTCTCAATTCTGTAGGTAATTCTGACTTTCACTGATCACACACTAGACCAAAGATTCTAAGCTACATGGTTCTACCAAACAGGATCTGGCAAGGATCTCATTTTGTTATAGCCTGGCTGGGGACCAGGGTGAAAAGCTATATGGATGAACATGTGAATAAATCTACCATCAGGATCAAAGAAGGAATAGTTATCAGCATAATTTTGGTCCCTAGGCAATGCCTCTCTTAAGCTTGTTATGATAATGTGGCTGATATTGAGGAGAATATTTGGCTGGTAGTGCACTAAAATATAGACATTCATATATTAAGAACTTAAGGGGATATTATAATTATTGAAATAACTCAATAAACATCCATCTGCATTCGTATTAGTGCTTGCTGGTTTGTGAACATCTAAGTTAAATATAAACAGATCCTTCAACCTCTGAAGGCTTAATATGAGTGGCATATGCATAAACAGATTGAAAGATACAGAGACAAATACCAACACCAACCCAAAAAAAAAATTAATAAATTGAACCAAATATTTACATGATGTACAATTGCTTGCACAATGCTTGGAAAGTGAAATTTGAATTTTGAAATGTGCCTGTTAGAATATCTGCTAAAAATAATCTCAGTAATTCTAGTTATTCACAGAGAACTTTCTAAGACAATAGCATTAAAATCCCCTCTCCGTGAAATAAATATTTACATTTCAAGGGGCTACTGTGGCATCTGGACCACAGTGGATGCTCAGTAAAATTTTTGTAGAAGGAATGATAAGTTTAAAAAAAAAGTGAGTTTCAGGTATGTGTGGTGAGATCTGGAACCTAGGAAAAGTAGACAAGTAATGATTGAATATCCTGAGAAACATGTTTGCTAAACAAAACAAATAAAAAATATGCATGCAAGCAGAACTTTAGAGAGATGAGAGGTGTAATGGGAAAAATGGAATTTAATTTTAGTGAAGTGCTTCTTTGACTTTGATAGCATACTTTTCAGTTTGATTGTATACAAGTTTGTGTATGTCAAATACGATAAGGGTGGTGGTGGTACATAGCCTGTAGCCTGCCATGTTCCTCTTTCCATGGGCTTCTCCAAGCAAGAATACTGGAGTGGGTTGCCATTTCCTTCTCCACGGGATCTTCCCAACTCAGGAACTGAACCCTGGTCTGTTTTGCAGGCAGATTCTTTACCAACTGACCTACTAGGGAAGCCCAAATATAGCAATGATTATTGATTAACTGTCTCAGGTGGAAAATAATGACAAAATTGCTTGTTTTCTTTTAAAGTTAAATTTTTCTCAACTGTTATTCTCCCTGGTTTGGAGAGGAGGAACCCTTTTGCTCAGGATGATATAGGAGTGGTCTAGGACCTTTCGCTCGCACTGTCTGATGTCATGCCTATAGAAAAACCCATCAGAATGAGCCATAGAAAGTGAGAACCATTAATTTTCTCTTGTCAGATTTTATCTTTGTCTTGATATGTAAGAGCTTTGTTCTACAATAGTGAGATTGTATACTGTCTTGGTGAGGGAGTGTGAGTTCCAGTAAGATAGTGCTCAAAAGAAAGTGTGGCTAATTGTAATGCCAAGGTTGTCCTGAGTGTGCTGTTGAGACATTCAAACCAGCCTGACAGTGACAGTGAGAGGTCTGCACTGCTGAGGCCAGGCTCCTTTCAAAGCCCTGGAAGGTGCATAGTCAGAAAAGAAATGGAGGAAACCACCATAACCACTTCGAAGAAAAGAGGGAAATCAAAAACAGCCAATGATGAGGCTATCTGATTACAAAGAAACAACAAAGCTCTGTTCCTCAAAGGGGTTGTTTTGAAAATCATGTTTTATGATCTGAATTTTCACTTGTGACTTCCTGTTACATAAGATTTTTGGTATTCTGAGAGAAACCGAAGTTTAATCAAGGACAACGTGCATGTGACTGGCTCTAAATAAGACAGCGTGGCCTTTGGAATTAAATCTGAGTTTAAATCTGAGCTTACTTCCTCACCAGCTAGGTGACTTTGGGCAAGATACTTAAGCTTCTGGTTTCTCACTTTCTTTTTCTGTAAAATGAAGACAATGAGGTCAATGGAACAGGAAGATTGTGAGGACTGGTTGTTATACAATCACCTAGCACCAGCACCTGTGAAATGTCAAGTTCCGTTCCAATGAAGAAACTGGGGAATAACAAGAGTCTATTTTTGAGAGAGAGTCAACTACTTAAAGTTTTCTATGCGTTTTTTTTAAAAAATATAATTTCAGCAATATTGTGAAGTTCAGTAAACCATTCTAAAATGTAGCCAAAAGATGTTGTACATGACATTGTACAAACATTTATCTAAAAGGATGCTACTTGTAGTTTTGTTCCTAATGGAGAAAATTAGAAATGATCTACATGCTCAATGAGTGTGTGTGCTTAGTGGAGTCCAACTCTGTGACCTTATGGACCATGGGTCGCCAGGCTCCTCTGTCTGTGGAATTCTCTAGACAAGAATACTGGAATGTGTTGCCATTACCTACTTGAGGGGATCTTCCTGATCTGGAGATTGAACCCACATTTCCTGTGTCTTCTGCATTGGCAGGCAGATTCTTTAGTGCTGTGTCACCTGGGAAGCCAAAGTTCAACTTGGTGATACTTAAGCAGATTATGGCAAATTCATTAGATATAATACTAAGCAGTCATTAAAAAATCTCATAGCCAGATACTTTAAGTTCTGGAATTACTTACAGTGTTTTATTGAAGAAAAGAAGCATCTCAATTTCTTTGCTAGAGGATTCCAGTTTTAAAGTGGAAAATAATACAAGCATTACAAAAACAGAAAGAAATACACCTACATGTTAAAGCTGTTGTCTTTGAGGTGATGGGTGTGATTTTACCTATAATTTTTTTTTTGGTCATTTTTAGTGTTTCTTGATTTTTCAACAATAATAAACATTTAATTTTATAATAATGAATATATTTTAAAATAGTCTTTAGCTTATACTTTAAACAATAGTACAATTAATTTGGTTCAGACAGTGGGAGACCTGGGTTCGATCCCTGGGTCAGGAAGATCCTCTGGAGAAGGAAACGTCAACCCACTCCAGTATTCTTGCCTGGAAAATCCCATGGATGGAGGAGCCTGGTAGTCCATGGGGTCGCAAAGAGTTGGACACAACTGAGAGACAAAACTACTACAGTCTCTAAAATGTAAGTCAAAAGATAATAGTAAGACAATCATTAAAGGGATTATATATATTATGCAGAAGCATTTCTAAAGAAAAAACAGGTGAATTTGTCGTTGATAAAGCATAAGGATGTCTGACCTAAACTGGTTTTTATATATTTTTATATTATGCCATTCAATAACCACAAACATTTTCATTTACAGTAGAATTAACTCTTTAAATGGATAAAAAGTTTAGGTAGAATGCTTGGTTTTTCAATTAGTTATTTGCATGGAAGGATGTTTTGTTTCTTGACTGAGAAAGTTAAAAAATAGATATTGCTTTTATATAGAAAAATAAATACCTGTGAAGTCTAACACAGAGGCTAAATGATTAATACATGCTATTGAATTTGAATTCAGTAGAAAATCATAGTGGTTTTAAAAATGCACTAATTTATCCACTAATCCATTTATTCTTTCATTAATAATACCTTTCTACTATTCAAATGCAGCTGAAGTTTAAAACAAAAGCCTATAACAGAACGTTTATAATATAGTTCTTAATGTAATAAAATAATCTAGGAACAACAATATCCTTACTATTATTCAACTTCATTGCTTCATTTTTAGACTAGGTCATAAAACTAAAAGAAAAAAAAATTACTAGCTATACATTTGCTCAAAACTGGTTCCAAATCCATCCCATGCACTTGCTCAAAATCTTATAATAGTGGCCTATGTTGTAAGGAAAATATTTTATTAATCTTACTAGGATAGTTAATAATTTAGAGAATTAATGGAATCTGATTTATGATACTAAAATGATAAGAACTCTCTTTAATATGAATGTAGAGTTCACTAACATATAGCATTATTGTTGGTATCACTGGGTCAATATGGTAGATACTTTGCCAAAAAAATTATCTTCATAAACTGCTGAATTGACTATTTCTAGTTCCTTTTTTTATGAAATCTCATGATTTATTTCTGCAAAATCACTTTTATCAACCATGAGATGGGTCTTGTCCGCTTGGAAGACTAAGAGGATGAACATTTGGAAACTCAGTGCGATGGCAGAGGCTTTATAGGTAAAGATAGTGATTAAGAGTGTACAGCAAGGAATGTAGACATGGCCCCTAAAATTATCCAATCACATCATCGTTTGATAGTGGATGCAAAAACAGTATTCATGGCTCATGTAACTCTGACTGCAGTTGATATCAATTGTTATAGATGTGTTCTGCTGTTATCAGGTATTTAGTGGAATATTAAGTGTATTTTAAAATTATTAAAATTTATATATACATATATAAAATAAGTTACAGTTCAGTTCAGTTCAGCCACTCAGTCCAACTCTTTGCGACCCCATGGATTGCAGCATACCAGGCCTCCCTGTCCGTCATCAACTTACGGAGTTTACTCAGACTCATGTCCATTGAATCAGTGATGCCATCCAACCATCTCATCCTCTGTTGTGGCCTCCTCCTCCTGCCTTCAATCTTTCCCAGCATTAGGGTCTTTTCAAATGAGTCAGTTCTTCACATCAGGTGGCCAAAGTATTGGAATTTCAGCTTTAGCATCAGTCCTTCCAATGAATATTCAGGACTGATCTCCTTTAGGATGGACTGGTTGAATCTCCTTGCTGTCCAAGGGATTCTCAAGAGTCTTCTCCAACACCACAGTCCAAAAGCATCAGTTCTTCAGTGCTCAGCTTTCTTTATAGTCCAACTCTCACATCCATACATGACTACTGGAAAAAGCATAGCTTTGACTAGACGGACCTTGGTTGGCAAAGTAATGTCTCTGCTTTTGAATATGCTATCTAGGTTGTTCATAACTTTTCTTCCAAGGAGCAAGTGTCTTTTAATTTCATGGCTGGAGTCACCCTCTGCAGTGATTTTGGAGCCCCCAAAAATAAAGTCTGTCACTCTTTGCACTGTTTCCCCATCTATTTGCCATGAAGTGTTGGGGCCAGATGCTGTGATCTTAATTTTCTGAATGTTGAGTTTTAAACCAGCTTTTCCACTCTCCTCTTTCACTTTCTTCAAGAGGCTCTTTAGCTTTTCTTCTCTTCAAGTTATAACATGTATTAAAATTTAAAGTTTACTTCTTTTGAGTTTTAAATGCAAAATATCCATATTTGAGGATATTGAGAAATACAGTTGAAAGAAGAGAAGAAATACTAAAGGGAAGACTGTAATCATATAGAAGTAATCGCTATTAACATTTTGGCATATTTATTCAATAGATAAATCTTTCTCTCTCTACACACAAAAAAATTAAAAAATGCACTCTGCCTCACCTACAGACATGCATACGTGCACATACATACTCATCAAACTCATATAAAATTTTTAAGTAGCTTGGATTTTTGTATAGGAGTTCAACAAATATTTAGGATGAAAGGCTGGATGAAAGGATAAGAGTTACAGGCCCTATATAACAGCCCCCCTCAACTTAACAATTTCTGAGCCAAGATCAAGCTTGTTATTATGGTTGGAGTTTAGAAGAGGTAGTCTGAAGTTACACAGAGATCTGAGTATTTGATTGACAAACAGTCAATCTACTTTTTGACATTAAGACCAATTCGGTTAGACATGGCCTTGGATGCTCTACGAACAAGACAAAACCCCAAACTGAATCTATTCAGTAGAAAGAAGGAAATCGATTTGACATAAAGCCTTTCTTTACTCTAGCTTTTTTACCATCCTCTTTTATGTGGCACTGAAGAGCTATGGAGTCAGATGCTGAAGTTATGATTCAATCTATCCATATAAAATTCTTGATTTATTTGAATCATATGTATCTATTGCCCAATAGTTATGGGTATCAGTCGCTCCACACGCACCTCATCTGTTATCATTAGCAGTAATTGGTTGACCAATCTTGGCAAACTACCCAGACTTTAATCCATAAGTGGAAACAAGGAAAAAAATCAATTCTTTTTGGTTTATATGTGTGAAATTAAAACACTTTTAGTTCAAAAACTCTGCCTGGGTTAAAAGAACTAAGTTTGCCTTGCTATCATTTTTTAAGTAGAAACCATTGGTTGCAACTTTCCAGTTAATGTGTTGATCAGTAGAAAAGTTCATTTAGTGGTATTCAATATTAATTTTAGTAGCTAGCTCAGTGGCTCGCCTTACTAAGGGGCTATTTACTGCTTTTTTCTTTTTAAAAATGGTAGCAATTATTTGTGCTTATGAGAGCGATGGGAACAACCAAACACTAAAAATAGAAATTATGAAATTAGCAACAAGCAAATTACAGAGCAGGGACAAATCCATGAACATTTCCTCTGACTGGCCTGCTGCTGACCTCCTTGAAGTGGACAGGCTATTAACCTGAATAGATAGCATGGCTGAGAACCCCCTTCTCTCACCTTGTTCCATGTCTCTTTAGCTCACAGTGCCAACTGAGGGCTTAGTTTGATGCTGAACTTTGGTTCCAGAGACAAACCTATTAGAACCATAGCTGAGAGTAGAAAATGCATCATGTTAGGGCCACCTGTTAAATTTGAGCCATAACCTTTGGACTGGGTGACAATTTTGTGGCTTTTAATTCTACTTACATGTCTTTGAACTCAAAGCTGTTTCTGTGCAGTTATTCTCAATTGATCTATTTAATGTGAGAAAATGTTTTGAATTGGAACACTGCTATTTGTTACTACTACCAAAAAAAATACGTATATCCACCCTGCCCCCAAGATAGCCAACAAAAGATAATCTGATTCATCTTTGGCAAAGAGAACGAGAAAAAAATGTAATACATCAGGGGACAAGGCTCTAAGTAAAATCATATTTAGTGATCAGATTCTCTGTTTTGTTGACTGCTGTTGCCAAGGCATCTGCAATTATTATCCTTTTTGTATCAGGATGAACACATGGAATCAAACAGAGCATGAACTTAGCTAATGAAATATAAGAATCATTTGGGTGTAGGTGGAAAGGAAGTGATAGAATTCATAGGAACAGATGTTCTAAGAGTTATTAGAACTTTTCAGAGTGAAATTTCATATCCTGTATCTAATTATTGCATTGCTCTTCTTGAGTCCTGATGGCTCATATCTGTTAAAATTCTTGAGGAGAGTGAAGAGAAATGGCGTGTAGAGACTTAAGTAACTGTACCACACGACTGACAACTGTTAGCCCAAGAAATGTTGACCCTCTCTTCAGCTGAGCATCTGCAATGGCAGAGCACTACCCACAAAAATGCAAGAAAAGAGCACTTGAGGCTGCATGTTTTCCTTTCTTCAAGTACATTTTTATTAGAATTCCTTCTCTGGTTCCTTCCTTGCTACATTATTGTTCTCAAAATAAGTGCTCTTTGATTTGTTTGACTTTGTGTTTGCAATACCCTAAAACAGATTCCATTTTATTCTCCAGTGCCAAGGAATGTGGGCATGCATTTTCTTTCCATGCAAAATTAGGCTTTCTGCACCCACAGATTGGGAGCTAAATGCTTCATATTTATTATCTTTAAGGTGCTGTGTTAATGAAAGAATTTTAATCATTGACATTGCTCCGTGAATTATGTATTACAAAAACCCCTGCTGATGAGTTAGACAAAATTAACCTACTGTAAGGGGCATTAAAAAAAATCACAGCTAATTAGTAAGCTAACAGGAACAAAGAAATGTAAAACAAAGATGCTGAGAACAAGACATTTAGGTAGGAAGCGCTGCCTCTCTTTTAGAAGTGGTTCTTTCATTTGGGCATCATTTGTAACACCACCTGCCATTGCTGAAATCTTCCTCCAATCTGATATGTTCCATTAGACTTGAGCATTTTTATGTTTTGTAATTAGTTTTGTAAGCTGGTATCTTCACTCTTTCAAACTGTGGAAATCCAAAGACTCATAATAGAAAATGGAAAATATTTTTAAATGCTTTTAAATTATTTCCCAGGTGATCTATATTAGAGATGTAAGGCAATTCACAGGGATTATAATGGGAAATGATTTCCGTCACTTTTTTTCCCCTTGAATCACTCTGTATGCTCATCATATATCTCTTATCCATCCCTGTATTTTAAAGTAGCAAAGCTTTGTCCAGGCTCCTTTCCTGATGCAATTCTACATGGGGCAGACAAAGGCAGAAATGGGTTTAAATCACAGGCTGCTTGGCTTCTCAGCTTCTCCTCATGCTGATATGTAAGACCATGCATCACTCTGCTGGTGCAGGAACTGAGAGGAGACAATTGACCCTGAGAGGCTGCTGGAGAGGTGCTCATGCTGGGCCACATTTGTTTATAATTGCTCTTTCTAAGTTATAGGTGGAGATAAAGCAACCAAAATGGGACAAGCAGAGGCAAGAGACAACAATAATGCCTATTTCAATTTTTCCCTGCTCAACAGAGGCCCCAAGCATTAAAAATGATTAGATGATTCTTTGACCTTTCATTTTCTTCTGGATTATTTCTTTTTATTTTCTTCATGTTCAAAATCTCTCCTTGTCTAATATTGTCTAAAATCATTTTCTTCCTGATGAGAATCTTTTCTGATATTCTTTAGAGAAAGGGTCATTAATCTTTCCTCTTTCATCCTATTTGCTTATGGTTGAGGTGACCTCCAACTCCTGAATGATTTAAAACAAAAGCAGACTGTATAATTTTGTAAAAATCTTTCACTTTTTAGGCAGAAGGAAATGCTCAAAGAATGCACAGCAAAGAGGAATTCTTAATTTTAAAGTGACATGAAGCATAGAAAGATGCAAGATGCCAGCTGTAGGGTGGGAGAACTTCATGTGGGAATTTTGGCTCCTGCTGTGTTCAATTTTGAGTTGCAGGCCTTCTTTCATGTGATTCCTCACTGCTTTTTCTGGACTTAGGGAACTTAAAGGATTGTTCTACCTTTCAATTCATATAAGTTTTCTTTTATTATAAGCTCAGTGGAAATAGGTTGGGATACTGTAGTAAATTTGATCCTTCTTGAATCTAAGAGCCCTCATCTTACAGCTTTCTACTTCTGTCTTCACTTTCAGAAAAAGAAGCCTCATAAACTTATATTTCCCTTCACAGCCTCTCCACCACTGTCTGTTGTGAATTCACCATAGTTTTTCCTATTTATATCACCTGAGTGAGCCACCTGTGTCCAAGTCTCCCCTTTCTACCACCCTCTAATCCCCGCAGGACTCACTCATATCCCATGTTCTTCTTCCAAACTCCTAGCATCCTTCCAATATGATACTGTTCAATATGAGCAAAATATTCTGTGTTCCTCACTGTATTTCTAAATTCTTCCTTCATGATTTCCTTTGAATGGAAATTTGGTTTTGTCTCTCCCTCTCGTATGGGAATTCTTTTAGGCCCCTCACAGCTCTCTCTCCACTGACCAGGAAGTGGAATAAGAGGTCTTGATTATCCTTGACCCTTCCAGATCAGTTTCTTTCCTTCTACTCTAAAACCCTAAGTTAAGCTCCATCTATAAGCTACTCCTCGATTGTTGCTGACATCTCCTGTCCTCTGGGTGGTTCCCCCTCTAAACAGGATGATTTTCACTCCTAGTTCATTGACATTCTCTTCAGTATTGCCTCTGGCTTTATAACTTCAATCATGATAATGAACAATAATTAAATGATAGAAGAAGAGAAGTCGCTCAGTTGTATCCAACTCTTCCCACCAGGCTCTTCGGTCCATGGGATTTTCCAGGCGTGAATACTGGAGTGGGTTGCCATTTCCTTCTCCAGGGGATCTTCCCGACCCAGGGATAGAACCCGTGTCTCCCACATTGTAGGCAGACGCTTTACCATTCAAGCTACCAGGGAAGCCAATTAAATGATAATGAATGATAATTAAATATGCATAGAATTGATTTTTCAACACCTGACTCCTCAGTTCCTTTCCTACTCCTCCAAGAATCTTTACCTTCCCCTACATTGCCTTTCCCTTCTGAGGTCATACTCTTAGAGGTTAGACGTGGCTTTTATCTATGACAGCACCTCCTTATATTCCTTGGATGCTATTTCCTATCTTTACAGGTGTCTCTCTCTCTCTCTCTCTCTCTCTCTCTCTGTCCCTTCCCCAATGATCTTCTGGCACCACAGTGACCTCTAATCTATTGGGATGATTACCTTGAACTATCCTTACCAACCCAGTATCCTCTCTGGCTTGTTTACATGGCCTGAATTCCTCTAGTCAATTAACTATTACACTCAGGCCTTTTTGAGCCCCTCAGCTCTCTACCCCACTCTTTCTTTGTCGTATTCACTTGAACAAACTCACAACTTTGGTTTTATACAACCTTTTCTATTTTATACATGCACCCATAAAGCTGAATAAAATTAGAGCAAATACCTCACACAGAATTGTTTTAATTTAAGTTCACAACCAAGATCATTAAGTGAGCTTTTACTACTGCTGGTAGATAATACCATAGAATCCTAATGGTATGATATTAGTACATTTCTAGTGCAATTACTCCCCTACTCTCCTGGGCAATTAACACCTTCTCCTCTTCTGTTTAATCTCATGTATAATATATTAAGCCATATCAAATTCTTGGTCAGTTCACAGACATGTTATACTCTTTCAGGCTTTTCTGACAGTGATACCATGTTATATCTGTGTTACCTTGGGCAAGTTGATGGACTTCTCTGTACCTCAGCCTTCTCATCTATAAGGTAAATATATTACACCTATATCATTGGACTGTTGTGAGGATTAATTGAAACAATACCCATATAGTCCCTAGTTTACTACCTGACACATAGTTGGGGCTTTAAAAATGTTGGATAGTATTATTACTGCACTTACTTTTTTAGGCCAAGAATTCTCTTTTCCTTCTTCTACAAGCTCCTATTCATCTTTAAAGACCAGGACATACTTTTCCTTTCTTACACATCTTCTCCTATGCTTCCATTGCATCTAGGGCTGGCATTTTTCAGTAGTTACTACACTGCATTATAATTTTTTTTAATATGTCTGGTTCTTCAGATAAAATATCTCTTCCGTGATAACAAAACATATGTTTCATTTAAATTTGCATCTGGATATTCTAGACTAAGGACTGGCAAAAATACATGTTAGCTCTATGTTCACTAATTAATATTTCATTATAATATAATACTGCTATGTCTAGATATGTTGCTTAAGTTGTTCTCTAGTAATTCTTTTTAAAAGAATTATTTTAAAACTAAAACCATAGTTGAATTTGAATTTTGCACAACATATATGTATATATAAATTATATCTAATTTATAATATACTTATTCAAGTGTTATCAGTTGAATTTGTAGCCTGTGGTTAGCACTGATACTAGACCTAGGACCCTGCTCCCTAAAACAAGGCCATGTCCAACTAAAATAGTTTTAGGCTGTGTATGCTGAAATGCCTTTCAAAGTTCAGCTGTTCCCATGGTTTATTCTGCAACAAATTTGACACAGAGAGCTTGATTCAGTACCCTATATAAACTCAACTTCAGACTCCAGTGGCAGAGGCATCTATCTTCCTGTTGGGGGCTGTGTGGTGCTCTTTCCTTGAAAAAAAATCTTTCTTCCTTCAGAGTCATCCAGGATCATAAGATGCTAGTATGATCATGGTTTAGTTTGAGGTTGCTTGGGAAAGAAACAGATTGCTTAGTTTTTTGTTTGTTTGATACATTTGTCTTATAACTTTTATCCTTACCTGTTTAAGAATATTAAGTAATAGAAGTCATATAAATTGACATTACTATATGCATTTCACTGATGAATCATGAATGAACAGGGGTAGGTTGTTTGCCCTCATGTAAAAGTAAGCCATCCTCAGGGTCTGGGGATAGTTATTCCTGAGCCTTAACTCACCTTGCCTTGGTGTTTTGAATTTTCATTTCTTGGGGCTTGACTCACCTAAGAAAGAACTACTATTTCAAGTTTATGTTTGGACATATTGCTTTTTTAAGGGCAGGTGGGAGAACAATGAATAAACTGTCTGGAGATGTTGTCACCCCTTATAAACAGTTTTGCTGAGGGCATTACAAGGTGTGAAGGACTGTCAGCTGAAAGAAGATCTATTGGTACTCTGTCTTTGCAGCATCTGGGAAAGAACTGAGCAGCCAGTTGAAACCTCATACCATGCAGAATTGTATTCGAGTTTTCATAGTGAGCTCACTCCCCTTCCCCTTTTAAATGGATAACCCCTACAGGGCCTCTTTCCAACCCCCTCCACATCCAGTCTGATAGATATCTGAAACCCTCTGAGGGCACTTCCTAAGGAAATACATAAAGAAATATTGTATGAACAAAAATGCCATAGGGAACCAAGCAAATATCTGCATGCATGTCAGAACTTGAAGAGCCAGGAAGAATTGTTGCCGGTTGACTTAAGTCTACAAGTAGATTTTAAGAAACTGTCTTGTCCCTACAGTCGATCAGTTAATCTGTTGTGTAACAGTCAAAGCAGGCAAAGAACAAGTAGCTTTCTAAAGAGGCGGTCCTTTGTTACTTATAAACTACTGTCTTCCACCTTGAGACTGCAGTTTCTGTACAAGGAATCACATACAGGATGACAGAAAGACCAATACTGCTAACACTGAACAACAGAAATCCAGGGCTATAGAGCACAGACTCCAGGCCACTCATCTTTACACTAATAATGAAAACAACATTACTAGCAACCATTACTGTTTGCCAACTTATTTCTAAGTACCAGCTCCTGTGCTAAACAATTACATGAACATAGTTATTTCATTTAATCCTTTGAAGAACCCTACAATTATTTCCGCTTTATAGAGGTAGAAACTGAAACTTAGAGAAGTTGTCACTTGCTAAAGTCATGTAGAATGAAGAGTGTGATATTGGCACAAGTCTATATTTGTGGCATCTTTCTTCCTACTTCGCAAATCTACAGTTGAGATTTTTCCTACTTCTCAAATATAGATTACAAACCTGTTTCCAAAGCTATGGAGTAAATGTGCTCCATGACCAGGAAACACACTTATGCATCCCAAAGCAGCAGGTTTACTCATGAGACTACTCATGAAATAAATGTGAAAGTCAGCAAACATTTGAAGTGAATAAATATGCGCTGGAGGTGACCACAAGCCCAGTGATGTGCTAAACTCTGGATGAGAGTAAATGCTAGGGGGGTAGAAAAGTTTGGATCACTTTATTCCTATTCTTAGTCCTTTGCCAAAGAGAAAATAATTCAGCTTTCTTTCTATCCCAACTACCTGAGTATGTTTGCCACCCTCGAAGGCCTAAGTGTTTAGTTGAGGGGTGGCTTGGGGACTACATAATCCAGTTTGTGTGGATAGCACTGGTTTATACCTACTCTTCTGGAATATTGTTATAGCACCCCCTAGCATAACAGTGGGAGAAGGCGATGGCACCCCACTCCAGTACTCTTGCCTGGAGAATCCCATGGGTGGAGGAGCCTGGTAAGCTGCAGTCCATGGGGTCGCGAAGAGTCGGACACGACTGAGCGCCTTCACTTTCACTTTTCACTTTCATGCCTTGGACAAGGACATGGCAACCCACTCCAGTGTTCTTGCCTGGAGAATCCCAGGGATGAGGGAGCCTGGTGGGCTGCCGTCTATGGGGTCACACAGAGTCGGACACGACTGAAGCGACTTAGCAGCAGCAGCAGCAGCGTACCAGTGCCCTGGTTCAGACAATAATTATACAACCCCCTAAAGTTTAGATGCCTTCCTTTAGTATAGGGAAATAAAAAGCAAGTAGTCATGTATGGTGGAGAAGGCAACGGCACCCCACTCCAGTACTCTTGCCTGGAAAATCCCATGGGTGGAGGAGCCTGGTAGGCTGTAGTCTATGGGGTCGCTATGAGTCAGACACGACTGAGCGACTTCCCTTTCACTTTTCACTTGCATGCATTGGAGAAGGAAATGGCCACCCACTCCAGTGTTCTGGCCTGGAAAATCCCAGGGACGGGGGAGCCTGGTGGGCTTCTGTCTGTTGGGTTGCTCAGAGTCGAACACGACTGAAGCGACTTAGCAGCAGCAGCAGCAGCAGCAGTCATGTACAGATATGAGAGTTGGATCATAAAGAAGGCTGAGTGCCAAAGAATTGATGCTTTCAAATTGTGGTGCTGGAGGACTCTTGAGAGTCTTCTCAACTCTGAAATTCATTGGAAGGATGGTTGCTGAAGCTGAAGCTCCAATACTTCGGCCACCTGATGTGAAGAACTGACTCATTCGAAAAGGCCCTGGGAAAGACTGAAGGCAAAAGGAGAAGTGGGTGGCAGAGAATGAGATGGTTATCATCACTGACTCAACAGACATGAATTTGAGCAAACTCCAGGAGATAGTGAAGGACAGGTAAGCCTGGTGTGCTGCAGTCCATGGGGTCACAAAGATTCGGACAAGACTTAGCAACTGAACAATAACACAAGGGAAATGAGAAACTTACATTGGCCAATCAGTGCTTACTTAAGGTAATAAGTTTTCTGCACACGTTGGTCCATCCTTGGGTAACTGTGTGGGAAGGAGCTTGAGAAGAATGGGAAAGAAACTGTAGGTATTTGATGACACACGGAGTCCCTGGACAGTCTGCATAGCTGGGTCCTCTTCCAGCCCTTTGGTATGTTACCCTTGGGGCTTGTTCCTGGGCTGGTATGTGTGAGAGCCAAAGGGAATTTCATAACTTTTAGCTTTCAACAACTTGAGGGGAGAGTTATTGCCCAAGGTGGGATGTTTTGATTAAATGAAATTCAAAGTACACTGTCTGATGAGTCATGCAGGTCTCAAAAAGTTGACACCGAGTCCATTTTTGACTTTGAAACTTAGGTGGCATCTGTGCTCTTAGAAACAAGCAAGCAAGTGGACATTTATCGTTTCTGCAGAGCAGCTGACACTGCAGCTGGGAGCCTGGATCCTGCCTTGGCCTCCAGTTCTGGGCAGCGGCATCAAATGGAAACAGTTGTGGGGTTTTCAAGGCACCTTCCTCTAGCCCTTCCCTTCTTGGCTCTCTGCCTCTAGCTCATAAAACCCTGAGAAAGCATGAAAGAATGAACAACTTATTTCTCAATTCAGAATGAAAACTGAGTTTTTACATTGAAAAGTGACTGAATAAATTAAAAATTAATGTTGTTTCTGAAATTCAGAAACAGGTGCTGCTCAAATGCCACCTTCATTGGAGTCTTAAGTGAAATGCCAAGATTCTGTTTGTAGTCTGGGTGAGTGTTTTTGAACTGTGACTAAGGCACCTCTGTGACAGTTTTAATGTTTTTGTACTGGTTGGCAAAATTATATAAATAAAATGTCTTCAGATTTTCATCTTTGCTCAGCTGTGTTGCAAAGGGGTAATTGGATCCTACTGTAAGCACAATGGAAAAACACAGCTCAGCTGACAAATTAGTGGTATTTGGTGCTAATATTACTAATTCAACATTTGGAAGGGTTGCTCACTGGGGAAAAATAACATGTTCTATAAGTCACAGGAGAAACTAGGGAGATAGTTAATGGGTGTTGGCTCCATTGCACATACGGCTCACAATACTCTTCAAACTGCTGCTGACTTCCTGCCAATAGACGTGGAAGTAATTGTCAACAAGATTTATTGTTACTTTCACATTTACACAGTGAGAGAGGAAAGGTTGGAAGAGTTCTCTGAAGTTCAGTCCTTGCTTCTACTGAACCATAGTGACACTCCCTGATTATGGCTAATGTGTGCCACAGACAGAATTTTGCATCATTTGAGGACTTAAAGTCATTCTTGTCAGGAGCCAATCTCTTCCCCTATCCTTGCATCCCTCTGTCAGTTCTCTTAAGATCAATGAGCTGAGTGTCAGTTTGGTTTTTGTCACCTCAAAACAATTGTTTTGCACTTGGTGAAGCAGTGTCCTTCAACAACAGAATTAGGAATCGGATTTAGAGTGTGACCCACTAACCCCAGACTGTGGAACCCACAAAAAACCCTAACTTGAGAAAGAGAAGGGTGATTTTAAATTTGAAAGGGAAAGCCTTTGCCAATTCAGATGTGAGTGAAGGAATGTACTTGGTTAAAAAAAGGGGGATGAATACTCAGGAGAATTTAGAGTAACACATTCTTTATATATCAACTCTATTGTAGGGAGACCTGGCTTGTGTGCATGTAGGAAGACATTTCTCTTTCTTTCTGCAAGTGGCAGCTAACTCTACAGGAGTGAAATTAGGATTATGAGATTGCAATTTTCTGTGAGTTGGACAGATTTTTCTCAGAGTGAGGAACTAACATATGTGTCAAGAAATATGTCAGCAGAGTATAAGCATCTCAAGCTACAGAGGCAATTATCCCGCCCCCACACACCACTAACACACATAGAAGATTATCTCTTCCTTGAATTTCAGATGGCATTTCCAGGCACAAGAAGCACCTGTTGGTAAAATTTCTCTCGTAATGAAGGCCATCTGGATAGGAGACAAAAGTAGGACGTGAGGACTCTGGTAAGTGCAGAAAGGGCCTCGGGTACTGATTGAGGCAGCAACTGCTGTGAGAACCGTTAACAACTGTGGGGGAACAAATACGCTGGACAAGGAGTCATTTATCTAAGCAGTATTTACACAGGCAGCAGGCATTTGAAAAGGAATGGATTTGGATTATGAAACCTTTTTTTCTTTTTTTTTTTTCTCCTTTTGCAAAAAATAGGCATGATGAAGGAAATCTGAAACCTCCTGGCATTCCCCTTGATATTTGAACATTTACCATGGTGCTTGTTTTCATACCATTGAGTGCTTATCCCTTGATTACTTTTTGGAGAAGATGGAGAATAGATATAAAGGGACCTATCATTTTAAATGCCACCTTTCAGAATGTAGATAAAAGTGGAGCAGAAGCAGTATTGATGAATAACATTAGTAATATCAGATGTCAGAGTAGAACATAGAACTTGCTGTACTAAATTGAGGAAGTGGCTTATTCAGCTTTGTATTTTGTGTCTTAGAGTGGCACAAAGAAGTTATTTCCTGGGAGGCCACAGCGGTTTTACATGACGTGAACCTTGAAGTGGCATCGAAGTAAAACCCTCTGAGGATTAATCTTCCAGGAAGTCGTAAACACTTCTGTTGGTATATTTTTTTTCTCCCAAGGTCCCATGCCTTTAAAAGAAGATACTCATTACATTTGTTTAACACACATTTAGTAAGCATATACTCTGTAGCAAGTGTATTGCTCCAGGCCCTGCGGAGATCAGATAAAAATCCCTCATTGAAACTGGATATTTGAGTAAAGCTCTAAAGAAGGTAAGGAGTAAGCCACAGGGCATCCAGGAGAAGAATGTTCCTGACTGGAAGGAGAGGAGATGCAAAGGCCCTGTTTAAGGAGCAGTTCTGGGGGCCCTATTCTGGCATCTAGCTGGCCACTGTAAGGATCTTTGACATTTGCTCTGAGTGAGATGGGAAGTCATTAGAAAGTTTTAATAAAAGAAGTGACTGTTTTAAACATTTCACTTGCCATTGATAAAACTGTATGGAGGCAAGATTGGAAGCAGAATGATTTAGGAGGCCTTAGACGTAACTCAGGCAAGAAATGATGGTGGCTTAGACTAGGCTGGGAAGAGTGGAGGTTGTGAAAAGTGGTTGAATTCTGAGAATATTTGAAAGGAAATAGGCCAATGAGAGTTGCTGATATGTGGGATACGGAGTATAAATACAATGGATTGTCCTTAATTTATTCCTTTACACCTTCTAGGAGCAAACTCATACGCTTTATCATTTTTTTTTTGGAAAGCCCAAGTTTACCTTATCTATAATTTTCTTGATTTTTATATCCTTTGATCATATTTCCTACTGAGGTACTCACCTTTCTAGAGGGAAGACTTTGAACATTGCTCATACAGTAACATTCTGTCTTCAGTCATTCTGTCAGCCCTCCACTTGACCTCCTCCAAGTTCATTATGGCAATGTTTAGGTGAGTGCAGTGTTCAAGGTGAGCTAGGCAATGGCACCCCACTCCACTACTCTTGCTTGGAAAATCCCATGGACAGAGGAGCCTGGTAGGCTTCAGTCCATGGGGTCGCGAAGGGTCAGACACGACTGAACGATTTCACTTTTACTTTTCACTTTCATGCACTGGAGAAGGAAATGGCAACCCACTCCAGTGTTCTTGCCTGGAGAATCCCAGGGATGGCAGAGCCTGGTGGGCTGCCATCTATGGGGTCGCACAGAGTTGGACAGAATTGACGCAACTTAGCAGCAGCAGCAATGCAAATCCATATTACATCCTCCTAGAGAAAGAAACCAGAGTACAATTTCACTTCCTAATCCATGTACCCTCCTCTCTACCAAGCATAAGCAATGTATCTAAACATAATACTAATCAGTCAGCCACAGTACAGAATATGCTTTATTTACTTAATGGATTGGAGGGACGCTTCTGTCAATCAGAATTCCTAAAGTAATTCAAAAACAGTAATTTAAAATATTTAAAAAGCCCTATTTATGCAGAAAATGGTTTGAGTGTATTATACTTATTTTCTCATTTCTCACTTTCAATAGCCATTCTTTGAAGTAGGCACTAATGAGGAAACTGGGTTTGAGAGAGATTAGGTGTCTTGCCTAAGGTCATTACTGCTAGTGAGTTTCAGCTTTGGGGCCTGCAATTAATTCTATCTACATATATATATATACACACACATATACACAGATATGATACTACTACTCTCTATTTATCTATATATCTGCCCTCACATTTGGCACCTTTGGTTTGACAGTTAATTTTATGTGTCAACTTGGAGGGTGTTTTTAGATGAGATTAACATTTGAATCAGTGAACTTCGGGTAAAGCAGATTGCCCTACATAATGTGAATGGCAATCATCTAGTCAATTAAAGGCCTGAATAGAACAAAGGGACTGGCCTCATTGAGCAACAGGGAATTCTCCAGCAGACTGCCTTTGGACTTACTTGGAACATCTGCTTTCCTAGGCCTATGCCTGCTGGCCTTTGGACTGTTGAATGTATCATTGACTTTCCTAGGTTTCCAGCCTAAAGGGCCACTCTGTAGACTTTGAATCTATCACCCTTTATAATTACACGTGTCTATACATAAAGAGATAAGGAATTGGATCACATAATTATGGAGACTGATACATGCATATACTCTACTGGTTTTATTTCTCTGGAAAACCCTGACTAATACACTTGGAGTTATTTTCTAACTTTGATTGGCTGAGAATTATCTTCTGAAGTGCAGTCATCACCAGAAGTTGAGTTCTGGTTTATTGAAGTATAAAAATTGCATCAGGGGTATGCTGAGATGTAGGATTTCTGCCCACATAAGAGCAATATCTGCCTTGTCTCTCATCTTTGTCCTTTTGCTAACTTGGGTGTAAATGGTCAAGATCTCCAGCTAAGTGCGACACTATTTCATTTTTCCCTAATGGTGACCACTCTGCACATAAGAACTATGTTAATTAAAAAAACCTTTTCCTTTCATTCTCCTTTTTTCGCTGAATGACCTATTAGGGGTTTCCAAAAAGGAAACATTAAGTTGATAGAACACTTTTCAAGATCTATTTTTTTTTTGAAGAATAATAAAAGTGAGGCTTTTTCAGAATTCTGAAAGTGTTATATAATGTTCCAACTAGCAAACTCAAGCCATGATTTCTAGTTACTATTGTATATAAAACTGAAAAATTTCCTTTTAGACAGCTATTAGATAAAAAGCAAACAATACAAAACAGAACCCTACTCCTTCAGGAGATATAAGCCTTTCTACTTACAGGCCTATAGTTAAAGTTTCCAGGATATTGTCACGTCCTATCTATCACTTAAAAAAAGTTACAAGTCTACATTTTCAAGGCAGATGACTTTCAAAGGTGAACAACCCTGGATATTCTCAACAGAGATCAGTGAGTATCGGAATAAGAGAAATTAGTTGAGAAAGTAGGAGAAAATGCTAAGTTTCTATACTATTTTAAAAAAGATTCTGTTATAATTATCATTTTTATTTCCACAACTGTGCAAGGAGAAAGAAGGCATTTTTCTTAAATCCAAGTTAACTTGTTTAAAAACATAAGTTAAGTTGATTAAATAGTATCATGTCTATGAATAAATTAAATATCAACTATTAAGTGGAAAATGAATAAATCATAATTTATTATAACAAACAAGCAAAACATACATCATAGCCTTGAGATTAACAACATATAGCATGGCAGCTTAAGAAGTCAAAATGTCAGAAGAGAATGGTATTATCAACCTACTGGTTAGAATTTAATTTTATAATGCTAAGACACAGATTAAGTATAAAATAGATGGAAAAGGGCTTTGAACCTAACCTAGCCATGAATTTCATCCTTACTGTTTTGATAAATCAGACTGGCATGTATTCTCTAGCCTTCTTTTCTATCTTTATAACAGGATATCAAACGTCAGCTCAGTGCTCTATGTTCTCAAAATATTTTGCTCGATAATTCCTTTATTCTCCCAAAGTTATCATTATTGAAACCAATTATCTCTAGGTACAACTCACTTAATTGAAAAATACTTGGATCATTCGCCTTTTAATTACTGTAAGATTTCTGGCTTTGGAAATCACACAGAGTAACATGAGCAAGAGCTTGTAAACAAACCATTTGAGTTTGATTTTTTGCTCCACAACTTTCCCATCACTTCCTACTTGTCTAACCCTTGTTCATTTGACCTGTCTGAACCTTTCTCCCCTCTTTATATCTTAGGGCTGCTGGAAGAATTAAATAATTTATGTCGAGATGTTGGTGCTGTGCTGTGCTGTGCTTGGTTGCTCAGTCCTGTCCAACTCTTTGCGACCCCATGAAATGCACCACGTCATGATTCCTGTTCTTCACTATCTCCAGGAGTTTTCTCAAACTCATGTCCATTGAGTTGGCAATGCCATCTAATCATCTCATCCTCTGCCACCCCCTTCTCCTGCTGCTTTGAATTTTTCCCAGCATCAGGGTCTTTTTCAGTGAGTCAGCTCTTCACACCAGGTGGCTAAAGTATTGGAGCTTAAGCTTCAGTCCATCCAATGAATATTGGAAGGATTGCCTGCTTTGATCTCCTTGCTGTCCAAGGGACTCTCAATAGTCTTCTCCAGCACCACAATTTGAAAGCATCAATTCTTCGGCACTCAGCCTTCTAAACTGTCCAACTCTCACATCTGTGCATGACTACTGGAAAACCATAGCTTTGACTATGTGGACCTTTGTCAGCAAAGTGATACCTCTGTTTTTTAATATGCTGTCTAGGATTGTCATAGCTTTTCTTCCAAGGGGCAAATATCTTTTAATTTCATGGCTGCAGTCACCATCTGAAGTGATTTCTGAGCCCAAGAAAATAAAGTGTGTTAATGGTTCCATTGTTTCCTCATCTATTTGCCATGAAGTGATGAGACCACATGCCATGATCTTAGTTTTTCTTTTTCTTTTTAATTTATTTTTTAATTGAAGGATAATTGCTTTACAGAATTTTGTTGTTTTCTGTCAAACCTCAACATGAATCAGCCATGGGTATACACATATCCCCTCCCTTTTGAACCTCCCTCCCATCCTCCTCCCCATTCCACCTCCCTAGGTTGATACAGAGCCTCTGTTTGAGTTTCCTGAGCCATACAGCAAATTCTCCTTGGCTATCTATTTTACATATGGTAATGTAAGTTTCCATGTTACTCTTTCCATACATCTCACTCTCTCCTCCCCTCTCAGAATGTCCATAAGTCTATTCTGTTTCTCCATTGCTGTCCTATAAATAAACTCTTCAGGACCATTTTTCTAGATTCTGTATATGTACATTAGAATATGCTTTTATCTTTCTTTCTGACTCACTTTACTCAGTATAATAGGTTCTAGGTTCATCCACTTCATTAGACTACTCAAATGCATTCCTTTTTATGGCTTAGTAATAGTCCATTGTGTATATGTACCACAATTTCTTTATCCATTCATTTGTCAAAAGACATCTAGCTTGCTTCCATTTTCTAGATATTGTAAATAGTGCTGCAATGAACAATGGTATACATGTGTCTTTTTCAGTTTTGGCTTCCTCACAGTATACGCCTAGGAGTGGGATTGATGGGTCATATGATGGCTTTATTCCTAGTTTTATAAGGAATCTCCCTACAATTTGTAATGTTCAAAATTATCCAAGCTAGGCTTCAGCAGTACATGAACTGTGAACATCCAGATGTTCAAGGTGGTTTTAGAAAAGGCAGAGGAACCAGAGATCAAATTTCCAACATCCCCTGGATCATCAAAAAAGCAAGAGAGTTCCAGAAAAACATCTATTTCTGCTTATTGACTATGCCAAAGCTTTTGACTGTGTGGATCACAATAAACTGTGGAAAATTCTGAAAGAGATGGGAATCGCAGACCACCTGACCTGCCTCTTGAGAAACCTGTATGCAGGTCAGAAAGCAACAGTTAGAACTGGACATGGAACAACAGACTGGTTCCAAATAGGAAAAGGAGTACGTCAAGTCTGTATATTGTCACCCTGCTTATTTAACTTCTATGCAGAGTACATCATGAGAAACGCTGGGCTGGAAGAAGCACAAGCTGGAATCAAGATTGCCAGGAGAAATATCAATCACCTCAGATATGCAGATGATACCACCCTCATGGCAGAAAGTGAAGAGGAACTAAAAAGTCTCTTGATGAAAGTGAAAGAGGAGAGTGAAAAAGTTGGCTTAAAGTTCAATATTCAGAAAACTAAGATCATGGCATCTGGTCCCATCACTTCATGGGAAATAGATGGGGAAACAGTGGAAACAGTGTCAGACTTTATTTTTTTGGGCTCCAAAATCACTGCAGATGGTGATTGCAGCCATGAAATTAAAAGATACTTACTCCGTGGAAAGAAAGTTATGACCAACCTAGATAGCATATTCAAAAGCAGAGACGTTACTTTGCCAACAAAGGTCCATCTAGTCAAGGCTATGGTTTTTCCAGTGGTCATGTATGGATGTGAGAGTTGGACTGTGAAGAAAGCTGAGTGTGGAAGAATTGATGGTTTTGAACTGTGGTGTTGGAGAAGACTCTTGAGAGTCCTTTGGACTGCAAGGAGATCCAGCCAGTCCATCCTATAGGAGATCAGTCCTGGGTGTTCATTGGAAGCACTGTTGCTGAAGCTGAAACTCCAATACTTTGGCCACCTCATGCAAAGAGTTGACTCATTGGAAAAGACCCTGATGCTGGAAGGGATTGGGGGCAGGAGGAGAAGAGGACGACAGAGGATGAGATGGCTGGATGGCATCACCGACTCGATGGACATGAGTTTGGGTGAACTCTGGGAGTTGGTGATAGACAGGGAGGCCTGGTGTGCTGCAATTCATGGGGTCGCAAAGAGTTAGACACGACTGAACAACTGAACTGAACTGATACTATTGTCCATCATGACTGTATCAATTTACATTCCATGAACAGTGCAAGAGTTTCCTTTTCTCCAGAATTTATTGTTTGTAGACTTTTTGGTGATGGCCATTCTGATCGGTGTGAGGTGATATCTCATTGTGCTTTTGATTTGCATTCTTTAATAATGAGCGATTTTGAGCATCTTTTCATGTGTTTGTTAGCCATTTGTACGTCATCTTTGAAGAAATGTCTGTTTAAGTCTTTTCCTCACTTTTTGATTCGGTTATTTGTTTTTCTTTCATTGAGTTGTATGAGCTGCTTGTTATTTTGGAAATTAATCCTTGTCAGTTATTTAATTTGCTATTATTTTCTCCCATTCTATTTAATTTACTGTTATATCTCCTATTCCAAAGGGCTGTCTTTTCACCTTGCTTATAGTTTCCTTTGCTGTGCAAAGCTTTTAAGTTTAATCAGGTCCTACTTGTTTATGTTTGGTTTTATTTCATTACTTCTAAGAGGTGGGTCACAGAGGATCTTGCTTTGATTTATATCATCAAGTGGTCTGCCAATATTTTCCTTCAAGAGTTTTATAGTTTCTGGTCTTACATATAGGCCTTTAATCCATTTTGAGTTTATCTTTGTGTATGGTGTTTGGAAGTGTTCTAATTTCATTTTCTTAACATGTAGCTGTTCAGTTTTCCCAGTACCATTTATTGAAGAGGCTGTCTTTTCCTCATTGTATATTCTTGTGTCCTTTGTCAAAAATAAGTTACCCATATGTGCATGAGTTTATTTATGGGCTTTCTATCTTGTTCCATTGGTCTGAATTTTGTTTTTGTGCCAGTACCATACTGTCTTTATGACTAGCTTTGTGGTAAAAGCTGAAGTCAGGAAGGTTGATTCCTCCAGCTCCATTCTTTCTCAAGACTGCTTTGGCTTTTTGTGTTTCCATATGAATTGTGAAAAATTTTTTTCTAGTTCTGTGAAAAATGTCATTGGTAATTTGGTAGGGATCACACTGAATCTGTAGATTGTGTTTGCTAGTATAGTCATTTTCACAATATTGATTCTTCCTACCCAGGAACATGGAATATCTCTCCATATGTTTATGTCATCTTCGATTTCTTTCATCAATATCTTATAATTTTCTGTGAACAGTTATTTTGTCTCCCTAGATAAGTTTATTCCTAGATATTTAATTCTTTTCATTGCAATGGTGAATGGGATTGATTCCTTAATTTCTCTTTTTAATTTTTATTGTTAAGTCACTCAGTCGTGTCCGACTCTTTGCTACCCTGTAGACTGTAGCCCACTAGGCTCCTCCATCCATGGGATTCTCGAGGCAAGAATACTAAAGTGGGTTGCCATTTCCTTCTCCAGAGGATCTTCCTGACCCAGGGATCGAACCCAGGTCTCCCGCATTAGAGGCAGACACTTTAACCTCTGAGTCACCAGGGAAGCAGCAATCCAAGTGATTTCTGTGTATTGATTTTGTATCCTGCAACTTTGCTAAATTCACTGATTAGCTCTAGTAATTTTCTGATACTGTCTTTAGGATTTTCCATGTACAGTATCATGTCATCTGCAAACAGTGAGAGCTTTACTTCTTCCTTTCCAATATGGACTCCTTTTATTTATTTTTCTTCTCTGATTGCTGAAGCTAGGACTTCCAGAACTGTGTTGAATAATAGTGGTGAAAGTGGACACTCTTGTCTTTTTCCTGATCTTTTTTCACCATTGAGAATAATGTTTGCTGGAGACTTATCATATATGGCCTTTACTACATTGAGGTAGATTCCTTCTATGCCCATTTTTTGAAGAGTTTTAATCATAAATCGGTGCTGAATTTTGTCAAAGGCTTTTTCTGCATCTATTGAGATTATCATATGGTTTTTATCTTTCAATTTGTTATATGGTATATCACATTGATTGATTTGTGTGTAATGAAGAATCCTTGCATTTCAAGAATAACCCCAACTTGATCATGGTGTATGAGTTTTTGATGTGTTGCTGAATTCTGTTTGCTAAATTTTGTTGAGGATTTTTGCATCTTTATTCAACAGTGATATTTTCCTGTAGTTTTCTTTTGTGTGTGGGTGTTGTCTTTGTCTGGTTTTGTTATCAGGGGGAAGATGGCTTTGGAGAAAGAATTTGAAAGTGTTCCTTCATCTTCAATTTTTTGAAAGAGTTTTAGAAGGATAGGCCTTAGATATTCTCTAAATTTTTAATAGAATTCTCCTGTGAAGCCATCTGGTCCTGGGTGTTTGTTTTTTGGGAGATTTTTGATTACAGCTTCAATTTCAGTGCTTGTCATTGGGTTGTTCACAATTTCTATTTCTTCCTGGCTCAGTCTTAGAAGATTAAACTTTTCTAAGAATCTGTCCATTTCTTCCAGGTTATCCGTTTCATTGCTGTATAGTTGGTCATAATAGTTTCTTATAATCCTTTGTATTTCTGCATTGTCTATTGTAACTTCTCCTTTTTCATTTCTAACTTTGTTGATTCTTCTCTCTTTTTTCTTGAGTCTGGCTAAAGGATTGTCAATTTTGTTTATCTTCTCAAAGAACCAGCTTTTAGTTTTATTACTCTTTACTAGGTTTCTTTCATTTCTTTTTCATTTACTTCTGCTCAGATCTTTATGATTTCTTTCCTTATACTAATTTTGGGGTTTTTGTTCTTCCTTTTCCAGTTGTTTTAGGTGTAAAGTTAGGTTGTCTATTCAATGTTTTTCTTGCTTCTTGAGGTAAGATTGTATTGCTATAAACTTGCCTCTTAGAACTGCTTTTGCTGCATCCCATAGGTTTTGATTTGTCATGTTTTCATTGTCATTTCTTTCTAGAAATTTTTTGATTTCCTTTTTGATTTCCTCAGTAACCTGTTGGTTATTTAGAAACATTTTGTTTAATCTCTATGTGTTTGTGTTTCTTACAGTTTTTTTCTTGTAATTGATATCTAGTCTTGTAGCATTGTGGTCAGAGCAGATGCTTGATATGATTTCAATTTTCTTAAATTTACGGAGGTTTGATTTATGATCCAAGATGTTGTCTAGCCTGGAGAATGTCCCATGTGCACTTGAAAAGAAGGTGTATTCTTTCTGCATTTGGATGGAATGTCCTGAAGATATCAATGAGATCCATTTCATCTAATATATCATTTAAGACTTGTGTTTTCTTATTAATTTTCTGTTTTGATGACCTGTCCATTGGTGTGAGTGGGTGTTAAAATTTCCTACTATTTTGTGTTACTGTCAATTTCTTCTTTTATGTCTGTGTTTGTCTTATATATTGAGGTGCTCCTATGTTGGGTGCACAGATATTTACAATCATTATATCTTCCTCATGTATTGATCCCTTGATCATTATGTAGTGTCCTTCATTATCTCTTGTAATCTTCTTTATTTTAAGATCTATTTTGTCTGATATGAGGATGTTATGCCAGCTTTCCTTTGCTTCCCATTTGCATGGAATATATTTTTCCATTGTCTCACTTTCAGTCTATATGTGTCTTGAGGTCTGAAGTGGGTTACTTGTAGACAACATATATATGGGTCTTGTTTTTTTATCCATTCAACCAGTCTGTGTCTTTTGGTTGGATCATTTAATCCATTTACATTTAAAGTAATTATTGATATATATGTTCCTATTGTCATTTTCTTAATTGTTTGGGGTTGATTTTGTAGATCTTTTTCCTCTCTTGTATTTCTTGACTATATAAGTCCCTTTAACATTTGTTGTAAAGCTGGTTTGGTGGTACTGAATTCTCTTAACTTTTGCTTGTCTGAAAAGCTTTTGATTTCTCCATCAATTTTGAATGAGATCCTTGCTGAGTACAGTAATCTTGGTTGTAGATTTTTCCCTTTCAGCACTTTAAATATATCTTGCCATTCCTTTCTGGCCTGCAGAGTTTCTACTGAAAGATCAACTGTTAAGCATGTGGAGTTTCTGTTGTATGTTCCTTGTTGCTTTTCCCTTGTTTCTTTTAATATTCTTTCTTTGTAATTAGTCTTTGTCTTTGTTAGTATGATTAGTATGTGTCTTGGTGTGTTTCTCCTTGGGTTTATCCTGTATGGGACTTTTTATGCCTCTTGGACTTGGTTAACTATTTCCTTTTCCATGTTGGGGAAATTTTCAACTACAATCTCTTCAAAAATTTTCTCATAGCCTTCCTTTTTCTCTTCTCCTTCTAGGACCCCTTTAATTCAAATGTTGGTGCTTTTAAAATTGTCCCAAAGGTCTCTGAGACTATCCTTCATTCCTTTTACTTTATTCTGCTCTTAAGAAGTTATTTCCACCATTTTATCTTCCAGCTCACTGATTCATTCTTCTGCTTCAGATATTCTGCTATTGATTCCTTCTAGAGTATTTTTAATTTTAGAGTAATTTTAATTTTAGTAATTGTTTGTCTCTGTATGTTTATTCTTTAATTCTTCTAGGTCTTTGTTAATTGATTCTTGCATTTTCTCCATTTTGTTTTCTAGGCTTTTGATCATCTTTATTATCATTATTTTGAATTATTTTTTAGGGAGTTTGCCTATTTCCTCATTTATCTGGACTTCTGTGTTTCTAGTTTGTTCCTTTCTTTGTGTAGATTTCTCTGCCTTTTCAATATATTTTTTTAACTTATCGTGCTGAGGTCTCCCTTTCTGAGGCTTCAAGGTTGAATTTTTTCTTCCTTTTGGTTTCTGCCCTCCTTATGTTGGCCCAATGGTTTGTGTAAGCTTCTTGAGATATCTGCTGAATTGTTTGTTTTTCCTCTAATGAGCAAGGCTGAGTGAGGTGGTAATCCTGTCTGCTGATGATTGGGTTTGTATTTTCATTTTGTTTCTTATTTAGATTGGTGCCCTACCGAGGGTGCTACTGGTGGTTGAATGATGCCTGGTCTTGTATTCAAGTGGTTTCCTTTGTGTGAGTTCTCACTATTTGATACTCCCTAGGGTTAGTTCTCTGGTAGTCTAGGGTCTTGGAGTCAGTGCTCCCACTCCAATGGCTCCAGGGCTTGATCTCTGTCAGGAACAAAGATTCCACAAGTGGCTTGTTATAGCATTGCTGCTGCTGCTAAGTCACTTCAGTCGTCTCCGACTCTTAGTGACCCTAGACTCCTCCACCCATGGGATTTTCAAGGCAAGAGTACTGGAGTGGATTGCCATTGCCTTCTCCATATTATGACATAGAGTGAAGTGAGTGAAGTCGCTCAGTCGTGTCCGACTCTTTGCAGCCCCGT
The DNA here is from genome assembly GCF_023091745.1 of Budorcas taxicolor. Taxonomy (NCBI): domain Eukaryota; kingdom Metazoa; phylum Chordata; class Mammalia; order Artiodactyla; family Bovidae; genus Budorcas; species Budorcas taxicolor. Next base: position 62,042,152 of record NC_068912.1, on the reverse strand, counting down.
GGACTGTAGCCTACCAGACTCCTCCATCCATGGGATTTTCCAGGCAAGAATACTGGAGTGGGTTGCCATTTCCTTCTCCATGACATTAAGTGAGATTAAAACAAATACCCAAAAGTGAGAAACCAAAGATGAACCCCAGTCAACTGGCAGTTACAAAATGGAATATACACATGTAGATATATACCCATGAGCAAAGTCAAAACAGTACAACAAAAATAAAGTACAGTAGATTGATCTGGCGAACAAAAGAAATAAAAAATCATATTTACTGGTTAAGAGCAAAACTAACTAAAGCACAAAGTGGAAAACAAAACTAAAGCAAGGTGCCAAGTGGGGAATAAAGCAATGAAAACAAAACTAACAAATATGTTGAGAGGAAAGGAAAGAAAGGAAAGAAAGAACGAATAGATATGCAATGTTAAATAGAAGTAGATGAAGAAGATTTATATACATTAAAGATTGACTGCAAAGGCAAAACAACACTAGGAAAGGCAAACAAAAGAATAAATGTAGAAAAATACAATAGGTTTAAAAAAATTAAAAGTTAAAATTATAAACAAAGAGAAAAGAAAAAAAAATGGAAGAAGAAAGAAGAAAGAAAAACTCCACAGAACTGCAAAAGCCCAGCATAGATGCAGAGGTTTATAACAACAATAAAAAGTGTGACTGAATATACATATCTACAGATACACTCATAAGCAAAATCAAAATAGTCCCAACAAAAATAAAGTAAAATAGACTGACCTGGTGAGCAAAGGAAACCAAAAATTATATCTACTAGAACAAAACTAACTAAAGTACAAACTGGAAAGCAAAACTAGAGCAAGGTGCCAATTGGGGAATAAAGCAGTGAAATAAAACTAACAAATATGTTGACAGGAAAGGAAAGAAAGAAAAGAAAGAAAGGATAAGTATGCAAAGTTAAGAAATAGATGAAGATTTATATACAGTAAAGATTAACTGCAAGGGTAAAAGAATAGTAGGAAAGGAAAACAAAGGAATAAATATAGAAAAAAATAACAGATTAAAAATATTAAAATTAAAAAGAAAGAAAAGGAAAAAAGAAAGCAAGAAGAAAGAAAAAAAAGGGGGGAAAAGGGAAAACTTCACAGAGCTGAAAAGCCCACTTTAGAAACAGAGGTTTATAACAACATTAAAAAATGTGACTGAGGGAAAAAGAAAAAAAAAGCTCAAAAGCTTAATTAGATTTCATAGTGCCAATAAACTCGACAGCTACAATAGAGGAAGGAAAAAAAAAAAAGCCAAAAGAATCCATAAAACAAGTCAAAACATAAGAATAATAAGTGTTTCTTGAGTCACTGCTGTCAGAGTCCTTTCCCTTGGTGGGAGTCACAGTCTGCCTCACTTCCCTAGGATGGCCTCTAATACTGTTCTGATCTCTGGACCTGTTGTGGGGGCAGTTCAGATTCTAATCTGGTCCTACTCTATGTTCTTGCCTCTAATGTCCACAGCTATCAGAACTAGTGATTTTCTTTTGTGGGAGCTCTCAATGACCTTTTATATATTCCATAGACACAGTCTGCCTAGTTGATCATGTGGATTTAATCTGAAGCTTGTACTGCAGTGGTGGGAAGGTTTTGGGTCTTCTTCCTTAGTCACACCGCCCCTGGGTTTCTATTGTGGTTTTATTTCCACCTCTGCATGTGAGTCTTGCATTGACTCCTGAGGCTGCACTGGAGGACTTGGGTTTGCCCCTGTGAGGGTCAGGTGTGGAAGTGGTGCAGCTGCGTGGGTTGCAGGGGTTCTGGCAGCACCAGGTACTCATGGGAGTTGGCAGCTAAGGCAGCAGGAAATATAGTGCTCTAGAAGGGTAAGGCAACCAGTATTGCCCAATACACACCAGTATTCTTGCCTGGAGAAACCCCCTCCCTGACAGAGAAGCCTGACAGTCTACAGGGATGCAAAGAGTCGGACACTACTGAAGTGACCCTGCGTGCATGGATGCCAGACTTTTTTTGACTGTGGCAGCAATGTCCCTGTGAGAGTTGAGCAAGAAGGTGGTGCAGCTGATTGGCTTGCAGGGACTCTGGCAGAGCCAAGTGTGCAGGGACATGGACTGCCTCCACTGCAGGAGTTATGGCCCTATCAGTCTTTTCTCAAGTCTCTTGTAGCTGATCAGAGGGCCTCGTTGGCCAGTCTTTCTCCATAGCTCCACCCACTCAGGTACTTAGAGGGCTCCCTTGCCTGGAGTCCTTCTCTGTTCTTTGGCATGTCAGGCACATAGAGGCCACCCCCTCCCCCAACTGACTGGGGTCCTACTCTGTAGATTATCGGGTCAGGCACTTAAAGGGACACCCTGGATCCTACTCTGTAGTTCAGTGCATCAGGCATTTGATGGGCCACTTTATTGTTCAGCTGCCAATGCTGGTGTGTGAGGGAGAGAGGCTATAATGATGGCTCCACCCCCTATGCATGACTCAGCAGTATTGCCTTTCTTTCATGGCTGACTGGCTTTCCTCCACAGGCATTTCCCACCAGAATAGGAGCCCTTACCCTGGGATTGCTCCACAATTCCTAAACACTAGCTCCCAGCCACAGCTCCTTCCAGGGGATCTATGTCCCTGTCCAGTGTATATATGGCTGTGGCAAAGACTGTCTGATTCTCATTCCATTTAGGCTGCCACAGATCAGCTGTTTCACTGTCAGCCTTAAATGTTTTTCCTCTGACTCAGACAGTTGCTCCAGTGTAGAGATTTGACCCCTGCCTCAGTTCCCCCACCTGCCAAAACAGGTCCAGTCCTACTAACACTCCTGTTTATCCCCCTAGTTCCTTCATCCTACCGAGTTTTGTGTGGGTCTATATGTTTTTTTCTGCTGGTCAGTTACTCCTGTTCTCTCTCAGCTGATGTTCTGCGTGTACTTCTGTGTCTGAAGGTGTATTCCTGATGTATCCATGGAGAGAGATGTACTCCATGTCCACCTACTCCTATGCCATCTTGTTCTCTAGATCTTAGTTTTTTGAATGTTAAATTTTAAGCCAGCTTTTTCATTCTCCCTTTTCACCCTCATCAAAATGTTCTGTAGTTTCTCTTCAGTTTCTACCATTAGAGTAGTATCATCTGTATATCTGAGGCTGTTGATATTTCTTCAGACAATCTTGATTTCAGCTGTGATTCATCCAGCCCATCATTTCTCATGATGCACTCTGCATATAAGTTAAATGAGCAGGGTGACAATATACAGCCTTACGTACTCCTTTCCCAATTTTGAACCAGCCCATTGTTGCCTGTCCAGTTCTAATTGTTGCTTCTTGACCTTCATACAGGTTTCTTATGAGGCAGGTAAGGTGGTCTAGTATTCCTATCTCTTAAGAAATTTTCCATAGTTTGTTGTGATCCACACAGTCAAAGGCTTTGGCATAGTCAATAAAGCAGAAATAGATGTTTCTCTGGAACGCTCTTGCTTTTTCAATAATCCAATGGATGTTGGCAATTTGATCTCTTGTTCCTCTGCCTTTTCTAAATCCAGTTTGTGCATCTGGAATTTCTTGGTTCACATACCTGGAAGCCTGGCTTGAAGGATTTTGAGCATTACTTTGCTATCATGTGACATAAGCACAATTGTATTATAGTTTGAACATTCTTTATCATTGCCTTTCTTTGGCACTGGAAGGAAAACTGACTTTTCCAGTCCTGTGGCCATTGCGTGAGTTTTCCAAATTTTCTGGCTATTGAGTGCTATACTTTAAGAGCATCATCTTTTAGGATTTTAAGTAGCTCAGCTGGAATTCCATCACCCCCATTAGCTTTGTTCCTAGTAATGCATCCTAAGGCCCATTTGATTTTACACTTCAAGATATCTGACTCTAGCTAAATCAGTTCAGTTCAGTTCAGTTGCTCAATTGTGTCTGACTCTCTGCAATTCCAAGAACCGCAGCAAACCAGGCCTCCTTATCCATCACCAACTGCCAGAGTCTACCCAAACACATGTCCATTGAGTCGGTGATGCCATCAAACCATCTCATCCTCTGTTGTTCCCTTCTCCTCCTGCCCTCAATATACCCCAGCATCAAGGATCTTTTCAAATGAATCAGCTCTTCCCATGAGGTGGCCAAATTATTGGAGTTTCAGCTTCAACATCAGTCCTTTCAATGAACACCCAGGAATGATCTCCCTTAGGATGGACTGGTTGGATCTCCTTGCAGTCCAAGGGACTCTCAAGAGTCTTCTCCAACACCATAGTTCAAAAACATTAATTCTTCAGTGCTCAACTTTCTTTACAGTCCAAACTTCACATCCGTACATGACTGCTGGAAAAACCATAACCTTGACTAGACGGACCTTTGATGACAAAGAAATGTCTCTGCTTCTTAATATGCTGTCTAGATTGTTCATAACTTTCCTTCCAAGGAGTAAGCGTCTTTTAATTTCATGGCTGCAATCACCATATGCAGTGATTTTAGAGCCCAGAAAAATAAACTGTGACACTGTTTCCACTGTTTCCCCATCTATTTCCCATGAAGTGGTGGGACCAGATGCCATGATCTTAGTTTTCTGAATGTTGAGCTTTAAGCCAGCTTTTTCACTCTTTTTCACTTTCATCAAGAGGCTCTTTATTTCTTCACTTTCTGCCGTAAGGGTGGTGTCATCTGCATATCTGAGGTGATTGATACTTCTCCTGGCAATTTTGATTCCAGCTTGTGCTTCTTCCAGTCCAGTGTTTCTCATGATGTACTCTCCATATAAATTAAATAAACAGGGTGATGATAAACAGCGTTGATGTACTCATTTTCCTATTTGGAACCAGTCTGTTGTTCCATGTCCAGTTCTAACTGTTGCTTCCTGACCTGCATACAGGTTTCTCAAGAGGCAGGTCAAGTAGTCTGGCATTCCCATCTCCTTCAGAATTTTCCACAGTTTATTGTGATCCACACAGTCAAAGGTTTTGGCGTAGTCAATAAAGCAGAAATGAATGTTTTTCTGAAACTCTCTTGCTTTTTTGATGATCCAGAGGATGTTGGCAATTTGATCTCTGGTTCCTCTGCCTTTTCTAAAACAAGCTTGAACATATGGAAGTTCACGGTTCACGTATTGCTGAAGCCTGGCTTGGAGAATTTTGAGCATTACTTTACTAGCGTGTGAGATGAGTACAACTGTGTGGTAGTTTGAGTATTCTTTGGCATTGCCTTTCTTTGGGAATGGATTGAAAACGGCCCTTTTCCAGTCCTGTGGCCACTGCTGAGTTTTCCAAATTTGGTGGCATATTGAGTGCAGCTCTTTCACAGCATCATCTTTTAGGATTTGAAATAGCTCCACTGGAATTCCATCACCTCCACTAGCTTTGTTCATAGTAATGCTTCCTAAGGCCTGCTTGACTTCACATTCCAGTATGTCTGGCTCTAGGTGAGTGTGAGTGATCACACCATCATGATTATCTGAGTCATGAAGATCTTTTTTGTACAGTTCTTCTGTGTAATCTTGCCGCCTCTTCTTAATATCTTCTGCTTCTGTTAGGTCCATACCATTTCTGTCCTTTATTGAGTCCATCTTTGAATGGAATGTTCCTTTGGTATCTCTAATTTTCTTGAAGAGATCTCCAGTCTTTCCCATTCTATTCTTTTCCTCTATTTTTTGCATTGATCACTGAGGAAGGCTTTCTTATCTCTCCTTGCTATTCTTTGGAACTCTGCATTCAGATGCTTCTATCTTTCCTTTTCTCCTTTGCTTTTCACTTCTCTTCTTTTCACAGCTATTTGTAAGGTCTCCTCAGGAAGCCATTTTGCTTTTTTTGCATTTCTTTTTCTTGGGGATGGTCTTGATCACTGTCTCCTGTAAAATGTCATGAACCTCCATTCATAGTTCATCAGGCAGTCTGTCTATCAGATCTAGTCCCTTAAATAAATTTTTCACGTTCACTGTATAATTGTTAGGGATTTGATTTAGGGCATACCTGAATGTTCTGGTGGTTTTCCCTACTTTCTTCAATTTCAGTCTGAATTTGGCAATAAGGAGTTCATGATCTGAGCCACAGTCAGCTCCCAGTCTTGCTTTTGCTGACTGTATAGAGCTCTATAGACTGTATAAGAGCTTCTCTATTTTTGGCTGCAAAGAATATAATCAATCTGATTTTGGTGTTGACCATCTGGTGATGTCCATGTGTAGAGTCTTCTGTTGCATTGTTGGAAGAGGGTATTTGCTATGACCAGTGCATTCTCTTGGCAAAACTCTATTAGTCTTTGCCCTGCTTCTTTCTGTATTCCAAGGCCAGATTTGCTTGTACTCCAGGTGTTTCTTGACTTCCTACTTTTGCATTCCAGGCCCCTATAATGAAAATGACATCTTTTTTGGCTGTTAGTTCTAAAAGTTCTTGTAGGTCTTCATAAAACCTTTCAACTTCAGCATCTTCAGTGTTACTGGTTGGGGCATAGACTTGGATTACTATGATACTGAATGGTTTGCCTTGGAAATGAACAGAGATCATTCTGTTATTTTTGAGATTGCATCCAAGTACTGCATTTCAGACTCTTTTGTTGACCATGATGGCTACTCCATTTCTTCTAAGGGATTCCTGCCCACAGTCATAGATATAATGGTCTTCTGAGTAAAATTCCCCCATTCCAGTCCATCTTAGTTCGCTGATTCCAAGAATGTCGATGTTCACTCTTGCCATCTCTTGTTTGACCACTTCCAATTTGCCTTGACCCTACCCTAACCAATATAAACCTAGCATCGTAAACTGTAGCCCAATTCTGGCCCCTTCCCTAAGTTTGTAAATAAAGTTTTTTGTTTTTTTTTTTAACACAGAACAATTTTTCACTTATGAATTATCTATGACAGCTTTCATACTTCAAAGGCAGAGTTAAGTAGTCATTACAGAGACTGACCTGCAAAGTCTAAATTTTATTTATTCTCTGAACCCTTGTAGAATAAATTTGCTGAAATTTCCTAAAAGTGATATAAAGATCCATATTAGCTAAATCTCATTCCCTTTCCAAACCATTTGAAGATTTCACAAAGTTGGAAATAGAGATTGAGGTAAATTCTGGACCCGTTTCTATAAAAATTGTAGGGAAAAAGTATAAAAGAATGACAACCAATAATGAAATAAGAGTACCTGCCCCCAAACTCTGTGGCAGACCAGAACATGTATGTTGCTAAAGGCAAGGGAAGTCCAAGCGCACTAAGTGGGGAGAGCTGGCTGTTCAATTTGGCATCACTAATTTTCAAGTGTTTCCAAAGGTAACAAAGTGCTTTCTTTCATAATGATCTATGTATGTCTCTCTGCCTGAAATGATAATGAGTATTAACTAAGGTACTTTCTTGTGCAAACTTGTTTCTCTGGGAGGAAGTTAACACTCTCACAATCATTTCACTATTCTGAGATTTTAAAAAGATTCTAGATGAATGTAAGTGTTAACAACCCATTTTACTAGATTTAAACATTTTTCTTTTATTGTACCTGAGACCAAGTTTCTTCCATTTCACTTAGTCTACCATAGCTGAAGTACGGAAGAGCAGTTAAGTGCACAGACCATGTGGCCAACACTTTGGGTTTCATATCTAGCTTCTGTCACTAGCTTGTTGACCTGGAACGTCACTTGCCACCTCTTATCCCTAGTTCCCTCACTCTTTAAACAGGAATAATAATGGGATCTTCCTTGTATGGTTGTTTAAAGGATTACATGAATTAATACATGTGAAGTACTTTTAACACTAGGCACATAGAAAGCACCTAAATGCAATTTGCTACTATTACTGTCATTGGGGTACTTAGATTTCTTCAGGAGACATTTGCTTCCATGCTTGAGACACTTCAAGTTGTGTTATTAGGTAAGATATGGCTCACACTTTTAGCAGGGAAAAAAAATTACACTCCTGTAAATAAGTATGGTTATTTCTAATTTGACTAAATGAATATCCACACAGCAGCTGTTATTTACCTAGTACTCTGCCTGGTTGCTGAAAACAGAGGGAAAAAAATGATCCCCATCTCTGGTCTCAAATAACTTACAGTCTAGTAGAAGACAGAAAATATGTACACAGGATACAAGTAGGGATCAATTCAGTTGTGGCATCATCCTTGTTGGGCTTCCCAGAAGGTTCAGTGGTTAAGAATCCGCCTGCAAATGAAGGAGATGCAAGAGACTTGGGTTCTATCCTTGGGTCAGGAAGATTTTCTGGAGTAAGAAATGGCAACCCACTCCAGCATTCTTGCCTGGAAAATTCTATGGACAGAAGAGACTGGTAGGCTACAGTCCACGGGACTGCAGAGAGTTGGACATGACTGAAGCATATTCACACATCATCCTTATTATCTCATCATCCAATGTCTATTTACTGATCACTTACTCCTTTCAGATTCTGTCTTTGAAAGCTGCCATAGATAATTAATAACATGCACTGTTTTGCATATTATTGCCTCTGTAAGTTCTCATACATCAATCCGGCAATGAGATCTTAGCATTATTGTTTAATACTTGAAGAAATTGTAACTAAGAGAAGTCTTATGACCTGCCCAAATTCATACCTAGAATAACATTCTGTTCTGTGCATATTGCCATGAAAAAAAAAAGTGACTTCAAGAATTCTTCCTTCTAGGTTTCTCAGTGGTGTTTTAAGTAAAGAATGTTAATTTTGTTTTAAGGATGACTCTTATTTGTAAAAGTGTGAGTGAGGAGTATTGGGAACTGTCAACCACTTTACATATACTTATTATAAATCTGAAACCTGACTAATCAGGTTCAAAATAAATGATATGAACTAATGCCATAGGCTACATATTTTTAAAGCTGAAAATAAGAACATAGAAGGAAAAAATGGTTGGGCAGACTTTGTGAAGTCTTCAGTGATAATTTGGGGTGATTATTTTAATTAGCACCATTGCTTTTTTATGTTCAAAAACCTGCTCTTGAAGATCAGACATACATTTAAATATACCCCAAAGAGGCTGTAAGTGTCACTCTATTATCCCATGTGAGTATATTTTGCTTTTTACAATAGATGTATTTTTTAAATAGATTGGAACATGATCTCTTGCCACGTAGTGAGAGCTTAATAAGTACTAGCTAATAAAAGAATGAATGAATATATTTACATTGAATTTACATTATAATTTCAGACCTGCTTTATTTTCATTTCTAATTGATATTTAATTGGTTATGGCCTTGCCTCTCTAACTTTAATTACATCTGTCCCAACGGACTTTATAGCAAGCAGAATTAAGTGAATACACACTTATGTGTCTGTGAACTCACCATTCAAATAACTCCAAAGTACATCCTTTAGAAAAATAAATACCCTTTCAAAACACAAAACAAAATTTGATTTATCAAATCTCTAAACTTTTGTGTTTTTATGGATTTTATTTTCTTAAAATATATATTTTTAGTATATTATAGATGAAATTCAGCAAGCTTGCTGTTGAAATGGGGAGAAATGGAAAGGCATAATTGTGAGTGTGTGGGTAGAGGCACCATTTTTTCAGCTGTAAAAAAAGTGTGTGTGGGCAAAGTATGCAAAATTTTAAGAAATCTACAGTAATTTTTGTAACATTATTGAAAATTTGATATGAAATGGAAGCGAAATATAACTAATTGTTCCCTTAGTCTTGCGTTTCTCTCTGTGAGTTTTGAGACCCACCCCTAGAGTAGTCACCTGAGACATCTACTAAAATGCCCCTTCCTGTGTCCCATCCCAGACACAATGAATCCAAATTTCTGGGATCAGGCTTTTAATAGGCATGCCAGGATATTTTTACATACATTATGAGGAAGAATCACTTTAATCTTTAAAAGGCCAACTCATTAAAGTTTCTGAAACTGATAGCTAAACTACCTGTTTAATAATATGAAATCATTGTTATACAAAAGTATATATCCAGAACATGATAAATCCTTCTCAATTAAAAAGGTGACACTTAATAATTAAAATATGGGTAATTCAGTGAAGAATGTATTACCTCATTGGAATGGGGATGTAATGACTAATTCTTATCTCTGAAGTAAAAGATATTGCTTCAATTTCTGCATCTTTACCGTTGCCAAGGTAAAAGTGAGGGAGCAAAAGATGAGAAGTTTAATTTTGCAAGTGACAAAATGAGTAATCCCTAATTCCTGTGAAAGCTGCTATATTTCATGTTTTCACAGCAAAGCGTAGTTGATTACCTTCATGATTATTATACAACATTTTAAAGAATAAAAATGGTTGTAGTGCTACAGATAAAGTCTTGGGTCAGCATCAGTGTGCAAGATCCTTTCTTAGAAGATTTGTCTTTGGTATTTCTTTTTTTCTTCCACTGATACTTAGAATAATTTTTGACCACTTCCAAAAATTAAGAGAGACAATGATGATATATATAGTATGATAATATTGTAAGTATTGAGTAATGATGTTGTGTCAGGCTTTTTGGCTTTGAATTTTAAGCCATTTATGCTTATTTTTTTCAGTGACTCCTTAAAATCAGCTTCAAGTAAGCATTATTACCTGGATTGGCAGATGAAGAGGTGGCTACTTAGAGAGATTAAGTAACTTTTGATGTCACAGTCATGGCTAGGGAGTGAACTCAGGCATATCTGAGTTTGGAGTGTGAGAAGTTTAAAAAGCATCTTGCCATGTCTTATAAACTATTCATAATTTGGTAATGGGGTAGCAGCTCGAGACTTTAATGAGGTAGAGTAAAAAAAACAACTATCTCCCCTTGTGCTTCGTCCCTTTGTATTTTCATTTCATTAGTCTCATTGGCCAAGCTAGAAAACCTGTCATGTTTGACTTGCATATTTGGTATCTAACATGCCTAGTTTGCAGATGTGCAATGGTGCTTTTTGTCATCTAGAACTATTTTAAGGAAGAATTGAAGACTAAGACATTGACATACATCAAGGCATGCTGAGCAAACCATAAATGTTTTTAGTTCCAGGGTATATTCTGGAATCTGTATGTGCTATGAAGGTCCTGAATTGTGGAAAGCTGAGCTTCATCAAAAGTGACATAATGATTATGGCAGTGGGCCAGATACCTATGTTGTTCCTGCCTTGGACAGACTCAGTGTAATATTTCCTTTCACAAAGTTGAGAGGGAAAAAAATCCCTTTTCAGGAGTGAAGTTTGAAACCAAGTATCTGAGTAATAATCCTGACATTTTTCCAACTGGAATGAGAAACTGACCTCCAAGGGAACTAGAAGCCAATTTGAGAGGGGAAAGTTGGAGAAGAGAAAAGAAATTCATGATTTCTGAAGTGAAAAGGGTGAGGATAGGCAAATTCAGCATAGTTCTGTGCTCTAATGAAAGCCAGGTGAGTGTGTGAACTAGGAGGATATTTAAAGTATGTACAATTAAAATGAATAGACTTGAATAATTAAGAGAAGAATGAGAGGTGGAATAATATCCAATGAATGAACAAATGGAAACACAGAGCATGTTGTTTGAAAAGGGATTAGAAAAAAAAAAACCCAACTTCAAGAAAAGACAAAAATACAGATTTTTTGAATTGCTGAAAAGTTAAAATGTGGATAAAATGTGGTATGAGCTTTTAGTGGCTTTTGATACAAACAATTTTAACACTAACAGAAATTCAATGTTAGTGGCTTTCTTACACCAAGCAACTGTTTAAGCCCATGATGCCATTTTCTAGGATGAATTTCTATTCACCAGAGAATGAATATTCCCTGTACTGATATTCAGCAATGGCAAGGTCTATACATTGGAAGATCATGCAAGATTTTACAGTGGAACTGGTATTCTAGAAAGGCAGACATGTTTCTACCAGCTTTTGTGACTGGGTAGTAACTTGAGGTTTAGGACAACACCAAAAATCAAGCATGCCTTGCTATGGAAGCTCCAGTGGACTTATTTATATCTTACAGGTATTTTAAAAACAGTAGCTTTGACCTTCTCCCACTACCCAAAGGGCTTGACCTAAAGGAACAGGGCTAATATAATAGGAAGTTTTCTTGGAAATTTTGTTGTTTTGAATCCATCTTAGTGTAATTCTTTGGCCAATATTATTGCCACTTGTAAGCAAATTTGCAAACAAATTCATGCATGTGAAATTGATTATTCATGGAGAAAAAGTCTGGTTTCTTTTTAAATAAATATATGTAGCTTGTACTATAAGTGGGATTTGTACTTTCTGGAAAAGTTTACTAAAGGTAAAAAAAAAGTCATCTTTATTTATTTTGACTCTGTATTGACACTAAATATAAGGACTATATTTGGTGCTGGGAAGGAATTATCATAATAAACTAAGGAATTTGGCATTTAAAGCCGACCAGAATAACATAGATGTAACATGTTTTGCACAAAGATAACTTAAAGGTTCATAGGGTCATCTGGATGGTTAAACACATTTCTCTAAGTTCCCAAACACCAGCAAAAGTAAAGGAATTAAACACACACACCAAAACATAAAAAAACATATGAAAAAATAGAAGGGAAGGCAACAGCAGGCAATGAACGTTTGGGAGATAGAAGACTGAGGACTGAATCCAATATAGGCAAGATGAGAAAGGAATAAAGTAATTGCTGCAGAGAAAACTATTCCAGAAAAGAATTAAATTTGTTCCATAGAATTCCAGAAAGAAGGCACCAGCCACCTTGGGAGGTAGGAAAGAAGTCTGGGAATGAATGCAAGGGTCTGCATGCAGAACAGTTAGTCTTCCTGGGTCACCTTCTCAAATGTCCCAGCTTGGTGGCTTTGATTCTTACTCTCCACTTGCTCCCAACACAGTAATCCACAACCTTTATTCATGATGAGGGGTTCAGCTTTAGAAACTGAACTGGAAAGTGTCTGACTTCAGGTATTCCAGTCACAGCTGGGTGAAGGGTCAAGTCTAGTGCTGAAAATAGGATGATTAACTGATATCTGAGAATTGAAATGTGGAATAGTCAGTTCTCTACCAACTGTTCTGGAATGCAGAGTCAGGATGCCACCTTTCCTCCACTTTCTATTTCCAGGTAGAAGGCAGAGAGCATTTCTATGAAAAAAAAAAAAAAAAATCAGGATTGCCTTTAAAAGAATTAAAAAAAAAAACAAAACCCAAAATGCAAAACTCTAAATCTTGACATCAGTGAGATTGTCCAGGAAAAATTTAGCTTGTTACTCAATCACTTTATAGTGAAGTTCAATGGTTAACAATTCCCATCCTAACACATAGAACATCCTGGGAGTGTTTTAAATATCTTACTCTTAAGCATTTAAAAAATGGGCAGGAAAGGTCAACAGATAATGGAGGAATGTATCTGACATGGAAAAAAAAAAAAACAAAACAGAAAAAGCTAATCTATAAAACAGAACTCTTAGGAAATGAAATAAAAAAAAAATAAAACTCCGTGTGTGTGTGGAAACTCTACCATAATACTCTCAGAGAAATAACCCAAAGCATTGTATCTATACAGTAAAATGGGGTTCTGAAAACAAAAAAACGAACAATAAAAGAAAAGCAAAGGGGCTTTAGATATATAACAGTTAAAATCAAAAGTCAATAGGTTTTAAAGATAAAGTTGAGGGCATCTATCTGGAATTGGAACAAAAAACAGAGATGGAAAATAAAAGAGGGAGGGGAAAAACCTAAGTAAATCAAAAGACAAAAATATAGTGGCTGAAACAGGTGAAAATTTAATTCTCTTTATTATATCAGTCCAAGCACAAGCTGCATGATTGCTTCATGATTCTGAGAAACCAAGCTCCTTTTATTTCATTGCTCTGCCATCCTTAAAATGTGACTTCCTCTATTAGTTGAAGATTGCTGCTTGAGTTCTTGACATCACATCTGTGTTACCACCAGCAGGAAGAGGAGAAATAAAAAGTGAGGCTATCTCTGTTTCTATTCACGGTCCATTCCAGAAGCTATACTTAATTTCTACTCCCATTCAGTTGGCCCAAAGATAGTCACCCCAGCTCCAAAGGAAGCTGGAAATTATAGTCTTTAGTTTGGACTGCCATGTGTTTTGTTCAATCTGAGAGATACTATTACAAAAGGAAGAAGGGAAGACTGTATATTGGTGAGCAACTAGCAGCCCCTATCACATCCAGAGATGAAAAAGGGACCTAGAAGATCAAACGGAGAAACAGAAAAGTAAACCATCAACTAGTTACATATAAAAGATTAGGGGAAAATATTATTTGATTCCTTACTAGCAGCACATTGAGTTAGAAAACAGTGTAACAATTATTTTCATATACCAAAGGAAAAAAAGGGTCCATCCTATATAAAGGGAAACAAGCTAACAATCAAATGTGAGGGTTGAAATACAGACTTTTCAGACCTGGAAATTCTCAGAAACAAATTGTTTTTCCTTGTATTCTTTCTTAGAAATATACTGAAGGATATTTAGGTACAGTGATAGGATAAAGTTTTAAAAAAGAAGTCATAGGGTCAAGAAAGCAGAGAAATCCAACACAGGAGAATTATGAATTACAGCTGAACAGTCCTAGAGTCCATATTTCAGCAGATGAACATAGGAATTTATTTTGAACCTTTGGTGGACAGGACTTAGGCTATGATGTAAAAGAAGTATCCACCACTTGTAAGAAAGAGTTCTTAAGGTGGAGAGTCAGAGGCTAGAGTAAACGATAAGGTTGGGCAGGAAAGAGACTGGAGCTGGGACTTGCTTAGGTTCTTTAGGAATCAATGCTTCATAGGAGGGGGGATACAAGAGAGAGTGAAAGATCTGAAGCAGAGAAGAGTTACTTGTATATCTGAAAGGGATACAGACATGTGAGAGCAGTAGAAGAGTCAGAATATTGTTTGTTTAAGCAAAGATAGGGCTTGTCGACCTCAAACTTTCCCTCAGTTGAAGGGGAGACTAGAACAGGACATGATTTTCCACATAATCCCTTTGGACGATGCTAAGGGCAGAATTGGGGGTGAATTTATCTGGATGGCTTGGAAACGTGAGATCTGAAGTCCTATATGCTTCTGGAAGACTTCTCAGGCAGTCTTAAATAGGAATTACAGCCAAATTGCAAAAGATAACCTTGAGATTTGGGCTTCCCTGGTGGCTCAGAAGGTAAAGAATCCGCCTGCAATGCGGGAAGCCTGGGTTTGATCTCTGGGTTGGGAAGATAGCTGGAGGAGGGCATAAAAACCCACTCCAGTATCCTTACCTGGAGAATCCCCAAGGAAAGAGGAGCCTGGTGGGCTGCAGTCCTTGGTGTTGCAAAGAGTCAGACACGACTGAGCAACTAAGCACAGCACAACGCACATGGGTGCTCAGTTGTGTCCAACTCTTTGTAGCTCCATGGACTGTCGCCTGCCAGGCTCCTCTGTCCATTGGATTTTCCAGGCAAGAATACTCGCGTTGGTTGCCATTTCCTTCTGCAGGGAAACTTCCCTACCCGGGGTTGGAACCACGTCACCTGCATTGGCAGGTGGATTCTTTACCACAGAGCCACCCAGGAATTCAGATCAGGGAGTAATATGCTAGGTTGCGAAAGAGTGTGACTATTTCCTGGTAGCAAGCATGGTGCATATCTTTTAGAGAGAATAGATCTCAGGTTGAGTGTGAGAGAACTGTGTGTATTTGTGTGTGTGTGAGACAGATAGAGAATATTTCTACTTCAAAGTAGATTAATGATAAATAAAAAAATTATTCCTTTGTTAGATTTAACAAAAACAATATTAAAAGATAGAAGGAAAAAAATTGTCCCTGGTATAAAACACTGAAGTAAGAAATGGCAATCTACTCCAGGTTTCTTGCCTGGAAAAACCCATAGAGAAAGGAGACTGGCAGGCTGTAGACCATGGGACTGCAAAGAGTCAGACATGACTGAGCAATAGCATGCAGACATAAAACATAGGCCATAAAAAGTTGGATTATAAGCCAGAAAAATATTTGCCCTAGTTTGAAAATATAGTGTTCTTCTGAGAGATTAAAGACCACAAAGCAATGTTTGGACTGTTGATTGCCACACAAATTTTAACAATGAGGATTAGGAGAGAATAGAATTTAAGCTAATAACTCATAGTCTAGCTATGATCCTAATCATATATGCCAGAAATAGAAAGAAAAATGTTATTATAGAAGTTTTCTCTCAGTGGAAACTAAGGAACCCTAAGGATTTTATGAGAAGTCACTTTAGTGAGAGTTTTTTTTTTTGTTTGTTTGTTTTTGGTCGAAAAAGCTTCCAATTCAGACCCACTGAGATTTGCTCATCAGTATTTGTTAAGCTTTCAATATATTTTGACAAGAGGACACAATCATAATTATTGTATTCTAAATACTTATAGCAGCCTCAACTTTGATATACACAAAGTAGAGAAGAGAAGCAATCATTTTGTGTATTTTATTAACTCATTCATTAACCAGGTGACACTGGTTATATCAAGATTGTTGAATAGTCTGTTCTAAAGTATAGATTTTTTTTCATAAAACAGCATGAATGTATCATGCTAAAGTTATATGAATGTGAAAGAATATCCATCATAGAATAATAAAGGAAGGATAAAATCATTTTATAAAATGAGACACAGAATTCATTTGCTCAAGTTGGTTGTCTGATAAAATTATAGCTAATACATGAGAGTCAGATTACAGGCACATGTATTAATGAAAAAGTTGACATTTCAGCTTATGGACAATATGCCTCAGATACTACAGTGTGTGTAGAAGAGTGGACTTTTGGGAATATTATCTCTGCCTGTAGTACTCTATTCTAATTCCATTTCCATTGTGCAGTCTTGATCATTCCTAGCATCTTACTTCTCTAGGCTAAAATAAGCCATGGTTTCTTCATCTGTGAAATGACGATGTGGGACAAAATTTTCTCCTGTTTTCAAAATATCATCATACTATGATTTGAACTAAATGAGAGGCACAGTTAATAACAGCAGCACCAAGGAATGACTGCTGATCAATTTCAAGAGGTTAATCTCTACTGAACAGGAAGTTCTAGGGAAAATAGTTACAAATGATTGTGTGCAGGATGTTTGAAAAGGTAAGAGAAACTCATAGCATCTCTGACTGCTGGCTATATGGAGATAATGGGGAGTATTTGAGTCAATTGGATAACCTTGGCAGTGTTCCACTGTGTGGAGGTCATTTAGAAAGCTCTTCCTGGATTAAAGAGACAGGAGGGAGAGAATCTTACGGCAAAGAAAGCTGAATGAGAGAATGAGAAGCAGAGTGCAAAGTGTGTGCGTGTGAGTGTGTATATGCATGTATGTAGCCATGAAGGCAGCCACATTCCTGTGGATGTGTGTCCATTTCCATGTTCTCATGGAGAGACAAAGAGATTTAAGTAATCTATGATTGCTTTGCTTTCCCAGTATTATTTGGCAAAAGTTTCACTTGACTATTTAAAATGAAAAAATTCAGATTTTTTTCTTGGTGAAACACAGACACAGATAAATTTTCTTATTGATTTCAGACTATTATAATTGCAGGATTTAAAAATTCTGGATTTTAAGAAAAAAGTTTGAAATCTGTCAGCCTTTATAAAAGGTTATGTCACGATGTCCTTTCTACTACATTGGGCAGGTAAATGAAATTAAAATAATGATTCAGAAAAGCACCTTTTTTGGGGGAAAAAAAAAACCCTATAGCCTATTAACAATGGATAAATCGGGTAGAAAATGTAACTACTAGACAATTAATTGGTCAGAGATATATTGAATTTGAGATTATGTGAGTAAGTTTGAAGGAAGAGGTATTGAATTTAAGGGTTATTAACATAGATTTTGGAATCATACAGATATAGTTTGAAAATCTTTCCCTATGCCTTTACTTACCATATGACCTTAGGCTGTTAAACATTTTTAAGCCAAAAATTTCCCAAATGATAAAAAAGGATTATGTTTTCTATCTCCTAGTGTTGTAAAAAATTAAAGAGATTATGTATGCAGTTCACTTAACACAATGCCTGGCATGTAGTAAGTGCCCAGTAAATGGCCATTAAAATCTTTTTTAATACTCCTGAAAGTAGGAGCTCCAGGAGCATTTAATTAATATTTCCTGTAGACGTATATTCATATTGTGTACATTACTGGCATGATTAATTGTAACTTCATATGAATTATTAGTTCTTTACTAGTCTACCAAAGAACACACTAGTCATGGTTTCTTCTGTTGGGTTATCTGTGGGTAAAGACAAGCTGTGCCTCAGGAAGAGGCTAAGAGCTCTGGGAAGCAGAGGAGGAGGGGAGAGATCACAAAGTGGGGGCTTTGACGAGTAACAGGCCTGGGAGGAACTGGATAGTGTGAGAGGAAGGAGACTTAAGAGGCAGTGGAAAGTAGAGATTTAGGAGTGTGTAAATATAACTGATCACAAGGTATCAGATCAAAAATCATTCTTTCTCTTCCTTCACTCCTTTCTCCTTCTCTCTCTTTTCTCTCTCCCCTTCCCTCCCTTGCTTCCTTCTGTCTCTCCCTCTCCTTTCCCACCTTTCCTTTCTTTCTCATCCCCCTTTCTATCCTTTTCTTTCCATTCCCTTTACTCCTGTTCTCAGCATGTAATTTCCTTTAGGAAGTGGCAAGCCTAAGAGCTTGACTATGTTTGAATCTGAGCTAGCCATTTCTGAGATCTATCAGCATTATCAAACTGCTTTCTATGAAGCCTCAGGTTTTTGCAAGATGTTTCTATAAAGTTTCAAATTTAACCCAACTACAAATTCTATTTCATTATTTTAAAAGTTGTAACCAAAACCAAAGCAAAAGTTCAAAACAAAACAACAAACACAGAAATGTGTTGCCTGTCATTTTTTTGCACTGTGGAGATTATAAAAAAAAAAAAACTGTATTGCACTGAATTTGTCTTCATGCAGATTTCAGGTTGCCATTCTTTTGTTTATTTATGCATATATATGCCCTTTCTATAGACATGTAATTGATTAGGAAGGAAGGGCCCTTTCTTTGGTCTTTCTTTGAATTGAAGCCTGTATACATCTGCTTATGTAAAATCATACAGGTGAGTCCACTAGTTCAGCACATGTGTCCTGTGTTCCATTAAATGCCAGGCAAAGCTCAGGTGCATCTGCTCAGCTCACGCTTTTATCATGGCTTATTAGACAATTGTGCAGTACCAGGTGAATTCTACACACTGCATCATGACCATATTGTATGTCAGATGTTACTTGCCTAAATTAGTTATACACATAAGTGTAATTGTTAAAATTGAGGTGAAATAAATGCTGTTCAAACTAGAAATCCATCTCTAATTAAAAACAGGAAGTTTCACAAGAAAATACAATTTCATGGTTAATACCCTAAAAATTATCAGGATCAGATGACAAAGTCAAGTTATACCAGCCCCAGATATAGTGAATCCTCTCTACACAAAGTCCTCATTGTGTTCGTGAAATTAAAATTTGTAGTGTTCTTTGTGCTGTGAATTCTGACAAGTTCTGAAGTTCTGAAATAAAAAATTGAGTGTAAAAATAAGTCTCCCAGCATCTTTTGGTACAATCTGAATCAGCAGTTCATGTTCTTGAAAAAGTATATTAAAATGTAAATGTCAACAAAAAGTGTTAATAGCACAATTTGAAGTTACCACATTGTAAGTAAGGAAAAAACACAAGATATCAGGAAAATACTCACTCAACACTATGCTATTGATTTTGCAAGAGTCGTGGCAGATAAGCAAACAATGAACATACACTTATTGCCATTACTTTAAAATACAGTGTGTAAATGACACTAAGAGGCCGCTCATAAAGAATTTTTATTTCAAAAAGTGAATTACGTGAAATCATTACAATTCAACTGTTTCAAGATATGAATACAATGCATTACACAAATTTATTGATAAGATAAGACCATACAAAAATTACAATGGATATGTAATACTGAGTAAAACACTTAAAAGCCCATACAACAGGAAAAAGTGTTTGTTTTATGCTAATTTTAAATACACCTCCAAATCAGTTGTCAGAAATATATTGATGTTTCACTCTCCATGGAAACTTATAAGGTGTAAGATAAATAGCCAATGGGAATTTGCTGTATGACTCAGGGAACTCAAACTGGGGCTCTGTAAAAGTGTAGAGGGGTGGCATGGGGTGGGAGGTGGAAGGGAGGTTCAAGAGGGAGGGGACATATGTATACCTACCTAATCATGTTGATGTTTGGTAGACACCAACACAATTCTGTAAAGCAATCATCCTTCAATTAAAAACATAAATTAATTTAAAAAATATATTGATGTTTCAATTTGTATTAAGAAAGTAATGGCAAGAAAAACCATATCGGGTTTTTGTATAAGGGAATTTATCAAAATGAATTCAAATAACTGTGTATGTTGTGTAGACAATGACTTGCTGTTACACATATTAATGAGTATCTTTCCAGTGTTTGGTTTTCTGATAGAAATGGACATATTTTAAAGGTATATTCTTTATAGTGCAGAATTTTTAGCATTATTTTTGTATAACATGATGGGTTCCAAAGATTCTTTCTCAACTGAAGTCCTTTGATTCTGTTAAAGCCGAGTGCTGATACAAATCTTTCAAATGAGAAAAGAAATCTTTTATTTTTCCTTTCTGATAATAGGACCATTAACAAAGCCTCTCCTAAAACACAGTTGTGCTTGCTGATATCTCCTCATAACATTTTTAATAAGCTGAAGGAACTCAATATGAAAATGCTATCCTGTCATGTTAATCTCATTGACAACTACCTATAAAGTTAGCAATAAAATTGAAACCAAATTTGGATTCAATATGAAAAATCAAATAAATTTGAGTCTTATAAAACTGAGTGAATATCTTGTAGAGATGGCCCTTAGATATATGAATTCTTTAATGACACTTTTGAATGTCTAGTAATATTACAAGATACATACATCTTCTATATATGCATACATATTATATATCAATAAAAATGTAAACTTATTGAGAAAATCATTCATCAAATACAATTCTGAGATAGTGTTAGTTATTCACATTGCATATATATATATATATATATATATATATATATATATACTACTCCTCTTTGAAGATTCTGAGTTTGACTGGAGACTTATGAGATTATAAACTGAGGGTTTAAAAAAATACACTAGGGGAGGAGGTCCTAAGATGGCAGAGGAATAGGATGGGGAGACAACTTTCTCCCCAAAAAATTCATAAAAAGAACATTTAATGCTGAGTCAGTTCCACAAAACAACTTCTGAATGCTGGTAGAGGACATCAGCCACCCAGAAAATCAGCCCATTGTCTTCAAAAGGAGATGTTTTATCAATGGTGCTGTATAGATGAAGTCTTGAGGCTACTGTAAAAATAAGACTGAAAGCCAGAAGCAGGAGGCTTAAGTTCAAATCCTGAGAACACCAGAGAACTCCTGACTCCAGGGAACATTAATCGACAGGAGCTCACCAAATGCCTCCATACCTACAATGAAGCCAAGCACAACCCAAAGGCCAACAAGTTCCAGAAAAAGACATACCATGAAAATTCAACAGCAACACAGGAACACAGCCCTGAGCTTCAATATACAGGCTGCCCAAAGTCACTCCAAACCCATTGACATCTCACAACTCATTATAGGACACTTCATTGCACTCCAGAGAGAAGAAATCCAGCTCCACCCACCAGAACACCGACACAAGCTTCCCTAACCAGGAAACCTTGACAAGCCACCTGTACAACCCCACCAACAGTGAGGAAACTCCACAATAAAGAGAACTCCACAAGATGCCAGAATACAGAAAGGCCACCCCAAACACAGCAATATAAACAGGATGAAGAGACAGAGGAATACCCAGCAGGTAAAGGAACAGGATAAATGCACACCAAACCAAACAAAAGAGGAAGAGATAGGGAATCTACCTGATAAAGAATTCCAAATAGTGATAGTGAAAATGACCCAAAAATCTTGAAATCAAAATGGAACCACAGATAAATAGCCTGGAGACAAGGATTGAGAAAGATGCAAGAAAGGTTTAACAAGGACCTAGAAAAATAAAAAAGAGTCAGTATATTATGAATAATGCAACAAATGAGATCAAAAACACTCTGGAGGGAACAAATAGTAGAATAACGGAGACAGAAGATAAGATTTTGAGGTAGAAGATAGAATAGTAGAAATGAATGAATCAGAGAGGAAAAAAGAAAAACAAATTAAAGGAAATGAGGAGAATCTCAGAGACCTCCAGGACAGTCTTAAACACCCCAGCATTCGAATCATAGGAGTCCCAGAAGAAGAAGACAAAAAGAAAGACCATGAGAAAATACTTCAGGAGATAATAGTTGAAAACTTCCCTAAAATAGAGAAGGAAATAATCACCCAAGTCCAAGAAACCCAGAGAGTCCGAAACAGGAGAAACCCAAGGCAAAACACCCCAAGACACATATTAATCAAATTAACAAAGATCAAACACAAAGAACAAATATTAAAAGCAGCAAGGGAAAAACAACAAATAACACACAAGGGGATTCCCATAAGGATAACAGCTGATCTTTCAATAGAAACTCTTCAGGCTAGGAGGGATGGCAAGACATACTTAAAGTGATGAAAGAAAACCTATAGCCCAGATTACAGTACCCAGCAAGGATCTCATTCAAATATGAAGGAGAAATCAAAAGTTTTACAAACAAGCAAAAGCTGAGAGAACTCAGCAACACCAAACCAGCTCTCCAACAAAAGCTAAAGGATCTTCTCTAGACAGGAAACACAAAAGGGTGTATAAACTCGAACCCAAAACAATAAAATAGATGGCAATGGGATCATACTTATCAATAATTACCTTAAACTTAAATGGGTTGAATACCCCAACCAAAAGACAAAGCCTGGCTGAATGGATACAAAAACAAGACCCCTATATATGTTGTCTACAAGAGACCAACCTCAAAACAGGGGACACATACAGACTGAAAGTGAAGGGCTGGAAAAAGATATTCCATGCAAATAGAGACCAAAAGAAAGCAGGAGTAGCAATACTCATATCCAATAAAATAGACTTTAAAACAAAGGCTGTGAAAAGAGACAAAGAAGGACACTACATAATAATCAAAGGATCAATCCAAGAAGATATAACAATTATAAATATATATGCACCCAAAATAGGAGCACCACAATATGTACGAAAAATGCTAACAAGTATGAAAGGGGAAATTAACAATAACACAATAATAGTGGGAGACTTTAATACCCCACTCACACCTGTGGATAGATCAACTAAACAGAAAATTAACAAGGAAACACAAACTTTAAATGATACAAGGGGCCAGTTAGACTTAATTGATATGTATAGGACATTTCACCCCAAAACAATGAATTTCACCTTTTTCTCAAGCGCACAAGGAAGCTTCTCCAGGATAGATCACATCCTGGGCCATAAATCTAGCCTTGGTAAATTTCAAAAAACCTGAAATCATTCCAAGCATCTTTTCTGACCACAATGCAGTAAGATTAGATGTTAATTACAGGAGGAAAACTATTAAAAATTTCAACATATGGAGGCTGAACAACACGCTGCTGAATAACCAAGACATCACAGAAGAAATCAAAAAAGAAATCAAAACATGCAAAGAAACGAATGAAAATGTAAACACAACAACCCAAAAGCTGTGGGACACTGTAAAAGCAGTGCTAAGGGGAAGGTTCATAGCAATAAAGGCATACTTCAAGAAACAAGAAAAAAAAAAAAACCTAACTCTACACCTAAAGCAACTAGAAAAGGAAGAAATGAAGAACCCCACGGTTGGTAGAAGGAAAAAAATCTTAAAAATTAGGGCAGAAATAAATGCAAAAGAAACAAGAGACCATAGCAAATCAACAAAGCTAAAAGCTGGTTCTTTGAAAGGATAAATAAAATTGACAAACCATTAGCCAGACTCATCAAGAAACAAAGGGAGAAAAATCAAATCAATAAAATATGAAATGAAAATGGAGAGATCACAACAAACAACACAGAAATACAAAGGATCATAAGAGACTACTATCAGCAATTATATGCCAATAAAATGGACAACGTGGAAGGAATGGACAAATTCTTAGAAGAGTACAACTTTCCAAAACTGAACCAGGAAGAAATAGAGAATCTTAACAGGTCCAACAGAAGCACAGAAATTGAAACTGTAATCAGAAATCCTCCAGCAAGCAAAAGCCCAGGTCCAGATGGCTTCACAGCTGAATTCGACCAAAAATTTAGAGAAGAGATAACACCTATCCTACTCAAACTCTTCAAGAAAATTGCAGAGAACGGTAAACTTCCAAACTCATTCTATGAGGCCACAATCACCCTAATACCAAAACCTGACAAAGATGCTACAAAAAAAGAAAACTACAGGCCAATATCACTGATGAACATAGACGCAAAAATCCTTAACAAAATTCTAGCAATCAGAATCCAACAACACATTAAAAAGATCATACACCATGACCAAGTGGACTTTATCCCAGGGATGCAAGGATTTTTCAATATCCACAAATCAATCAATGTAATTCACCACGTTAACAAATTGAAAAATAAAAGCCATATGATTATCACAATAGATGCAGAGAAAGACTTTGACAAAATTCAAAATCCATTTATGATAAAAACTCTCCAGAAAGCAGGAATAGAAGAAACATACCTCAACATAATAAAAGCTATATATGACAAACCCACAGCAAACATTATCCTCAATGGTGAAAAATTGAAAGCATTTCCCCTAAAGTCAGGAACAAGACAAAGGTGCCCACTTTTACCACTACTATTCAACGTAGTTTTTGAAGTTTTGGCCACAGCAATCAGAGCAGAAGAAGAAATAAAAGGAATCCAAATTGGAAAAAAAGAAGTAAAACTTTCACTGTTTGCAGATGACATGATGCTTTACATAGAAAACCCTAAAGACTCCACCAGAAAATTACTAGAGCTAATCAATGAATATAGTAAAATTGCAGGATATAAAACCAACACACAGATGCCCCTTGTGTTCCTATACACTAATAATGAGAAAATAGAAAGAGAAATTAAGGTAACAATTCCGTTCACCATTGCAATGAAAAGAATCAAATACTTAGGAATATATCTACCTAAAGAAACAAAAGACCTGTATATAGAAAACTATAAAACACTGATGAAAGAAATCAAAGAGGACACTAATAGATGGAGAAATATACCATGTTCATGGATTGGAAGAATCAATATCGTAAAAATGAGTATACTACCCAAAGCAATCTATAGATTCAATGCAATCCCTGTCAAGCTACCAACGATATTTTTCACGGAGCTAGATCAAATAATTTCACAATTTGTATGGAAATACAAAAAACCTAGAATAGCCAAAGCAATCTTGAGAAAGAAGAATGGAACTGGAGGAATCAACCTGCCTGACTTCAGGCTCTACTACAAAGCCACAGTCATCAAGACAGTATGGTACTGGCACAAAGACAGAAATATAGATCAATGGAAGAAAATAGAAAGCCCAGAGATAAATCCACACACCTATGGACACCTTATTTTTGAGAAAGGAAGCAAGAATATACAATGGCAAAAAGACAATCTCTTTAACAAGTGATGTTGGGAAAACTGGTCAACCACTTGTAAAAGAATGAAACTAGAACACTTTCTAATACCATACACAAAAAAAACTCAAAATGGATTAAAGATCTAAATGTAAGACCAGAAACTATAAAACTCTTAGAGGAGAACATAAGCAAAACACTCTCCGACATAAATCACAGCAGCATCCTCTATGACACACCTCCCAGAATATTGGAAATAAAAGCAAAATAAACAAATGAGACCTAATTAAACTTAAAAGCTTCTGCACAACAAAGGAAACTCTAAGCAAAGTGAAAAGACAGCCTTCAGAATGGGAGAAAATAACAAATGAAGCAACTGACAAAGAACTAATCTCAAAAATATATAAGCAACTCCTGCAGCTCAATTCCAGAAAAATAAACGACTCAATCAAAAAATGGGCCAATGAACTGAATAGACATTTCTCCAAAGAAGATATACAGATGGCTAACAAACACATGAAAAGATGCTCAACATCACTCATTCTCAGAGAAATGCAAATAAAAACCACAATGAGGTACCATTTTACACCAGTCAGCATGGCTGTGATCCAAAAGACTACAAGCAATAAATGCTGGAAAGGGTGTGGAGAAAAGGGAACACTCTTACACTGTTGGTGGGAATGCAAACTAGTACAGCCACTATGGAGAACAGTGTGGAGATTCCTTAAAAAATTGCAAATAGAACTGCCTTATGACCCAGCAATCCCACTGCTGGGCATACACACCGAGGAAACTAGAATTGAAAGAGACATGTGTATCCCCATGTTCATCGCAGCACTGTTTATAATAGCCAGGACATGGAAGCAACCTAGATGTCCATCAGCAGATGAATGGATAAGAACGCGGTGGTACATATACACAATGGAGTATTACTCAGCCATTAAAAAGAATACATTTGAATCAGTTCTAATGAGGTGGATGAAACTGGAGCCAATTATACAGAGTGAAGTAGGCCAGAAAGAAAAACACCAATACAGTATACTAACACATATATATGGAATTTAGAAAGATGGTAATGATAACCCTATATGTGAGACAGCAAAAGAGACACAGATGTATAGAAGAGTCTTTTGGACTCTGTGGGAGAGGGAGAGGGTGGGATGATTTGGGAGAATGGCATTGAAACATGTATAATATCATATAAGAATGAATGGCCAGTCCAGGTTCGA
Organism: Budorcas taxicolor; assembly: GCF_023091745.1. Taxonomy (NCBI): domain Eukaryota; kingdom Metazoa; phylum Chordata; class Mammalia; order Artiodactyla; family Bovidae; genus Budorcas; species Budorcas taxicolor. The sequence continues at coordinate 62,015,583 of NC_068912.1, read as the reverse complement.
TGCATGATACAGGATGCTTGGCGCTGGTGCACTGGGATGACCCAGAGGGATGGTACAGGGAAGGAGGTGGGAGGAGGTGTTCAGGATGGGGAACATGTGTATGCTCATGGCCGATTCATGTTGATATATGGCAAAACCAATGCAATATTGTAAAGTTATAAAAGAAAAGAAAGAAAAAAAATCTCAAAAAAAATATAGAACGATAAAAAAAATACACTAGTCATCTGTGTAAATCAGGATGTTTTTCTAGCTAGCAACCAAAATAAATGCAGAAATAAATTAAATACTCATGCTGAAATCTGATTACAACCATCAGTTGTAGCTACTGGTTTCAGTTTCATGTGCAGTCCTATAACCTTATTTTCTTATCAATTGACTACCTGAGTAAATATTACAAATTCAAACATAAAATAAATTCATACTGGAACATAACATTTGCATACTTTTATATTAAAGTATTTGCCAGAGATTTCTTTTTTAAAAATTTGTTAGCCTTCTTCCTTCTTTCACGTTCATAGCTGTGCTATCTTTCATTTGTATTCATTGAATATCTATTTATTGAACATTGAACAGCCAATGTTCTAAGTTCTGACGATTGAAGGGCAAACAAACCAGAAAAGATTCCTGATTGCATGATATCTACATTCCTTTAGGGAAAAAAATAGAAACAAAAAATAATGCTTTTAAATTTTAGAAAACTATGACTTTAGAATTTCATTTAGGTCTGTGATATGCTGGATTGGCTTATGCCATCTCTCAAGGTCCAGTCATGTACATTTCTTTCAAATTCTGCACTGAGTGTTGACCTGTTCATGAAAACTGATCACGAGGGAAATTACTTATAACATGGAAAATAGCAAAGACTACAGATCAGGTGTTTTGTTTGTTTGCTTCTGTTTGTTTGTTTGTTTTTTTCTGGAGAGTTGCCTGATAAACATTTACCAGTATACCACTGCTCTATTTGAATGCATCGTAGAAGGATAGGGAGAACAGATTTCCATCTGCTGAATATGATCATGGATCTGTGTTAGTCACTTGTCTAATTAGCTTAGCAAATCCTTGTGCATGAAATAGATGTCAATTTAGAAAATTAATAAGAAATGAAAATCTTGAGGGTAGACCCACTCTGAGGCATTCCATTTCCCAAGGAGATGTCCCCTGTCTTAAGCTTTGTAATGCCCTTCTATTTGCTAAGAATGTCTAGAGCCATGGATGCTCTACAAGTGACATCCCTCCTTTCTCTTCCATCGATTTACCTTTCCAGAGTCTTTTCCCCCAAAATATCTGCTTCATCACATCTTATCAAATGTCAGTAGCTTGTGATAAGCATTCCTGAGGATTACAATTTAGCATCAAATAAACTTGGACTCAACTTTGGCTCTGTTTCTCATTTACCCTGTGACTACTGGCACCCTCTAAGGTGAGTTGACCTCAGTTTCCTTATTTGTTACATGGAATTAATAATATCTACTTCATAAGATAATGAGGCATAAATGAAATAATTCATGGATTCAAAGAAGCTAACAACATTCTTGGAGAAGGCAATGGCACCCCACGCCAGTATTCTTGCCTGGAAAATCCCATGGACAGAGGAGCCTGGTAGGCTGCAGTCCATGGGGTCGCTAAGAGTCAGACACGACTGAGCGACTTCACTTTCACTTTCATGCATTGGGGAAGGAAATGGCAATCCACTCCAGTGTTCTTGCCTGAAGAATCCCAGGGACGGGGGAGCCTGGTGGGAGGCTGTCTATGGGGTCACACAGAGTTGGACATGACTGAAGAGACTTAGCAGCAGCAGCAGCAACAACATTCTAGGCAGCCAATAAGTGGAAGCTATCATTTTTTTGTGAAGTATTATACAGAAATATATACACATAAATACATATTTCTAGCTATTCATTACCCCAATGTTTTCTATTTTTAATTGTGATATAAATGACATATGACATTATATTAGTTTTGAAGTACACCATAATGATTTTGTATCTGTACATATTTCATGATGATCACCACAGTAAGTCTGATGAATATCGATGACCATACAAATTACAGTTTTTTTCCTTGTGCTGAGAACTTTTAAGATTTACCCTCTTAGCAACTTTCAATATACAATACAATATTATAAGCAACAGTCACCATTCTGTGCATTACATTCCTAGAGCTTATTCATTTTACAGCTGGAAGATTATACATTTTGACCACTTTCACCCATTTTGCTCACCCTGCATCCCTGCCTCTAACAACCAGCAATCTATTCTCTGTGTCTTTGAGTTTGGGTTTGTTTGTTTTGAATTTCACATAAAAGTGTGATCATACAGTATTTGTCTTCTTCTATTTGACATTTCATTTAGCATAGGGCCATCTATTTCTGTCCATATTGTCTCAAATGGCAAGATTTCCTTCTTTATTATAGCAGAATAATATTCAAATATATATGTGTGTGTGTGTATATATATATATATATATATATATATATATTCTTTGTCCATTCATCCATACATGGACACCATGGACACTTAGGTTGCTTTCATGTTTTGGCTATTATAATTAATGCTTCAGTGAACATGGGGGTACATATACATTTTAAGTTAGTGTTTTCATTTCCTTTGGATAAATATCCAGAAGTGGAATTGCTGAGCCACATGGTAGTTCTAGTTCTAATTTTTTAAAGAAACCTCAATACTGTTTCCACAGTGGCTGCATCGATTTTCAGTCTCACCAACAGGGCAGAGGGTTCCTTTTCCTCCACATCCTTGATGAAGCTTGCTATTTCTTGTTTTTTGATAAAAAGCCATTCTAAGACACGTGAGGTACTATATTACAGTGAGTTTGATTTGCAGTTCTTCAATGACTAGTAAAGTTAAACATCTTTTCATGTGCCTTTTGGCTGTATGTATGTCTTCTTTTGGAAAAAAAAATCTTTTCAGATCTTTTGACCATTTTTTAGTTGGACTTCACGCTATTGAACTGCATGAGTTCTTTACATATTTTGAATAGTGACCCCTTATCAGATATATGATTTGCAAACATGTTCTCTCCTTTGGTAGGTTGGCTGAATTCCCAACTTTTAAGGAACGGTTTACACTACTTTTTATATATAGGTTAAAATTTCTAAGTATGAAACAATGCTCCATGTACCTTCACAGAGGTTTAGAGCAGCAGCACTATTCCTATTATTATTGAGATATGTGTAGAGGAGAAGCCTGGCTACAATTGCCTAACAAGAAAATGTAAAGAGCTTTACAAAACAATTTTTGAAATAGTTTTTCCAGTTTGGGTTTGGAGTTGGGCCAAACTGAGATAATCCTTGGAGTGAAGTCTGTCCTGATGGAGGAGAATGCTATAGTTCCTATTTTCTGATATAGTCAGATTTATGTACATGCTTATATTCTGATGCCAGAAACTTAAGAGTGGCATACACACTGTAAATATGAGATCACTCTTAAAGGACTAATGGGTCAGGAGTAAGTCATCATCATGCACACCAATATAATAGTGATATTACTTTTATGATATTAAATCAATGTATTTGTCAGCCTCAAATCACACTTCCATTTAGTACTCTACTTCCAAGGCAGAGAGGTAAAGCTTATTGCTTTAGGACACTAGAGAGAGTGGGTTCTTCCTGGAACACAAAGGTCACTGATGTGGTTTGAATCTCAAAGTCAGCTGTTTTGAACACAAGGTGATATCCAGACAATCTCAAAGGAGAAAAGCATTTTCCAAATTATTTTGGTCCTTATTTATAAGAGCCAGACATGGAGACATGGATGACATGGATTACTAGAGAGTAGAGTTCTTTTTTTTTTTTTCAAGTGTGACTGGAGTGAATTAAAAAAACAGGATATAATAAAGAAATAGAAGGTCTACATCCATGCTTGTGAATTATGGGACAGTGAGACTAAGCTAAAGCAAAGAATTATGCTTTGTGTTTTTTGTCCTTTTTTTGGGGGTGGAAATTCCAGGAAAGAGTGTCAAAGAAATATCTACATATTATTAAGGAGACCATGAACAAGACTATGGTTGTGCAGTTGGGTGTATGTGTATGTTTGTGTGTGTATGTGCATGTGAGTACTAGAAAAACTTCCTTGGGCATACAAGTAAAGACTGATAACCTTAAGATCAAAGAGCAGCAAACTTTCCTTCCTACAACTCAGAAAGTGAAAAAACAAAACAAAACTCAGAAAGTAAACATGCTAGATTTTGAGGCCATGTGGTTTCTGTTAACATTATTCAACTCTGTCTTTGTACCACAAAACCAGTGATAGACAATGCAGAACTGAATTGGTTGGCTGTGCTAGTCAATAAAACTTTATTAACAAAATAAAATAATAGGTTAAAGTTGGCTTTCAGACCAGAGGTCACCAACTCCCACTCCAGGAAACACTGCAGTTGTGGATATTCCCAATGTGTGGCAGAGCTTCTGTGATGGTGTGTAGGAGTGTTGCCTACATACCTACAACCCTCCAAAGTTCCCAAGTGTGCCTCAGTCATCAGCAATCAAAATAGCAGAGATAGCAGCTAGTCAGAACATAAAGATCCAGGGGACACTAGAGAATCTGAGGTCTCTTTCACCTACAGGACTTTTAGAGCATGTAAACTTGGACTGTCTTTGACCAACAAATATATTCAGACATTATCAGAGTGAAAAAGAGGGGGAGAGGAAGGAAGACACCTCCAAAATTGAGCAGTTCCTAGACAGATGAAATGACTTAAATGAGATCAGATTGAATTTACTAGATTGCCTTATGTTTAGTTCTGCACCCTTTGCTGCCCATCAGGAAACAGACAATCATGAAGATTTAGTAATTTTTAAATAAAAATGACTAAAATAATAGAGATATAAGTAATAAAGAGACAAATAATCTATTCTCTTTACCTCTGTGTAGAATATCAATTTATTTTCATCTAAGAGTGTTTCAGTGTTGAAATGCCCTACTCTCTCTGATAGACATGGTCATGTTGATTCCTACCCTACACCTACTCCCAGACCATAGTTTGATATCTCTGGAGGAAGGACACAGATGAGGGAAGATTAGAAATATCTTTCATTTATTCCCACCAGCCAACAATACTTTAATGAGCTTTAATTTCTATCTTTAATATTAGAAAGTTATTTTTTATATTTCAAATATAAAATTCTAATATTGCATACAATTTAAAAAACACACTTGACTTTGATTCTGATACTCATTTCTAGATATCAGTCATCCCTCCATGATTTTCTGCTTTAAGAACTCTTCCCTAATCTGCTCACCCACTCTTCCCAAGCCTCAACCAATTGAGAATCACTGATCTGCCCCTACACTGTCTATTAAAGGTGAGTGATATTGTATAGTGGCAAAATAGTTCTTTAGAAAGCATTTTTCTACATTGAATAGATTATAAATAATTTTGAAAATAGCTTAATCCCTGTTGTGGGTTGAATTGTGCCTCCCCATGGAGGTTGAAGTTCTAAACCCTAGTACCTCTAAATGTGACCTTATTTGGAAATAGGGTCTTTGCAGTTGATTAAGTTAATATGAAATGATTAGGGTGAGTCCTTATCCAATGCATCTGTATGTGTCTGTTAAGTCACTTCAGTCATGTTCGACTCTTTGTGACCCTGTAGACCATAGCCTGGCAGGCTCCTTTGTCCGCAGGTTTCTCCAGACAAGAATACTGAGTGGGTTGCCATGCCCCCCTCGAGGGAATCTTCCTGAACCAGGCATCAAACCCTAGTCTCTTACGTCTCCTACATTGGTAGGCAGGTTCTTTACCACTAGCGCCACCTGGGAAGCCCCCTAATCCAATATGATTGTTTTGTATACAGAAGAGTGAAATTTCAATACCAAGGCATATAGGTACAGAGGAAGGACAGTGTGAAGACACAGAAAACACATCATCTACAAGCCAAGGAATATCTGAGACCATCAGAAGCTAGGAAAGAGACATAGGATGGATTTCCCTCTGCAGCTCTAGGAAGGAGCCAACACTGCGACAAGTTGGTTTTGAACTTACTGTCCCACAACTGTGAGACATTACATTTCTGTTGTGTAAGCCATCTAATTTGTGATACTTCATAATATCTGCCCCCCAAACTGTTAGGATCTCTTTCAATATTTCTCTTTGAAGAATATTGAAAATTTAAGAAACAAAATCTTCCAAACGAGCATGCACAACAAAAATTTCACCCTAATTCACACTATAATCTCATTAGCCCTTTCCAAATATTTAATTGAACATACTAAACTAATTCTACAGATTTACATCAACTTCAGGTTAAAACTTCATGTATAATAGCACTCTTATGTAAGTGTATATGAATCACCAATGAAAAGAGGCATTAAATGGCTTTTGCAGAACTGGACCCCTGGTTCTCAATCTGGCTTTTAGATGCTGGGACCCATGGGAAAGTAGGGAGCTTTCAACCCGATACATTTTTTTCTCTATCAAATTCTTAGTATTTCTTTGTGGGAATTGGAAGACAATGGTTGTGTCTTTGGAGTAAAACAGAAATACAAAGTGGGTAATTATCCTTTTAATTTTAAGAGTATAATTTTAGGCCCTAAGGTGAATACTTTTATTGGAATTATCCAGCTTTAGGTAGATAAAAGCCTAACAAATACAATATTGTTCATCAACTATACTACAATATAAAATAAAAATTAAAAAAACAGAATGTGACAGACTCATTTGGTTTCAAATCTGTGGCTTCTGCTCTTTCAAAGAGTGATTTGAGTTTTGAGAATGAATTGCTTGCATTGTCAGGTATTCCATTAGTGTACACACATACTTTTGTGCTACTCTTTAGCATATATGCCATGGCACTGTGTGAGTTGTACCATAGGGAATAAGGCATGATTAAAAACAGTTGTGGCTCATCGTTAAATATAGAAATCATTATAATTGGATTAGTGTTGGAAATATACAATGATGCCTGTGTTTCTACTTGAGAACCAAACGTATGTTAGGAGCTGAATTTCCAAAAAGAATAGAGTTGACTTTTTCTCGTAAATATATATACACATATATTTATGGGTTTATAGTTCAGACTCCCTTAATCCCAGGCCTCACTAAGAAAGTGTAGCATCTATATTCCATATTGGGTGATGTTTTTACTTGAGTCAAATCCATCTTCTCTTGAAAATCTAAATATGAAGTTCTGAACATGATTCTAGCACTGGTCCATGACAGTTTGGTTCTAAAGGTACAACTGGTCCATTGAAAATGACACTGGAAGCAGTTACATCAATCCTGGTAGGAGAAATGAGAGTAGCAGATGCAAGAAATGTAAGTGATGGAATAGTCATATAACAAAATACTTTCAGCAGATCTTTTGTTATGTAATGTTACCCATGACATGTCTATCAGCAATATTGTCAGAGGCTGTAATTGAAGAGATATATTAATTATTATCAATCACCTCCAGCACTCTTACAGAATCTGGAGCAATGTCTTCATAAAATAATGACACTGATGTGTATAGGGCAGGAGCCTGTGGAGATGAGATTTTCTTTTGCAGCAGCAGCAGCAGCTAAAGATATTGTGGATTGGATTTCCATTTAGAACCATACCTAAATTCCTTGACAGAAAAACAACTGGAGCTGAAATGTCTGATGTTCTTCTCTATTTTTCCCTTCCCCCTTTCAGATCTGCTCTGGGAAAAGAAAAATTAAGAACATACTGTGGTTAGCAAGCCCAGTGGACTGAGCTGGGAGGACTGATGTGGGTTCTGCTCTTCAGCTAGATTCTCCTTTTCAGCTCTTCTGAGGGGTTTAGCTGCCTCCTTCTTGGCCTTCTGCCCATTCTCCGTTCTGCATGTCAGTCCAAAGTAAGTTGAGATAAATTTAGTGCAGTTCAGAGCCTGCCTCTTGTTTTTGCCATCTCCTCACTTAGAAGCTGAAGTTTTGTAGAAGTAGGTAGTGGGTGGTGCAAGAAAGTAGTAGATTTCCCGGACTTTGCAGGTGGCACTAGTGGCAAAGAACCTGTCTGCCAGTACAGGAGACAGAAGAGACACAAGTTCATTCCCTGGGTTGGGAAGATCCCCTGGAGGAGGGCATAGCAATCCACTCCAGTATTCTTGCCTGGAGAATTCTATGGGCAGAGGAGCCTAGCAAGCTACAGTCCATGGAATTACAAAGTTGGATATGACTGAGTGACTAACACTTGTGCCAAATAGACTGACCTCTAAATACGATGAGAGAAAATTTATTTTAATTCCAGGTGCTATCTCTAATTCAGTTCAGTTCAATCGCTCGGCGTGTTCGACTCTTTGCGATCCCATGAATCGCAGCACGCCAGGCCTCCCTGTCCATCACCATCTCCTGGAATTCACTCAGACTCACATCCATCGAGTACGTCATGCCATCCAACCATCTCATCCTCGGTTGTCCCCTTCTCCTCCTGCCCCCAATCCCTCCCAGCATCAGAGTCTTTTCCAATGAGTCAACTCTTTGCATGAGGTGACTAAAGCACTGGAGCTTCAGCTTTAGCATCATTTCTTCCAAAGAAATCCTAGGACTGATCTCCTTCAGAATGGACTGGTTGGATCTCCTTGCAGTCCAAGGGACTCTAAGAGTCTTCTCCAACACCACAGTTCAAAAGCATCAATTCTTTGGCGCTCAGCCTTCTTCACAGTCCAACTCTCACATCCGTACATGACCACAGGAAAAACCATAGCCTTGACTAGACGGACATTAGTTGGCAAAGTAATGTCTCTGCTTTTCAATATACTATCTAGGTTGGTCATAACTTTTCTTCCAAGGAGTAAGCATCTTTTAATTTCATGGCTGCAGTCACCATCTGCAGTATTTTGGAGCCCAAAAAAAGAAAGTCTGACTCTGTTTCCACTGTTTTTCCATCTATTTCCCATGAAGTGATAGGACCGGATGTCATGATCTTCGTTTTCTGAATGTTGAGCTTTAAGCCAACCTTTTCGTTTTCCTCATTCACTTTCATCAAGAGGCTTGTTAGCTCCTCTTCATTTTCTGCCATACTGGGGAAAAAGTGAATAAAAATTATCACATTTTATTCTGAACATATTTTCCCAATTTCAATTTCAATTAAAAACAACAAGCTGAACATAAAAAAGCCTTTTCCCAACTTATGGGAAATCTACTGCTTCCTGCCTGACAGCTAAGTCGCTTCAGTTGTGTCTGATTCTTTGTGACTCTGTGGACAGTAGCCTTCCAGGATTCTCTGTCCATGGAATTCTTCAGGCAAGAATAAATATGTCCTTTTCATTATAGGGGACTGGAATGCAAAAGTAGGAAGTCAAGAAACACCTGGAGTAAGAGGCAAATTTGGCCTTGGAATACGGAATGAAGCAGGGCAAAGACTAACAGAATTTTGCCAAGAAAATGCACTGGTCATAGCAAACGCCTTCTTCCAACAACACAAGAGAAGACTACACATGGACATCACCAGATGGTCAGCACCGAAATCAGAGTGATTATATTCTTTGCAGCCAAAGATGGAGAAGCTCTATACAGTCAACAAAAACAAGACCAGGAGCTGAGTGTGGCTCAGATCATGAACTCCTTATTGCCAAATTCAGACTGAAATTGAAGAAAGTAGGGAAAACCACTAGAACATTCAGGTATGACCTAAATCAAATCCCTTTTGATTATACAGTGGAAGTGAGAAATAGATTTAAGGGCCTAGATCTGGTAGATAGAGTTCCTGATGAACTATGGATGGAGGTTCATGACATTTTACAGGAGACAGGGATCAAGACCATCCCCATGGAAAAGAAATGCAAAAAAGCAAAATGGCTGTCTGAGGAGGCCTTACAAATAGCTGTGAAAAGAAAAGTGAAAAGCAAAGGAGGAAAGGAAAGATAGAAGCATCTGAATGCAGAGTTCCAAAGAATAGCAAGAAGAGATAAGAGAGCCTTCATCAGCAATCAATGCAAAGAAATAGAGGAAAAGAACAGAATGGGAAAGACTAGAGATGTCTTCAAGAAAATTATAGATACCAAGGGAAAATTTCATGCAAAGATGGACTCAATAAAGGACAGTAATGGTATGGACCTAACAGAAGCAGAAGATATTAAGAAAAGGTGGCAAGAATACACAGAAGAACTGTACAAAAGAGATCTTCATGACCAAGATAGTCACCATGGTATGATCACTCACGTAGAGCCAGACATCCTGGAATGTGAAGTCAAGTGGGCCTTAGAAAGCATCATTATGAACAAAGCTAGTAGAGGTGATGGCATTCCAGTTGAGCTATTTCAAATCCTGAAATATGATGCTGTGAAAGTGCTGCACTCAATATGCCAGCAAATTTGGAAAACTCAGCAGTGGCCACAGGACTGGAAAAGGTCAGTTTTCCTTCCAATTCCAAAGAAAGGCAATGCCAAAGAATGCTCAGACTACTACACAATTGCACTCATCTCACATGCTAGTAAAGTAATGCTCAAAATTCTCCAAGCCAGGCTTCAACAATACATGAACTGTGAACTTCCTGATGTTCAAGCTGGTTTTAGAAAAGGCAGAGGAACCAGAGATCAAAGTGCCAACATCCTCTGGATCATGGAAAAAGCAAGAAAGTTCCATAAAAACATCTATTTCTGCTTTATTGACTATGCCAAAGCCTTTGACTATGTGGATCACAATAAGCTGTGGAAAATTCTGAAAGAGATGGGAATACCAGACCACCTGACCTGCCTCTTGAGAAACCTATATGCAGGTCAGGAAACAACAGTTAGAACTGGACATGGAACAACAGAATGGTTCCAAATAGGAAAAGGAGTATGTCAAGGCTGTATATTGTCACCCTGCTTATATAACTTCTATCAGAGTACATCATGAGAAATGCTGGGCTGGAAGAAGAACAAGCTGGAATCAAGATTGCCGGGAGAAATATCAATAACCTCAGACATGCAGATGACACCACCCTTATGGCAGAAAGTGAAGAGGAACTCAAAAGCCTCTTGATGAAAGTGAAAGAGGAGAGTGAAAAAGTTGGCTTAAAGCTCAACATTCAGAAAACGAAGATCATGGCATCTGGTCCCATCACTTCATGGGAAATAGATGGGGAAACAGTAGAAACAGTGTCAGACTTTATTTTGGGGGGCTCCAAAATCACTGTAGATGGTGACTGCAGCCATGAAATTAAAAGACGCTTACTCCTTGGAAGAAAAGTTATGACCAACCTAGATAGTATATTCAAAAGCAGAGACATTACTTTGCTGACTAAGGTCCGTCTAGTCAAGGCTATGGCTTTTCCAGTAGTTTTGTATGGATGTGAGAGTTGGGTTGTGAAGAAGGCTGAGCGCCGAAGAATTGATGCTTTTGAACTGTGGTGTTGGAGAAGACTCTTAGAGTCCCTTGGACTTCAGGGAGATCCAACCAATCCATTCTGAAAGAGATCAGTCCTGGGATTTCTTTGGAAGAAATGATGCTAAAGCTGAAACTCCAGTACTTTGGCCACCTCATGAGAAGAGTTGACTCATTGGAAAAGACTCTGATGCTGGGAGGGATTGGGGGCAGGAAGAGAAGGGGATGACAGAGGATGAGATGGCTGGATGGCATCATTGACTCGATGGGCATGAGTCTGAGTGAACTCTGGTAGTTGGTGATGGACAGGGAGGCCTGGCGTGCTGCGATTATGGGGTCACAAAGAGTCAGACATGACTGAGCTACTGAACTGAACTGAACTAAACTGAAGATTTTATGTGCTAAACCTGGGTTCAGTCTCTGGGTCAGGAAGAGGCCCTGAAGAAGGGAATGGCAACCTACCCCAGTATTCTTACCTGGAGAATTCCATGGAGTTGCTAAGAGATGGACACAACTGAATGACTAACAATTTAACTTTCAATATTTTATTAATGATAATTGAATACTTAGTGGGGCTTAGTTGTGTGCAAATGTTTGATAACTCATCTTTTTTGGCACTCAAATTTGTGCTATTTATGTGCACATGGACCTGTTTTGGATAGAAGGTATTTGTATTTGGGTTGCAAATTGGAGAGTTCTTATGTTAGGGCTTTCTGATGCTCACTCTGCCTGTTCCAGAGTTCTACAGATCTGTCTTAAAGATATGGAGAAAGAATTTTACCTAGTATGAATTGCTCTGCCATGCTAGATAGATTAAAATACACTTAGCAATGTAATTTAACAAAATTTCATCAAATATATGATGCTTTGATTTTAAAAAGACATCCAGATTTCAGAAAATATGCGCTGTAGGCTCCATGAAATATTGTAAATATCAATCTTCAATGATTTATTCTCATTATGAAGTGAATATGCTTTGTGATTCAAATTCCCTATTCCCTTCTCATCAACAGCCTAATGGGCTGATTGGCAATTATAAGAATGAGAAAGCCTAGGAAACAAGCTTTGACAAATATTTTTGGATGCCTCTGTTGGCAGAGCCAAAAATATTCACTATCTTAATACTACATTAAGATAATTTTATTTTTAAAGGGTAATATAATAATCCCTTCTATTTTAAATTTATTTTGATTGAATCATAGTTGATTTTCAGTGTTGTTTTAATTTCTGCTGTACAGCAAAGTGACTCAGTAATACCCATACATTCTTTTTAATATTTTTTCCATTATGGCTTATCCTAGGACATTAAATATAGTTCCCTGTGCTATAGAGTAGGACTTTGCTTTTTAATCCCTTGTATTAAATATAACTAAATGTAGTCATTTTATTATGTTAGAGTTTAGAATATGACATAATAATTGATAATATATTTAATAAATTACACTTGATAAAAATAGACACATTATTTATATACAAAAGTCTCTATGATTATAATAAGCTGTTCACATAACTATTTGGAGTGTTATATTATTATTAACATCTATTATTTTAATAAAACATACAACCAATTTAACATATATGGTATTTCTTAGACAATCTTATAAATGTAATAAAGTACACAAAATTTTAACAGCCCAGTTTGATATGAATGAAAAATGCATAGCTGGTATGGAATTTGGACCTTTGGTTTTATCATCATTTATTGCTTCCAGATCTGCAGTTCTTGCTATGTGGAGTTTCCTTTCAATTTTTGATGGAAATCTGAGCTGTGAATGCTTTGGCCCTCAGACTTCTCTATTCAATTGCATCTAATCTGCTGCCTACATCTGTAAATTTAAGGTGACCAATGAACCTGAAAAATAGGCTTCAGTCTGGAAAATAAATGCATAGGGAATTACACATTTTGTGGGTAGAAGTCTAACTAATTTATTGAAAATTATTCTAAGGGATAATAGAAAACCACATGGTATATATAGTGTTCATACATATATCAGGAACATATGCAGTATCTTATCTCAAAAGCTCAACAATTACTTTCCGAGAAATGAGATATTAATACCATCTCAATATGAAGGCATCCTGTAAGGTCAGTATTAAGGTGTAGCATAAAAGACTTCATCCAGACTTCAAGTCAGAGAGGCCTAATTAAAAATTTCTAGCTCTGCTATGAAGTAGCAACAATCTTAGACAAGTCACATGATATTTCTAACTCTGTTTTCTTGTGTGTAAAAACTAAATACCCTTCTTACATATGTATTGAGAAGTTGGTTGAGATAAAGTGTGTGTGCTTAGTTGTTCAGTCATGACCGACATTGTGATACCATGAATTGTAGCCCATGAAGCATCTCTGTCAATGTAATTTTCTAGATAAGAATATGGAGTGGGTTACCACTTCCTATCCCAGGGGATCTTCCCAACCCAGAGATCGAACCCATATCTCATATCTCCTGTAATGGCAGGCAGATTCTTCACCACTGCACCACCTGTGAAGCCCCTGAGACAAAGTATGTGAAAGTAATTAACCGTATATCACAAGATACTATGTACTCAAAAATTTATTTTTGTTTTATTCCCTCTCAGAATTAGTATTATGCATTGATACAATGTAAAAGCACTTCAGTCAGTTCAGTCACTCAGTCGTGTCTGATTCTTTGTGACACCATGAATCGCAGCACGCCAGGCCTCCCTGTTCCTCACCAACTACCAGAGTTCACTCAGATTCACGTCCATCGAGTCAGTGATGCCATCCAGCCATCTCATCCTCTGTCATCCCCTTCTCCTCCTGCCCCCAATCCCTCCCAGCATCAGAGTGTTTTTCAATGAGTCAACACTTCGCATGAGGTGGCCAAAGTATTGGAGTTTCAGCTTTAGCATCATTCCTTCCAAAGAAATCCCAGGGCTGATCTCCTTCAGAATGGACTGGTTGGATCTCCTTGCAGTCCAAGGGATCCTCAAGAGTCTTCTCCAACACCACAGTTCAAAAGCATCAATTCTTCAGCGCTCAGCCTTCTTCAGAGTCCAACTCTCACATCCATACATGACCACAGGAAAAACCATAGCCTTGACTAGATGGACCTTTGTTGGCAAAGTAATGTCTCTGCTTTTGAATATGCCATATAGGTTGATCATAACTTTTCTGTCAAGGAGCAAGCATTTTTAATTTCATGGCTGCAATCACCATCTGCAGTGATTTTGGAGCCCCCCAAAATAAAGTCTGACACTGTTTCTACTGTTTCCCCATCTATTTCCCATGAAGTGATGGGACCAGATGCCATGATCTTCGTTTTCTGAATGTGGAGCTTTAAGCCAACTTTTTCACTCTCCTCTTTCACTTTCATCAAGAGGCTTTTGAGTTCCTCTTCACTTTCTGCCATAAGGGTGGTGTCATCTGCATGTCTGAGGTTATTGATATTTCTCCCGGCAATCTTGATTCCAGCTTGTGTTTCTTTCAGTCCAGCGTTTCTCATGATGTACTCTGCATAGAAGTTAAATAAGCAGGGTGACAATATACAGCCTTGACGTACTCCTTTTCCCATTTGGAACCAGTCTGTTGTTCCATGTCCAGTTCTAACTGTTGTTTCCTGACCTGCATACAGATTTCTCAAGAGGCAGGTCAGGTGGTCTGGTATTCCCATCTATCTCAGAATTTTCCACAGTTTATTGTGATCCACACAGTCAAAGGGTTTGGCATAGTCAATAAAGCAGAAATAGATGTTTTTCTGGAACTCTTTTGCTTTTTCCATGATCCAGAGGATGTTGGCAATTTGATCTCCAGTTCCTCTGCCTTTTCTAAAACCAGCTTGAACATCAGTATTCAATTTGATCTCTGGTTCACGTATTGCTGAAGCCTGTCTTGGAGAATTTTGAGCATTACTTTACTAGCATATGAGATGAGTGCAATTGTGCAGTAGTTTGAGCATTTTTTGGCATTGCCTTTCTTTGGGATTGGAATAAAAACTGACCTTTTCCAGTCCTATGGCCACTGCTGAGTTTTCCAAATATGCTGGCATATTGAGTGCAGCACTTTCACAGCATCATATTTCAGGATTTGAAATAGCTCAATTGGAATGCCATCACCTCCACTAGCTTTGTTCGTAGTGATGATTTCTAAGGCCCACTTGACTTCACATTCCAGGATATCTGGCTATAGATGAGTGATCACACCATCGTGATTATCTGGGTCGTGAAGATCTTTTTTGCACAGTTCTTCTGTGTATTCTTGCCATCTCTTCTTAATATCTTCTGCTTCTGTTAGGTCGAGACCATTTCTGTCCTTTATCGAGCCCATCTTTGCATGAAACGTTCCCTTGGTATCTCTAATCTTCTTGAAGAGATCTCTAGTCTTTCCCATTCTGTTCTTTTCCTCTATTTCTTTGCATTGATTGCTGAGGAAGGCTCTCTTATCTCTTCTTGCTATTCTTGGGAATTCTGCATTCAGATGCTTCTATCTTTCCTTTTCTCCTTTGCTTTTCACTTCTCTTCTTTTCACAGCTATTTGTAAAACCTCCCCAGACAGCCTTTTTGCTTTTTTGCATTTCTTTTCCATGGGTATGGTCTTGATCCCTGTCTCCCATACAATGTCACCAACCTCCATCCATACTTTATCTGGCACTCTATCTATCAGATCTAGTCCCTTAAATCTATTTCTCACTTCCACTGTATAATCATAAGGGATTTGATTTAAGTCATACTTGAATGGTCTAGTGGTTTTCCCTACTTTCTTCAATTTCAGTCTGAATTTGGCAATAAGGAGTTCATGATCTGAGCCACACTCAGCTCCTGGTCTTGTTTTTGTTGACTGTATAGAGCTTCTCCATCTTTGGCTGCAAAGAATATAATCACTCTGATTTCGGTGTTGACCATCTGGTGATGTCCATGTATAGAGTCTCCTCTTGTGTTGTTGGAAGAAGGTGTTTGCTATGACCAGTGCATTTTCTTGGCAAAACTCTATTAGCCTTTGCCCTGCTTCATTCCGCATTCCAAGGCCAAATTTGCCTGTTACTCCAGGTGTTTCTTGACTTCCTACTTTTGCATTCCAGTCCCCTATAATGAAAAGGACATCTTTTTTAGGTGTTAGTTCTAAAAGGTCTTGTAGGTCTTCATGGAACCATTCAACTTCAACTTCTTCAGCCTTCCTGGTTGGGGCATAGGCTTGGATTACCGTGATATTGCATGGTTTGCCTTGGAGACGAACAGAGATCATTCTGTCGTTTTTGAGATTGCATCCAAGTACTGCATTTCAGACTCTTTTGTTGACCATGATGGCTACTCCGTTTCTTCTGAGGCATTCCTGCCCACAGTAGTAGATATAATGGTCATCTGAGTTAAATTCACCCATTCCAGTCCATTTTAGTTCACTGATTCCTAGAATGTTGACGTTCACTCTTGCCATCTCTTGTTTGACCACTGCCAATTTGCCGTGATTCATGGACCTGACATTCCAGGTTCCTATGCAATATTGCTCTTTACAGCATCAGACCTTGCTTCTATCACCAGTCACATCCACAGCTGGGTATTGTTTTTGCTTTGGCTCCATCCCTTCATGCTTTCTGGAGTTATTTCTCCACTGATCTCCAGTAGCATATTTATTGGGCACCTACTGACCTGGGGAGTTCCTCTTTCAGTATCCTATCATTTTGCCTTTTCATACTGTTCATGGGGTTCTCAAGGCGAGAATACTGAAGTGTTTTGCCATTCCCTTCTCCAGTGGACCACACTCTGTCAGACCTCTCCACTGTGACCCAATCGTCTTGGGTTGCCCCACTGGCATGTCTTAGTTTCACTGAGTTAGACAAGGCTGTGGTCCTAGTGTGATTAGACTGACTAGTTTTCTGTGCGTATGGTTTCAGTGTGTCTGCCTTCTGATGCCCTCTTGCAATACCTACCATCTTACTTGGGTTTCTCTTACCTTGGGCATGGGGTATCTCTTCACGGCTGCTCCAGCAAAGCGCAGCCACTGCTCCTTACCTTGGATGAGGGGTATCTCCTCACCGCCGCCCTTCTTGACCTTCAACGTGGGATGGCTCCTCTAGGCCCTCCTGCGCCTGCACAGCCACTGCTCCTTGGACGTGGGGTTGTTCTTCCCAGTCACCGCCCCTGACCTCAGACGCAGGGTGGCTCCTTTCGGCTGCTGTCCCTGGCCTCAGAAGCAGGGTAGCCCCTCCCTGCTGTCGCCCCTGACCTCGGACGTGGGGTAGCTCCTCTTGGCCGCACTTAGTGCGCCGGCCGCGGCCACCTGCACTCAAATATATACAAAAATATATATGGACTTAATATGGTTCTCTGATCAGGGACATCAAACAGTAATTCAAGGTACATAACAGGGGACTTCAGTGCCCCTCTCCATGTTTCATGTCTTCATTGAAAGGAGTTAAGAGGAGATTTCAAATCCTTACTCATTTCCATCACTCCAAATTTGCCACCATTACCTTCTCTGAGACCCACAAATTGAAACATATTCTGCTTTTTCTTTCTATCTTTGTGTGTCTCCCATATAAACTCCCAGATCCCAGGTTATCCTTCATTGCTTGCATTCTAAAACCCCATATCAGTTCAGGAAATCCTACCATAGCACCATTTGAAAATCATGCCATTATTCACCAACTGCTCTGTATATTCAGCATCTTCTCTAACAATTGTCTTACTTTCTTGCCTTCTCTGGAAACCTGGCAACCCTCTTCAGTAGGTATTATTATTTTTTTCACTCCACTTGTACCTCTATGTGGTATGTGTCCTGCTTGCATGCTCAGTCACTCAGTCATGTTCGACTCTTCTCGATGCCATGGACTGTAGACTGCCAGGATCCTCTGTCCATGGAATTTTCCAGCAAGAATACTGGAGCGGGTTCCCATTTCCTACTCCAGGAGTTTGTCTGCCCTGTCCTCATTACTGTTTCTACTCCATTTTCTTAGCTTTCTTTATAAATCCTCCTAGTTTTGAACATCACGCAATTTATTTATTTATTTTCCTACCATCTTTCTTGTTGCAATCAGCTTTCAACCGTTGGGTTACTGCCTTTGATTATTTAAAGACTTTTGCTCCCTATCACTTATATTTTCTCAATCCAGTGCCATCATAACTCTTGGCAATTTTCCTATCCTTCCCATACAACAACCTCTCAGTTCCTTAACCTCTTCCTCTATGATTTTGTCTTCCATCTGATGCACCCACACATTCACTGCCAAGCTTACATATTAAACATTTTCATCACCCCAAGCCCTTCTATAATCCCAAAATCACAAACTCACAAAATGATCAACCAGCTCCTATTTTTTTTTTTTTTTTTGGCTCAATTTCCCCACCCCACCCCACCCCCCACCCCCCTTGACTCTAGCAATCTTTAGATCTTGCTGAAATCTACATCCATGGGTTCTCCTGGTTTTATTGTCTTTTACACACCTCATTTTCAGTTTCTGCCTTAGATTAAATTTCATGTTTATTTATTGAAACCATCTCTTTTCATTCATTTCATCATTTTCATTTAGTTATGAAAGTATTGGTCTGGGAGACTTGGGAATATATGTTGCTTAGATCTTCTTCAAGAAAGAAATTCAATAATGATGAGTATGATTAGCTGATAGCCTTCCGCTCTTAACACATTTGGGTTTGCTGTGAGGTCCTTGGAGTGGTCCAGTGACTCCAGCCAATGGGTGAGAGAGGCAGAGGTACTGAAGTCTAGCCATTTCCACCCAGTGTAGGGCAGGGCTTCTTTGATGGTTTTCTGCTTCCCTGGTAGAGTTTATTGGTTTGTACTAGAGTCTGCAGGCTACTTTTTCCAGTTTTAATCCCCCCCTTTCATTTCAGAGGCTTTATTCTCCGATAAATACTTTGCACTGTAAATTCCATCTCAACATCTGCCACAGCTGGCACAATACAACCATAGTTAAGCTGATCTCTTTACTGATTTTGTATCTACACCTGGACATTGCTATTGGTCTCACTATAAATTTATAATCAAGTAGGTAAGCGGGCCTTTTGTACTGCAGATAATCACACTAAATTTTTTTAGTCCATTTACTCTTTGACTCTCCTAGATCATTATTTCATATCCTCCATTTTTTTCTCCCACCACTTATATATTGATAACTCTCATATTTG
Source organism: Budorcas taxicolor (assembly GCF_023091745.1). Taxonomy (NCBI): domain Eukaryota; kingdom Metazoa; phylum Chordata; class Mammalia; order Artiodactyla; family Bovidae; genus Budorcas; species Budorcas taxicolor. The sequence goes on along the minus strand of NC_068912.1, from coordinate 61,996,222 downwards.
TGTCTCTAGTTCAGTCCTTTTTCCTAAACTCCAGACTCTGTTATCTAGTAATCGTTCCACCATTCCTATTGGAATGTTTAACAGGCACCTCAAATAGGCACAAAATAGAACTAATTTCTCCCACCATCTGCTCTAAGCCTGCTGTTCCTTTAGTATTCCCCAACTCAATTAATGGCAACTTCATTTTTTCCAAGTGATCATGCCAAAAATATGAGTGAGTGAGTGAAAGTGACTCATTCGTGTCCAGCTCTTTGCAACCTGAATTCTCCAGGCCAGAATACTGGAGTAGGTAGGCTTTCCCTTCTCCAGGGGATCTTCCGAACCCAGGGATCAAACCCAGGTCTCCCGTATAGTCATTCTCAAGACTTCACTCTTATCATTTACATTCATGCTACTAGCAAGTGCTATAGTCTTAGTTTCAACATATATCCTGAATATTATCATTTCTCACCATATCTTCTACTACCTCCATAGTCTGAGCCACCATTATCTCCTTCTAGATTGCTGCAAATGTCTTCTAACTGGTCTCCCTGCTTCAATCTTGTGCTTCCCCTCTTTGCACTGAGCCAAAGTGATGCTCTAGAAATATATATAAAAAAAGTTAGATCATGACACATGTCTGCTCAACTCCCTTCATTGCTTCCACTCAGAACAAAAGCAATGAACACCAATATTCTTATAAAGGTAAAGGGGTTTGACATGATAAGGGGATCTGTTAACCTACCTGACTACTTTCCCTTGCTTTACTGGCACACAAAGTGCTGTTCTTTGAACATCCTTGTTATTTTTCTACTTCATAGCTTTTACCTCTGCCTGGAATTTTCTTTTCTCAGATATTCACAATGCTCACTCTTGAACTTTCTTCAGAGCACTGTTAAAATGTGTAACCTTGCTGTTCATCTGATTTTAAGTTAATTTATCCCTCCCCGACATTCCATATTCCCCTTTCCTACTTAATTTTACTTCATTGGACTCATTACCACCTAGCATCCTCTCTATTTTATTTATTTATATTATTTCTTGCTTTCCTCATTACACTATCAACTCAATGGGGACAGAGATTTTTGAGTATTTTCTTTATTGCTCTATTTCCATTGCACAGAACAGTGATGACATATAGTAGATACTCACAAACATTGGATGACTATTAAAAAATAAATGATTATATATTCAGTACAGATTCCCAGTGTTTTGTTCACAGTTCTAGAACTAGAAATGCATATCTAGTTTATGCACTTGATCTTTCCATACATATCTGGACAACTTTGTATTGCCTTTGCATTTACAAGTGAATTCATATTTTATTATAGCCTCTACCAGTGTGGGTTTGGAAGTCACAAGTGTGTTAGAATTACAGACATATTATCTACCTCTTATACTATAAAACAGCTTTTACTCTTTAGTGTCATACCTTTTAAAATTCAGTAATGTTTAATTCAACCTTTCAATTTATACATGTTATGATTATTTAATAGCTTCATGTGGGTAATTCTCTTTTCCAAAACAATGAGCAACAGTGTCGTTGAAATAAAAACTACATTTCTTAATCTAGACCAAGGAATGTTGCAGACATTCAGATTCTTGAATGTTTGAGTTAATTAAAGTGATTTTCTGTAGTAGCAATTCTGATTAAAACACAAGGTCCTAATAATTAGCTTTCAGCATTAAAGTTTAAACAGAAAACAATTTGCAAATTTCCACAAAGCACTATTACCATTTATACAGTTTTGACTTCTCAACCTTTATCTCCAGTCCAGATCTCTTCTAATTGCCTGACACAGACTCATTTACCCCTTTACCTATTACATATTTCCATATGATTGCCCCTTAGCATCTCAAACAGACTTCCCCAGTGGCTCAGACAGTAGAGTCTGCCTGCAATGCAGGAGATCAGAGTTCAATCCCTGGGTCAGGAATATCCTCTGAAGAAGGAAATGGCAACTCACTCCAGTATTCTTGCCTAGAAAATCCCATGGAAGGAGGAGCCTGGTGGACTACAGTCTATGGGGTTGCAAAGAGTTGGACACGACTGAGTGACTAGTACTTCCACTCACCACTTTCACTTAACATCTCAGACGTATAATCTAGCTTCCTATGCCTGTAGCTCCCTTTATTTCTTGCTTCATTGAGTGGTATGATCATCTACTCAGTTGCCTAAGACAAAATTTGGCTTCCTTTGTGGAGTCATTGATCTGTGTTTAGTACTATGCTAGATGTTAAGAGTGAAATTTGATTAAGACACACATTCTGTTTTTGAGTAACTCATATCTAGTAGGAGAAATTAACACAAAATAATAATTCTAATAATTTATTCTGATCAGTGGTAAGACTGATACAGGAAAAATGTCTTTTCAGACTGGATTAGAAATTTATTGGAAACACCCTTTTGCTAAGTATTAAGAATGAATCTTGAATTTGAAAGTAGGAGGAATATACCAAGCAGAGAGAGCAAAGTGAAGACTCAGATGAATTACAAAGTTTAAAGTTTAAAATGTGTTATGAGCCATTTGTATAACAATAATGCATAACACAATAAATACAATATTTATGGTGTTAATAGTAAGGGACGATTATGAAGTTGAGCAGTCATAGAAAGCTTTAACTACCATACCAAGAAGTCATGAAAAAAGTAGAACCATTGAAAATGTTTAATAGACTTGATTTTATATCTACTTCTAAAAGGTTGTGGGAAAGATGCAGCCCAAAGCAGAGATGACTAGAAGGAGATTAATAAGAAGGCTACTGTCAGTAGAGGAAAACAGGAGGGACTGACCCGGCCTAGTGAAAATAAAAGTAAAAAGCAGAAAATACACACAAGAAATAATCAGGAGAAAATTCTGATTATCAGGTGATTAACATGGTGAGTGATGATGAGGAGGAGTTAATAGACAGAAAGATACATTTTTTCTTGAGAGATTGAAGAAATATTTATATTAAAATATAAGAGGAGACTGAGTCTCTTTGGCTATAACTATGAGTCCTGACTAACATATGCTGATTTTTAAATGACCATGAGACAGCCAACATCATATATATAGCAGCAGAGAGAACATGCAAATCTGAAACTTAACATAAGGAGGAATAATTGTCCAAAATGGAACCCTGAGGGAAAATCATAAATAAATACAAATTTGAATTTAATTTGAATAAAATAGCAGTCTATGAAGTATATAAAAAAATGAACTATCAAATAGATATGGAGAACCATGAAAGAGACTAGAATGTTCGATTACTTATAGAGAAGTCAAAACAGCTAAATCCCAAGAATAAGGATGTAGGCTGAAACATTTCTTTTGAATCTAGGATTGGAATTTATGGATGACTTGGGCAAGAATAGTTTTAGCTGTGGCGGTAGAAATGGGAGCTAGATTATAATGGATGAATTACAAGAAACAAAGTGTAGAAAAATGCATAAAGACTATTAGAATATGATGTTTGGCTGACAAATTATATGAAATTGAGTATTCGTTAGCAGGGATTCCTACAAATGAGGAAATCAAGGCATGGTAAGGTCAAGCAATTTGTCTAAGAACACCTTATTGTAAGAGTTGCACTCCAAGATGTAGGTTTTGATTCCCAAACCTATTCTCTTGGTTTAAACCAAATTGATGGCACAACATTAATGACACTAAGTATTTTATAATATCATCACCTTAATATCATCTCCTTTTCCTACTATACCACATTTCCTTACAGCCATAGTTGAACCTTGTTTTGGAACAATAATTGCAGTAACAAAGGAGAGGATGGATTTAAGAGAAGAAGCAATGTAGGAAGTGAAAATGAGGCAAGAGAGGAAGAGTTGTCAAAGATGATCTCAGGGTTTGTAGCTTGGTTGACTGAATTGATGGTTATGCTGTGAAAAAGAAGAGAAAGCCCCTGAAAAGGAGCTTCATTTTGAGAAAAGAAGGAGGAAGGGAATGTGATGGAGAAGATTGTGGGAATAAATTTTTACAGTTCCTTGGCATTTGCCAGTTGATCTTCCTATCATACACAATAATACCTGTGAGAATTCTGTAGCACTTGACTTATTTTTCATTTGTGAAATGAATTACTATATTCAGTGTTGGCATCAACTAAAATGTAAACAGAAAACCCTAAGTTTTCCCAGAAAGTAGCTAATTTCAGACCAGTTTAGTTGGTTCTTGGTGTCACTTGTTAGCTAAGATTTTAAGTGGTGAATTGTCCTGAAGAGAAAAAAAAAATTACAAATGAAGTGTCTTTGTTGCACATTTACTGAAGGAGATATTTGTGCAAAGTAATGAATGACTAGGTTGAAATCTTTGGAGAAAGTTGTGTGCTGCCTAGTTTCATGTGGAAACCTGTTTTTTTCCTCTAGAGAGAGAAACTTGACATTTTAATCATGATGTTTCTTACAGTCCCAACTATAACATGACACTCTTTGTCTGGAATCAGTCTGAGTGGCGGGGGAAAACGTGCAGAAAATAATTAAGCAAGAATAAGAAACAACTTAAATCATATGATTTGAACCCACTATTCCATCAATGATAGTTCCTGGCTCAGATGGTGAAAGCGTCTACCTACAATGTGGGAAACCTGGGTTTGATCCCTGGGTCAGGAGGATACCCTGGAGAAGGAAATGGCAACCCACTCCAGTACTCTTGTCTGGAAAATCACATGGACAGAGGAGCCTGGTAGGCTACAGTCCGTGGGGTCACAAAGAGTCGGACATGACTGAATGACTTCACTTTCACTTTCATTCCATCAATAGAATTGGAAGTTAATTTTAGAGTTTATACTCATTTTGTTTGCATCAAAAACCTTGAAAAATAGTTATCCATTCTAACTTTTACATCTAAAAGGCTGAACGGGGGAGCCCAAGGAAGGATATGTGCGTATGCATGTGAAGTCGCTTCAGTTGCGTCAGACTTTGTGCGACCATATGGACTGTAGCCCACCAGGCTCCTCTGTTCACAGGGATTCTCCAGGTAAGAATACTGGAGAGGATTGCCATGCCCTCCTCCAGGGGATCTTCCTGACCCAGGGATCCAACCCGAGTCTCTTACATCTGCTGCATTGCAGGGGAGAGGGTGTTCATTATCATTAGCACCACTGAAGGATATACATTGCCATTAAATTAAAATATAAAAATGATTCACTCTGACGTCATGTTGATAGCTCCACTATCAGGTGCTTCAGTTCAGTTCAGTCCAGTCGCTCAGTCGTGTCTGACTCTTTGCGACCCCATGAACCACAGCACGCCCCTGTCCATCACCAACTCCCGGAGTCCACCCAAACCCATGTTCATTGAGTCGGTAATGCCATCCAACCATCTCATCCTCTGTTGTCCCCTTCTCCTCCTGCCCTCATTCTTTTCCAGCATCAGGGTCTTGTCAAATGAGCCCATTTTTCGCATCGGGTGTTCAAAGTATTGGAGTTTCAGCTTCAACATCAGTCCTTCCAATGAACACCCAGGACTGATCTCCTTTAGGATGGACTGGTTGGATCTCCTTGCAGTCCAAGGGACTCTCAAGAGTCTTTCTTCTCCAATACCACAGTTCAAAAGCATCAGTTCTTCTGAGCTCAGCTTTCTTTATGGTCCAACTCTCATCAGGTGCTTCAGTGATCACAAAATACCAAACAGCTGAAAAATACTGTATTGAAATTAAGACTATTTGAAATTTGTATTTTATGCATTGTTACCTTTAATTAGGGAAATGCCATTTGAGTACATGTGTTATTGACTCTCCCAAATTGGTCCCCATTAAGGATCTTCCTTGTCAGTGTTGTTTGAGTCAATAGAATGAGACTGCAATAAGCTCAGAAGCAAAGGAGAGCTCTGTTTGATCGAAGAATAGACACGTTTGGGCACAGGATCTAGATATAAGCTTTACCTACAAGCTGTGCTGTGGGTGGGGCTGCTGTATAGGGATCTCCTCTCTGGGGAGGAGGGTGGAATTTCTAGAGGTTTGGATGCAGGTGTGTTGCTCATTCACAGTGCACAGGCACAGTGTCTCTACATACAGTGTTCTGACACCATCTTGAATTGCAGTGTGTGCACAGCGCCTTTGCACATCGCTTCTGAGCTGAGGTGACAGTCACAGCCCTCTTGCACTAGGAATGCTGGTCTGAAGCATCACGTGCAAAGCCTCCATGTGGCGTCCTTCCCTATGAGCAAGTGAAATTGGACTAAGCCCAAAGGAAAAGAAAAAGGTCAGACTTTACTACTCAGATTCTATTGTTATTTCCTGGGAATTGCTAATGGGTTTTGCTGGTGACACATGGTTCAAACATCTTATGTATGAGTTTGAATAAGTCCTATCTCAGTGTTTTCCTTCTGTTTGCAAAATATTTATAGATCCTGATGGCAACATTCACACTCATGGCCTTTGTTTCTACTACTCCAAAGAATTAAGCCAGAACAGTTGCAGAAATCGTATATAAGGCAACTACCTAGGTTTTAGAAATCTCAACTATGCATTTGTTCTCCTGACATTCTTCCCTAAAAAGTGCTGTGAGAGGTACCCACTAAAGAAAGGGTCAGTATTAATTACAGTAGGTTTAGCTTTTCTGCATATTGCATGAGATATGAGGATAATAATAGTCTCCTATTTTGGTAGTTTTGCATTATGTTAATGATCATCAGGAAGGCAGCGTGCCAGAAAGACGACCCAGGATTCTACTTCTGCCTGAGGTTTCTGCATTTTAATCCAAAATATCTATGTTTAAATTCAAGTCCCAGAAGAGACTCAAATGAGTGCACTCTGTCTTATGAAACACTTCCTTGTGCCAGGGAGTGGATTTTCACCCTGTGGTGCAGTCAGATGTACTCCATTGAGTTCTGTAGCAAGTGTTCTTTAAAGAGAAGCTTCTGTACTTTGCTTCCTCAGTGGATATAGCTTTGGCAACGGTCCAGTGAGACTGAGAAAATACTCTCAAATTAGGCATGGACTAGTGATAATTGCTAATTATTGAATGTCAGTTGGTGAGCAAAGAAAAATCCATGTAATGGCAAAGGGATGGTATGTAAAAGTACCAGGAATACTGTCATAGTATTAAAGCTATCGGTCTTTATAAATACAGGGCAAATTCAATTAGGCTAAGTAGATGGTTATTTAACAATAGTCAATAAAATATTTCTTTACCATATAGTAAATAAGGCTTATATTTAACCATAGCTTAGTATATTCCAATGTTAATAACAGGGCAGTTTGTTTTCATAGCTTGATCTAAACAGCACTTTATGTTGACATTTCTATTGCGTATTTAATGAACTCATATCAAATATGCATGGCAAATAAATACTATGTTCCTGGTAAACCTTTATTCTTTCCCCACTCTCTTGATCTTTTCAAGTGAAGTAATGCTCTTTTCACAATATATTTCTTCTCTCATAAAAATGCATATCACAACACTGCAACTAAATCTTATTTCAATATTTTTGCAAGAGAGAAAAGAGAAATCTAGATCAGTGTAAGTGCAGACTTGCTGCTGCTTTAAAATGCAGCTTGCAACTCTACCTCAGTTGGCCTCTGAGCAGCCAGTCAACTGAAAAGTACCCTCTGACAAAAAGGATTAAAGCTTCCTGAAAGTCCTTAATCTGCAGCCCATATGGAAAAGTGCTGCGGCAGTGCGTACGATGCTGCCAATCAGAATCAAGCCTGGTGGTGATGGCTGCTCTTGCCTTTGTATGTATGAAGACATATAGAAAATAAAGATGCAGTGTGATTGGGCATCTGGGCATGGGAGCAAGGTATTGTTAACCTCTCCTAGGAATAAAGTAAGGAATATTGCAGACCAGAAATTCAAGTGGCTGGATGTGCCTTCTCTGTTATGAGGTTGATACAAAATAGCATTACAAGTGGCTTGGATTTCAGAGATTTGAAAGGGTCATATATTTGGCAGGTCTTTAAATCTCCTATTTAAACTACATTAAAAGCACAAGTAAAAACTGAACAGTGGAAAGAAATTGATGAACACATGCAACAGTGTACTGCCTCCTGATTTTTGGCAAAGTAATCTTTAGACTGTGGTGTTGTCATGAGTATCACTTTCACTGATGGAGCAAAGGATCACAATTTGCTCCCCAAGATTTTAGAACTGGCGTGTGGTTCAGCTAAACAGAGAGGAAAATAGTGATTTCTTTCTTTCTCTGCAGACAAATCTAAAGACAGAAGCTGCTCTGCAGTGTTTATCTTGCCCAGAAATGGAGTATGCTATTTATGAGGGTTTTCCTGGTAATTAAATTTTGAAAAGGCTATGAATCGCTTTATTTATACTGGGTAACTTTGAGACCAGAAATAACAAATGTTTGATTCTTTAGCTCAATGGACTTTGAAATAAATGCTTATTTTTGTTCATCTCCAGCTTTGGGTGTTTTTTGAAATGCAGCTTTAAAGCTAGCCTTCCTTGTAATTCACTATGGGATGTCTTTATACGCTGCTGACAGTAATACAACTCATTTTGGGTGATTAACTTAACCTCCAGTATTGCAAGTGTCGTGCTGCATTAGCATATCTTTCAAGGAATAGTTGCAGTGTGAGAAAATTGCCTGTAGGATTATTTGCAACTAGAACCTGTGAAATGTAAAATAAAATTGAAGACTATAAAGTAAAACATCAAAGCTACCTAAAATATTAATAGCCAGCACTCTAAAAAGTAATTTAGAAGATTGCATGAGGTAGTGAAAATTACTAATTTAAAAACAGAGTTTAAAAAAAGGCAGGAGTTTAGAACAAACAACAGACAATAGAAATTCATTCTGTTCATATTATAAAAGGAGTTCAAGGGATATTGAAACCTTATTGGTTGAGAGGGGCCAAAGTTTGATATTTGACCATCCTGAACTTAAAAAAATATGAAAACAAAGCTGACATTTTCCCCACTTCAAAACTGAAGGGAAAATATATTGTACCCATAGTCAAATATTATAGTGGATTCAAAGGGCATTTTCAAGTTTTCCTAGAAATTTTGCTTCACTGAAGCATTTGTTTTTTACCTTGCTCTGTGATATCTCCTGTGGTCCAGAGGTCATTTCAAAGGCTATTTCTTAGATATTTTCCAGGTACAAAGCCAATCCTTGAATACTTGTCTACTCCCTAGGTTTTTGTTTTGAGATTAAAAGCGTCAGGTGACATGGTAAATGTATTTTATTTAAAATATAGGATCAGTTTTATAGGCAGAAGGCATGGATTTTGGAGTCATGCACATTCGGGTTTAGATCTTGTGTCTGACACTTGCTGTGTGACCTTGAGTAAGTTACTTGCCATCACTTAGTCTTAGTTTATTCATTGTAAATAGGTCATAAAATTACCTCAATGTGTTGTCAAACATTCCATGAAATAACGCCCCTAAAACTTACAAATTTTGGTGGTAGCAAGTATTTAATAAATGGTGATTACTTTTATGTTTCATCATTCCAGATTGCTGTTTCAGAGGTGGCATACAACACTCTACAAGATGACATGGAACTCCATGTGAAGATTACGATGTGACAGACCTGAGGCTTTTTATGGTACACACTGGGGAAAAATGTTCTCTGTTTAGGCATGTGATAAGTTTAAAGGGAGAAAGGGGACCATGGAAGAGAAGAGATACATGGTGGTAGCGGAAAAGAGAATTACATCTCTTGCTTTTGGGGACTTAAGGCTCGTTAGTTGTGACTCTTTTAGATGATGCCTATGTAACACAGGGGGAAAAAGTTAGAACTACACAGGTAAGTAAAGCACATCATGTTTCCAAATATTTTAAGATGTCTAATAAAGTTTAGGCTATACTCAGAGTAAAAGAGTGAAGTTAAGTTTTGAGCAGGTTAGCACATTAAAGAGAAAGCAAAAGGAAGAAAGCTTTCTTTTTAAAAAAGGAGAGAAATTGCATGTGTGTAAAAGAGGATAAAAAGATTAAAAGACACTCAGAATGTAGATGACAGAGATAATCATAATGATGATGATGATACCATTTTATGAAAACTAGCTGTATGCCAAGCTCTGTACTAGGCATTTTAGTTTAGTTTTTTCTTTTTTCTCTTAATTTTTGAGTTTTGAACAAAGACCTTATGATTTGCAAACACAACTAGGTAAAAAGGTTCAGAAAAATTACATAACTTATTTAAAATATATAATATTTAGAAAATCAAGATTTTAGGAAATATGAGGAAAAATGATTTTTAAATCATAGACATCAAATGAGATCAAGTTATATAACTTGAAGAAACCAGAATATAATCATAGAAAAAGTTACCATGTAAGACATTGTAAAGTTTAGAACAAAACATTGAATTTTGACAGGAGTACTGTTATTAGAAAATATATACTTATCATTCCATGCATGCCATGTAAATCATGTTTATGTGCTATTAAAATTTTCAAATTATTATTACAGCACAAAGATTACATACATTGAATTTAATATTATGCACATAGTCAGTAGTTTTTAATATTACTTGAGCAATTATTAGAAGCATACCACTTAAAAAAGCATGCTGAGGATTTAATAAAGTGATGAACATAATACCTCCTTTTTACTTTGGTACCAACATACCATTTTATCACGTTGTGGTCTATGTTCAGCATTGTACTAAGACTTTGTGGACATAAGGAAGAAAATTTGCGATCTGTGTTATCACTGAGCTTATAATTTAGGAACTATAAGAGATATGAAATGCCACAATATAATATGTACTAAGAAAGCCTTAATGTTACCATACACATAGACAGACATATTGCCATAATATTAAGAAAGCAAATATTTATAATAAATGATGTGGATTAATCAATGCTGGTAGAATTCAGAAATAAGTCATTGTTGCTGAAATATTTGGGAAAGATTTTAACAAATTTTAGGAACTGATTTTTAAGAGGCCATATAAATAAAGTAATAAAGCACTAAAAGGGGACATTGGAAAAATTCTTTATAAAATTAGGAAATGCCTAATCATGATTAAAAATCTAGAAGTCAAAAAAGAAAAGATTTAATGTATAAAAATAAAGAAATTTTCTAAGTAAAAAATAAATATTATAAGCAAGGATAAAACTCAATGGGTAAATAACTGATCAATGCAATCAGCATGTAAGACAAATAAGCCAATCTCTGAACTACATAGGTAGCTTACAGAAATTGTTAAAAGAGGGACAAACAATCCAAAAGGAAAAATGGACCTGGAATATGAAGTGACAGTTCACCAAAAAGAAAATACAAACATTTCTTAAGCATGAGAAAATTTTCTTCACCTAACTCATGACATGAAAAAAAAAAAAAGGCAATACTATTTCTTAATTATCTGAACTAGGAATGGAGCCCCAAATAAATCACAGGCACTAGTCAGGAAGGTAGAGTCTCCAAAGGACTTTTGATGTAATGTCATGAGATAAAAGAGAATGCAGGGTAGCAAACAAAACAAAATAAAATATCCGATATAAATACTAAATGTATAGCACGTCATCATTTCAGCATGAGTCCTTTGTGTTATGGGCATTTCTAATGAAGAGATTACATATTCTGGAAAAGTTCAACATATTTGCATACTCAAATATGTTTTAAGACTGTTCCTTTCAATTAGGATGGAATGAAAGGACATCGAATTTTCTGTCGCTTGAAAGAAAGTAGACAAAATATATTAAACTAGACATTTTAATACATTGAACATTAGAGAGTTAAGAACAGTGATCCTCAGTAATTTGGAAATAAATGAGATAAGTCCTATAATTGTCCCAGTTTATTGCCTTAAGAGAATTTCCAGGTTGCAATACATGCCGGGAGAACCCAGGCAGTGCCTGGCAGACTTCCTGAGTTGTAGAGAAGGATTGAGAGCCTAGGGAGATCAAAGTGAACAAAATGCAACTAACCAAACAAAAAATACCTCTAGATATCTTTAGGGAGTTCTCCTTGAGTAATCAACAAAGTTCTGCTCAGCAAATATGCATGAGGAAACTGCTGGAGGCCAAGAAAAAAACTACCTGATAGCATTAGAAGCAACAGTACTCAGAGCTCACACTGGGCCAAGAATATTGCTTATTCCCCTGCCATACTAGAAAATCATGTAATTCACAGAACTGGGTAAATACTCAGAAGGGTCTTGCCTCAGTAGAGGGGAAATATTAGATATAATGTACTATTTTGCTTTAATTTAACAAATCTTAAAAGCAAAACCCCAAAGGATCAAGCTATTTCCCAGTTACTTAACTGAATCCCAGAACAAAGCTCAAGAATTTTAGAAAAATATCCTGCACCCAACAAAGTATAATTCACAATTTCTGGCATGCAATCAATAAATTAATAGGCATGAAAAGAAGCAGGAAAATGAAATCCATAATGAGGAGAAAAATTAATCAATTGAAGTCAACTCAGCTATGAAACAGATGTTAGTATTAGCAGACAGGGACATTAAAATAGTCGCTATAACTATACCCTATATATTCAAAAAGCTAGAGAAAAATTGGAAATGTTATGTAGAGACATGCTGCTGCTGCTGCTACTGCGATGTCACTTCAGTCATGTCCGACTCTGTACTTGACCCCACAGTCGGCAGCCCACCCGGCTCCCCCATCCCTGGGATTCTCCAGGCAAGAACACTGGAGTGGGTTGCCATTTCCTTCCCCAGTGCCTGAAAGTGAAAAGTGAAAGTGAAGTTGCTCAGTCCTGTCCAACTCTTCTTGACCCCATGGACTGCAGCCTACCAGGCTCCTCCGCCCATGGGATTTTCCAGGCAAGAGTACTCGAGTGGGTTGCCATTGCCTCCTCCGGTAGAGACATGGAAGATATATAAAAAAGTAAAAGCAAATTTCTGGAGATGAAAAGTAGTGTCTGAGATGAAATGCACACTGGATAGGATTAATGGCAGATTAGATATTGCAGAAAAAAATAGTTAATTTTAAGATCTAGCAACAGAAATTACCTAAAATTAAAAAAACAAGGGGAAAGATTTAAAGAAAACAATAGTAAAAATAGATTATTAGGAAGCTGAGGGAAAACTTCAGGCAACCCAGTGTATGTATAATTGGAGTTCCAAAGGACAGAAAAGAGGAAAAGAAAAAGAAAATATTTGAAGAAATAATGGCAAAAATTTCCGAATTTGATGAAAACTACAAATCCACAGATAAAACATGCTTACTCAAACCCAAATAAAAACTATACCAACACAGAGATTAATCTATTGACTTAAAATGATTGACAAAATGAAAATATTTAAAGCAATCAGATAACAAGATATGTGATCTATGCAGAAACAATAGCAATAAGAGAATTTCAGGCAGGTGTGTTTTGTTTTGGGTTTTTTTTTTTTTTTTTTGAGAAACAGTGAAAATGAGAGGACAAGAAAGCAACATTTTGCAAGAAGAAAAACTGTCAAGGAGGATTTCTATAACTATATCAATTTCCATTTCAACTTTGGAGAAATAGAGATATGGAGAGAACATTGTAATAAGAAAAATACCAAATTGGGAGTTTTATATTTAGACCACTGAAAATGAAGACAGAAAGATAATCTTGAATGCAACTGGAAGAAGAAAAAGATACATATGTCCAGAAGAATAAGATAATAAATAACAGCCAATTTCTCATCAGAAACTGTTACTGGATTGAGAGAGTCTAAGAGGACACGTCCTTGTGGGCCTTCATTCTCGCTAAGAATACAAAGAAGACTCTGAAGTCTTACCTGTGGCAAAAACAACTTTAGTGAAGAAAGAACAGAAAGAGCCCCTAAAGGGAGAGATGGCCAAGCCAGGAGAGTCACTGGTGCCACAATGATGAAGTATAGTGTTTTATATATTCATCTAGCTGGTCATGGACTGACAGTATTGATTAACAGTTGTAACTTACATAACAACAGGCTCTATTGTGCATGTCTTTCCCATAATTCAGTCTGTTATAAACATATGTATGTATGTATAGGATATTTATGAGCACTTCTTAGGCTCCTGACTACCTAACATCACTTGAGGACAGAGTTGTACATCAAGGGCATATGTGTCAGAGTTGGAAAAATTTCTGTGGTTATTTGTAGCATATCTGTTAACTCTCCTGGGCTGTATTGGGGTGTGTCTGGGTGGGATTTAGAGATCAACTTGAATCTTTTTCAACTAGGCCACCCCTCATTGCTCATGCCTAGTTTCATTCCTAATAAAACCATGAAAGCAAGATGATACGTAATGTATTTAAAATGCTAAAAGAGAACAAAAATAAAACTAGTCAACCAGGACTTCCCTGGTGGTCCAGTAGTTAAGAATCTGGCTACCAATACAGGGGACACAGGTTCAATCCTTGGTCAGAGAGTATCCCACATAAGATGGGCAACTGCACGCTTGCACTACAGCTACTGAGCCCATGCTCTAAACCTGTGCTCTGCAGCAAGAAAAGCCACCTCAATGAGAAATCCGCACACTGCAACTAGAGAAAGTCCACGTGCAGCAACGGAGATGCAACACAGCCAAAAATAAATAGGTAGATAAATAAATAAAAATAGTCAAGCCAGAATTCTATGCTCAGCAAAAACATTCTCTAAAAGTGGAGAAGAAATAGATACTCTCTCAGACACACAAAAATGGAGGGAATTCATTCCTAGTAGAGCTATTCTACAGAGCATTTTAAAGGAAGTTTTTTTAGGAGATATCATGATATCAATCAGAAGAAATGAACAGTTTTGAAGTGAATAAGTTAAGTTAAAGTGAAATTTATATATTAACATGTATTTATGTTTTACAGCTTAATATTTCTAAGAGATACTGAATTCAATCAAAAATACTAATAACAGAATTTGGGTTTAGAGTCTGTTAAAAAAAGGTAATGGTGCACAGAATATGAGAGAGAAATTGGGATTATATTCTTATAAACTCCTAACACTACAACTGAAATGGTGTGTTATTTGAATGTAAATTCAGATAGCTTAAGAGTGCCTATTGAAAAATACTATGGTAGCAAATTTTTAAAGATTAAATAATAATTCAATAGAAAAGAGTTAATGAAATCAAAAAAGTTGATAACCCAATAGAAAGCAGAAAATATAGGAAAAAAATAAAGGATAATATGATCCAGCCATTTTACCTCTACGTATTTATGGAAGTAAAATAAAATATTTGTCCATAGAAATATTTATATATACGTATGTTCATAGCTGTTTTATTTATACTAACAAAAACCTGGGAATTATCCAGTTATTTACCAATGGAAAAATGCATAAGAAAATCATGCTGTATTCATACAATGGATTATTACTCAGCAATCAAAAGAAATGAAACTTTTAATTACATATACAATGACATGGATAAAAATCCCCAAATAATTATGATATAAGTCAATCAATAAAAGAAATATCTCTTTATTTGTATAAAATTTTAGAAAAGGCAAACTATAGTGACAAAAAAATAGATTGGTGGTTGCCTGGAAATGGTGGAATGGATGGGAAGGGTGTAAGAGATTATAAATGCAGCAGGAGAAAACTTTTGAGGATGCTGTTGTTTAGTCACTCAGTTGTGTCTGACTCTTTGCAACCCCATGGACTGTAGCATGCCAGGCTTCCCTGTCCATCACCAACTCCTGGAGCTTATTCAAACATGTCCATTGAGTTGGCGATGCCATCCAAGCATCTCATCCTCTGTTGCCCTTTCTTCTCCTGCCCTCAATCTTTCCCAGGATCAGGTTCTTTTCCAGTGAGTATGCTCTTGGCATCAGGTGGCCAAAGTATTGGAGTTTCAGTTTTAGTATCAGTCCTTGCAATAAATATTCAGTATTGATTTCATTTAGGATTAACTGGTTTGACCTCCTTGCTATCCAAGGGACTTTCAAGAATCCTCTCTAACACCACAATTTGAAAGCATCAATTCTTTGGCAATCATGCCATCTGGTCCCATCACTTCATGGCAGATAGATGGGGAAACAGTGGAGACAGTGACAGACTTTATGTTTTGGGGCTCCAAAATCACTGCAGATGGTGATTGCAGCCATGAAATTAAAAACGCTTACTCCTTGGAAGGAAAGTTACGACCAACCTAGATAGCATATTGAAAAGCAGAGACATTACTTTGCCAACAAATAGAGACATTAAACAACAAAGGTCCGTCTAGTCAAGGCTATGGTTTTTCCAGTGGTCATGTATGGATGTGAGAGTTGGACTGTGAAGAAAGCTGAGTGCCAAAGAATTAATGCTTTTGAACTGTTGTGTTGGAGAATACTCTTGGAAATCCCTTGGACTGCAAAGTGATCCAACCAGTCTGTCCTAAAAGTCATCAGTCCTGGGTGTACATTGGAAAGACTCATGCTGAAGCTGAAACTCCAATACTCTGGCCACCTCATGCAAAGAGCTGACTCATTGGAAAAGACTCTGATGCTGGGAGGGATTGGGGGCAGGAGGAGAAGGGGACGACAGAGGATGAGATGGTTGGATGACATCACCGACTCGATGGACATGAGTTTGAGTGAACTCTGGGAGGTGGTGATGGACAGGGAGCCTGGCGTGCTGTGATTCATGGGGTCACAAAGAGTTGGACACGACTGAGTGACTGAACTAACTAACTAATATTACCAGCATTGATGGAGGTAATAAAGAGGACCCTTAAGATAGCAAGCCTTTTTTGAGCTGTTTTCATACATGTTATTCTGGTGCCAGATTCACAATAGATATTTAATAAATTCTTTTTAACTTTTTGACTTATTTTTTGCCCTTTCCTTTTTGGAATACAGCAACAACCAAAAAAAAAAAAAAAAGAGAGAGAGAGAGAATTTACATTTATTTGTTTCAATTAGCATTTATGACAAAATTGAAAGGTAAGTTTTAGAAGTTTTGTTAACCTGGTGTTTCTATCATCTGTAAAAATAAGAATCATGTACCATTGTTATTGAGATAAATAATTACGATTGAGATTGAATACATATGAGTATTTGTAGTTACTTGCAGAAAAGTTATTCATATTTTTTGACAAAATTTCCTGTATACAATTCCAAATTATGTTTTCAAAAGCAAATTACAAAACAAAATGCACTTCTTTAGCTCAAAATCATCTTGTAAAAGGATTCTTTCATGGCTAAGGATATTTCAATTCAATTTATGGGTGTTATTTCTTAAAAATATCATTAAGTGGCTATTTCTCTATAGGATTTATGAGAACAAATTTGACTGCATAAGTGCAGAAATAATATAGCCGCTTGATTCCACAGTCCAACTAACTGGTCACTGTTGAAAAGGCTACCCCCATGGAGTTCCTTTCCTGGGTAGATTCAGCCCTGCAATATCACCTGCACTGGGCACTCGTGCTACCTTGCATGTGGCATAACCATAAGCTCTTAAGTCCATAGGACCCCAGACAAAGAAAAAATTGCAAGAAAGTGCCTTTCTAGAGAAATTACTACAATCATAGCAGAATTGCTATTCCTTTAAGGAATAACAAAGGAATGCATGTTATACAGTTGGGAGTCTGTGGAGTTTAGAGTGGGAGATGTGAAATGGCCACTTCAAGATGTAGAAACAGCACATAACGCTTATTGAACCAGGCCCTTATTTAACAAGTACAGGTGGGCTCAGAAAAAAAAAAAATGTGAGTGAACTCAGTTCAGAGGATAGTGTTACCTGGGGGCTATGTACTTTATACACTGAGATCACAGGTATTCCATGAACATCGAGATATTCTTGATGAAGCTCTGCCCTTACAATAATTTCATTTGCTTGTTGGTTAGAAATACATATTAATTAGAAACAGTAGACACATTTGGTAGTAGATAGACTCATGCCATAAATGCTACAAATGACATCTTCATCCAAAGAGTGGAGAGTTTAAGAAAGAGCTTGAATAGGTTGGAAATACTCCAAAGAGAGGTTGAAGACAGAGCCTTGAGGCAGTTCACAGGTCACAGACCTTCAGATGAGTGAGAAGTCATGCATAACCCTCCTCTGTACTTTATTCAAAATATATCAGTGGACTTAATGTGAATAAATCAACTCCATTTCTCTGCCTTAGAAGATCATAAATAGAAAATCAAAGATCTAAAATCAGAGGGCTAAAAAGGACTTAGAGAAGCCAGAGTTCACCAGTTTGCCTCCCAGCATAGGATGGCATCTAAGTCTAAGAAGGTGGGTGATGAATATTGTTAAAAGTAGCTGGTGTTTCACACTGTTCAAATGGATGTCCAACTATCATTTATTATAAGAAAGAGCTTTTTTGCCCTACTGATACCAGTGGCAGAATCATTCTAACTAAAATATGTGTTAAATATCAGAAGCTATCAATGTTCTTATAGAGTTTTATGTTTCTTGTACTTCTCAGTAACATTAGGCAGTCATTTAAAATTATGATTTTTAAATCACTTATCTGTGAATTTAGGGGACATATTTTTTAAAATCACTTTGCTTTTACTTTTTTCCATGTTCACTAGCAGTTACAGTTGAGATCTTTTATAATTTTTCCTTCCTCTCTCTCTGTCTTAATCCTGAAGCCATAATTTGGTGTTTGAAAAATTGGTATCATGGAGCAAATCTTGGACTCCTGAGGGTTGTCTGAATACAGGAGGAGCAAGTAAGCTATTTCAAGGTAATGTGGTAGAGGCTTTGACAGAGTAACATGCAGCAAATAACTGATGGGTCAGTTAATTCTTATTGGGGAGTCAGGGAAAGCAGTGTGGAAGTGGTTTGGCCAAGAGGAAGGAGATGCATATGTTTGACTGAATCATTAGCAGGAGTCCCAGAAAAGCTGGAGGGGCTGTTATGGACACAGCTGGAACCTGAGTGACAGATACACTGAGGAAGGAGCCCAAGAAGGAAATAAAGAGACTTTTATAACCAATCCCAATTGTTTCTTTCTCTCAGTGGTGCATTCTGGTGAGCCATGCTAGGGGCCCAGAGCAGCCAACATCTTTAAGGTTTAAATAGCTATGTCTCTAGATTTTGGAGGCAAGACCCACTTTTATTCATGTCAAAGTTTGACCTGAGTTTAGGAGAATGATATAAAGTTGTTGGACAATCAGAAGAGTGGGTGGTAGGATTCTACTGTCACACCTATGATGTCTAATGCTTTAGATCCCAAGCCATCTAAGAAATTGTGTCTCCTTTTACCTGCTCCCAATCCAGTGCAGTTCAGTAATGCAGTCACTTCCTTAATATGCTGACCAGGTTGCACAGCACTGATAAATTGTCTGAACTGCCCTTTCTTCAAAGAAAATACGAACTACATTGTAAGTATTAATGCTTATTGGAACTTGTCTCGATTTGCAAAGTCAGTCTCACTTAATGATGATTTATTTGGATAGCATTTATTCCATAAATAAAAATAAGAATAAAAAGATTGAAAATGATTTTCTGAGAATTCCTATAGCAAGGAAGTGGAAGCCCAGCTGGACCTCTTCCCTGTTAACAGAACAGCAGACATGTTGAAAGCACAGGTCACTGGGTCAGTTGGCCCCCACCCTCCATGTGCATTCCAGGCTAAGTCAGGAGGGGGCTGCCCCTCACGCTAAGCAGAGATGTGAATAGTAAGGAGGGGCACAGTGTCAAGGCTGGCATGGTTCTTTCCCCAAGATTTGCATTTTCCAACTACATGTGTTGTGCTAGTCTGGCTTCAAGGCTGAAATGAAAATAAAAATGACTTTTTGTCCTAAAATATGAGTAAATAGATAAATGAACTTTAAAAATAGGGAAAAAATAAAGAAAAGAACTGAGTCTCCCACCTGAATCCCTAAATTTTACTGAGCGCCAGCTCTAGGCTGGGGGTTCTGCTTCAGCATCCATGCTAAGGTGATGTTCTCACTGCCATCTTCTGCTACATGTGGAAAGAGCACATTTCCTTCATCTTAGACTGTCCCTAACTGTCTGAATCATAACTGGATAGGAAGGAATTTTCAGGACAATGGATGTATCCTAAGTAGCTACACATTTCTTGCCAATTAGGCCTGCTCCTGAATTCTATTCTTGCACAGCTATAGACTCTTCCCTCGTACATATAAACTCCTTTCTGAGAATATCTTCAGCAAAGAATGACTATATGTAGTGGATATGAAAAGGGGAAAGGCCCGATTTGGAAGGGTAAGTGTTTCAGGTCAAAAGCCAGTTTGAGGAAGCTCCATTTCATTATTTACCATGTAAATATCAGGACATTGAAACATTTTTTTCAGGTTAAAATGGACTGTCTGAAATCTATTTCATAAAAAAATGATTTCATTTGAAACCATATTTTAAAGTTCTATTGGCAATTTAAAATAATGATTTGGAGATGAATTTTCTGACACTGTTCAGTTAAGTCATTCAGTAGTGTCTGACTCTTTGGCACTCCATGGACTGCAGCATACCAGGCTTCCTTGTCCATCACCAACTTCTGGAAATTACTCAAACTCATGTCCATCAAGTTGGTGATGCCATCCAACCATTTCACCCCTGTTGTCCCCTTCTCCTCCCACCTTCAATCTTTCCCAGCACCAGGGTCTTTTCCAATGAGACAGTTCTTTGCATCAGGTGGCCAAAATATTGAATTTTAAGCTTCAGCATCAGACCTTCCAATGAATATTCAGGACTGATTTCCTTTAGGATGGACTGATTGGATCTCCTAGCAGTCCAAGTGACTCTGAAAAATACTTCTCTAACACCACAGTTCAAAAGCATCAATTCTTTGGTACTCAGCTTTCTTTATAGCCCAACTCACACATCCATACATGACTACTGGAAAAAGCATAGCTTTGACTAGACGGACCTTTGTTGGCAAAGTAATGTCTCTGCTTTTTAATATGCTGTCTAGGTTGGTCATAGCTTTTCTTCCAAGGAGCAAGCATCTTTTAATTTCATGACTGAGGTCACCATCTGCAGTGATTTTGGAGCCCAAGAAAATAAAGTCTGTCACTGTCTCCATTGTTTCCCCATCTATTTGCCATGAAGTGATGGGACTGGATGCCGTGATCTTAGTTTCCTGAATGTTGAGTTTTAAGCCAGATTTTTCACTCTCCTCTTTCACTTTCATCAAGAGGGTCTTTAGTTCTTCTTCACTTTCTGCCATAAGAGTGGTATCATCTGCATATCTGAGGTTATTGATATTTCTCCTGGAAATATTGATTCCAGCTTGTGCTTCATCCAGCTTGGCATTTTGCATGAAGTAGTCTGTGTATAAGTTAAATAAGCACTGTAGTTTAAGGAAGAAATCCTCTTAGTCATCTTTTAATGGATATGTCATGTTCCACAATACTTGATTTTTAAGGAATAAGTTATTTCCTATGTCATTGCAGTTTTCTTCTTCCAACATAAGATCAAAGTAAAATCCTTTAATTTTTAAGATTGTGGGTAGCATTATTAAGATTTATTGAGTTTTTAAATTAATATTATTTTTTGCAAACTAAGTGGTCTGAAAATAATTATGTATTGTGATAATAGAAGTTTATACATTTCTCATCCAGAAGTATTATGTTGAAAGCATAATTTTTGTTCTATTTTTCACAATGTAAAAATTAAAGGCATATTTTAAGACAAATAATTACTTCAACTTCATATAGCTTTTTTCTCTTTTGGGGGCTCTCATTGCTTATGACAGATGATGTTGGTTCAGTAGGACAGTTCTATTGTTTAACTTGATATCCTGACATTCTAATGTTTTCATCATGACATGTAGTTGTCCCAGATCTTTTTATGCTGCTTTCTGGGAATGACAGAGTCAAAAAAAACATGCCTCTTTACACTGTTATTCTGCTTAACTCCTCCTCTGCAATTACATTTGCATGCATAATACATCATAACAAATTAGATATTGCAATGGCACACGACAGGAATTATGTGAGCTTGTGGCAAGAGATGTAGCTGATGTAACATGAGAAAAAAGATTGGAGGGTAAAAGAGAGAAGAAAATAAAACTAATGAATGAAAACCCCCATGAAATATGGCACTGAAAAATCTATCTTCTCATCTTTTTAAGACCAGTGATCAACTGCCAAAAAGTAAATGAAAAGGGAAAATGCAAAACAAATTTTGTTGCTACTGGTCTGTGAAGAGATTAAAATTAAACAATCTATTTGTTTCTAGGAAGGAAGATATTCAGCTATTCATTGGTTTTAGACAGTATCTGGTCTTACATTTAGATCTTTAATCCATTTTAAAAGTAACTATGACATGGAAGAAATCTCTTTACTTCACATGTTAACCCGCAAAAAAGAAAGAAAGATACTGAGGTTGTAATTCAAACTTATTGGAAGTGTTTTCTAGTAGACTGGAAACAATCTTCTTGACTGAATGAAGCTAGGCTGAAATTACAACTTTCCCCATAAACACCCCAGCTACTATGTTCAGCTCCTACCTTATAATGACTGGATTAAAGTGTTTTTCTTATGTGATTGTATGTCTTCTGGCCTCTTGACACATGAAATTGGCCAATTTAGAAGCACTGGTACCTGATGATCATCGAAAGGCCATTGTCCCTGAAGTGCTATTAGTACATGTCATACCTTGGCCAATAACTGGTGCTAAGACCAGATTCTTCTCTAAAAGGCTTGAATAGCCACTTTCAAAATGACGAGGATCAGCCAATATCTGCTGATGATTTTAAATGTTTCACTTAGTCTGACAAAAGGAGGAGAAACAAGAATTGGATTCCTGGTCCTCTCCATTTTTGTCTTTTTTTCCTTGTCTCTTTCCAGATTTTTTTTTTATTTTTTTTTATTTTTTTTTAATTTTAAAATCTTTAATTCTTACATGTGTTCCCAAACATGAAGCCCCCTCCCACCTCCCTCCCCATAACATCTCTGTGGGTCATCCCCATGCACCAGCCCCAAGCATGCTGTATCCTGCATCAGACATAGACTAGCGATTCAATTCTTACATGATAGTATACATGATAGAATGCCACTCTCCCATATCATCCCACCCTCTCCCTCTCCCTCTGAGTCCAAAAGTCCGTTATAGACAGCTGCGTCTTTTTCCTGTCTTGCATACAGGGTCGTCATTGCCATCTTTCTAAATTCCGTATATATGTGTTAGTATGCTGTATTGGTGTTTTTCTTTCTGGCTTACTTCACTCTGTATAATCGGCTCCAGTTTCGTCCATCTCATCAGAACTGATTCAAATGAATTCTTTTTAACGGCTGAGTAATACTCCATTGTGTATATGTACCACAGCTTTCTTATCCATTCATCTGCTGATGGACATCTAGGTTGTTTCCATGTCCTGGCTATTATAAACAGTGCTGCGATGAACATTGGGGTACATGTGTCTCTTTCAATTCTGGTTTCCTCGGTGTGTATGCCCAGCAGTGGGATTGCTGGGTCATAAGGGAGTTCTATTTGCAATTTTTTAAGGAATCTCCACACTGTTCTCCATAGTGGCTGTACTAGTTTGCATTCCCACCAACAGTGTAGGAGGGTTCCCTTTTCTCCACACCCTCTCCAGCATTTATTGCTTGCAGATTTTTGGATCGCAGCCATTCTGACTGGTGTGAAGTGGTACCTCATTGTGGTTTTGATTTGCATTTCTCTGATAATGAGTGATGTTGAGCATCTTTTCATGTGTTTGTTAGCCATCCGTATGTCTTCTTTGGAGATGTGTCTATTTAGTTCTTTGGCCCATTTTTTGATTGGGTCATTTATTTTTCTGGAATTGAGCTGCATAAGTTGCTTGTATATTTTTGAGATTAGTTGTTTGTCAGTTGCTTCATTTGCTATTATTTTCTCCCATTCAGAAGGCTGTCTTTTCACCTTGCTGATATTTTCCTTTGTTGTGCAGAAGCTTTTAATTTTAATTAGATCCCATTTGTTTATTTTTGCTTTTATTTCCAGAATTCTGGGGGGTGGATCATAGAGGATCCTGCTGTGATTTATGTCTGAGAGTGTTTTGCCTATGTTCTCCTCTAGGAGTTTTATAGTTTCTGGTCTTACATTTAGATCTTTAATCCATTTTGAGTTTATTTTTGTGTGTGGTGTTAGAAAGTGATCTAGTTTCATTCTTTTACAAGTGGTTGACCAGTTTTCCCAGCACCACTTGTTAAAGAGATTGTCTTTACTCCATTGTATATTCTTGCCTCCTTTGTCAAAGATAAGGTGTCCATATGTGTGTGGATTTATCTCTGGGCTTTCTATTTTGTTCCATTGATCTATATGTCTGTCTTTGTGCCAGTACCATACTGTTTTGATGACTGTGGCTTTGTAGTAGAGCCTGAAGTCAGGCAAGTTGATTCCTCCAGTTCCATTCTTCTTTCTCAAGATTGCTTTGGCAATTCGAGGTTTTTTGTATTTCCATACAAATCTTGAAATTATTTGTTCTAGTTCTGTGAAAAATATGGCTGGTAGCTTGATAGGGATTGCATTGAATTTGTAAATTGCTTTGGGTAGTATACTCATTTTCACTATATTGATTCTTCCGATCCATGAACATGGTATATTTCTCCATCTATTAGTGTCCTCTTTGATTGCTTTCATCAGTGTTTTATAGTTTTCTGTATATAGGTCTTTAGTTTCTTTGGGTAGATATATTCCTAAGTATTTTATTCTTTTCGTTGCAATGGTGAATGGAATTGTTTCCTTAATTGCTTTTTCTACTTTCTCATTATTGGTGTATAGGAATGCAAGGGATTTCTGTGTGTTGATTTTATATCCTGCAACTTTACTATATTCATTGATGAGCTCTAGTAATTTTCTGGTGGAGTCTTTAGGGTTTTCTATGTAGAGGATCATGTCATCTGCAAACAGTGAGAGTTTGACTTCTTCTTTTCCAATTTGGATTCCTTTTATTTCTTTCTCTGCTCTGATTGCTGTGGCCAAAACTTCCAGAACTATGTTGAATAGTAGCGGTGAAAGTGGACACCCTTGCCTTGTTCCTGACTTTAGGGGAAATGCTTTCAATTTTTCACCATTGAGGATAATGTTTGCTGTGGGTTTGTCATATATAGCTTTTATTATGTTGAGGTATGTTCCTTCTATTCCTGCTTTCTGGAGAGTTTTAATCATAAATGGATGTTGAATTTTGTCAAAGGCCTTCTCTGCATCTATTGAGATAATCATATGGTTTTTATTTTTCAGTTTGTTAATGTGGTGAATTACATTGATTGATTTGCAGATATTGAAGAATCCTTGCATCCCTGGGATAAAGCCCACTTGGTCATGGTGTATGATCTTTTTAATGTGTTGTTGGATTCTGATTGCTAGAATTTTGTTGAGGATTTTTGCATCTATGTTCATCAGTGATATTGGCCTGTAGTTTTCTTTTTTTGTGACATCTTTGTCAGGTTTTGGTATTAGAGTGATGGTGGCCTCATAGAATGAGTTTGGAAGTTTACCTTCCTCTGCAATTTTCTGGAAGAGTTTGAGTAGGATAGGTGTTAGCTCTTCTCGAAATTTTTGGTAGAATTCAGCTGTGAAGCCGTCTGGACCTGGGCTTTTGTTTCCTGGAAGATTTCTGATTACAGTTTCAATTTCCGTGCTTGTGATGGGTCTGTTAAGATTTTCTATTTCTTCCTGGTTCAGTTTTGGAAAATTGTACTTTTCTAAGAATTTGTCCATTTCTTCCATGTTGTCCATTTTATTGGCATACAACTGCTGATAGTAGTCTCTTATGATCCTTTGTATTTCTGTGTTGTCTGTTGTGATCTCTCCATTTTCATTTCTAATTTTATTGATTTGATTTTTCTCTCTTTGCTTCTTGATGAGTCTGGCTAATGGTTTGTCAATTTTATTTATCCTTTCAAAGAACCAGCTTTTGGCTTTGTTGATTTTTGCTATGGTCTCTTTTGTTTCTTTTGCATTTATTTCTGCCCTAATTTTTAAGATTTCTTTCCTTCTACTAACTCTGGGGTTCTCCAATTCTTCCTTTTCTAGTTGCTTTAGTTGTAGAGTTAGGTTATTTATTTGACTTTTTTCTTGTTTCTTGAGGTATGCCTGTATTGCTATGAACTTTCCTCTTAGCACTGCTTTTATAGTGTCCCACAGGTTTTGGGTTGTTGTGTTTTCATTTTCATTAGTTTCTATGCATGTTTTGATTTCTTTTTTGATTTCTTCTATGATTTGTTGGTTATTCAGAAGTGTGTTGTTCAACCTCCATATGTTGGAATTTTTAGTAGTTTTTCTCCTGTAATTGAGATCTAATCTTAATGCATTATGGTCAGAAAAGATGCTTGGAATGATTTCGATTTTTTTGAATTTATCAAGTTTAGATTTATGGCCCAGGATGTGATCTATCCTGGAGAAGGTTCCATGAGCACTTGAGAAAAAGGTGAAATTCATTGTTTTGGGGTGAAATGTCCTATAGATATCAATTAGGTCTAATTGATCTAATGTATCATTTAAAGTTTGCGTTTCTTTGTTAATTTTCTGTTTAGTTGATCTGTCCATAGGTGTGAGTGGGGTATTAAAGTCTCCCACTATTATTGTGTTATTGTTGATTTCCCCTTTCATACTTGTTAGCATTTGTCTTACATATTGCGGTGCTCCTATGTTGGGTGCATATATATTTATAATTGTTATATCTTCTTCTTGGATTGATCCTTTGATCATTATGTAGTGGCCTTCTTTGTCTCTTTTCACAGCCTTTGTTTTAAAGTCTATTTTATCGGATATGAGTATTGCCACTCCTGCTTTCTTTTGGTCTCTATTTGCGTGGTATATCTTTTTCCAGCCCTTCACTTTCAGTCTGTATGTGTCCCTTGTTTTGAAGTGGGTCTCTTGTAAGCAGCATATAGAGGGGTCTTGTTTTTGTATCCATTCGGCCAGTCTTTGCCTTTTGGTTGGGGCGTTCAACCCATTTACGTTTAAGGTAATTATTGATAAGTATGATCCCGTTATCATTTACTTTATTGTTTTGGGTTCGGGTTTATACACCCTTTTCGTGTTTCCTGTCTAGAGAATATCCTTTAGAATTTGTTGGAGAGCTGGTTTGGTGGTGCTGAATTCTCTCAGCTTTTGCTTCTCTGTAAAGCTTTTGATTTCTCCTTCGTATTTGAATGAGATCCTTGCTGGGTACAGTAATCTGGGATGTAGGTTATTGTCTTTCATCACTTTAAGTATGTCTTGCCATTCCCTCCTGGCCTGAAGAGTTTCTATTGAAAGATCAGCTGTTATCCTTATGGGAATCCCCTTGTGTGTTATTTGTTGTTTTTCCCTTGCTGCTTTTAATATTTGTTCTTTGTGTTTGATCTTTGTTAATTTGATTAATATGTGTCTTGGGGTGTTTCGCCTTGGGTTTATCCTATTTGGAACTCTCTGTGTTTCTTGGACTTGGGTGATTATTTCCTTCCCCATTTTAGGGAAGTTTTCAACTATTATCTCCTCAAGGATTTTCTCATGGTCTTTCTTTCTGTCTTCTTCTTCTGGGACTCCTATAATTCGAATGTTGGAGCGTTTCATATTGTCCTGGAGGTCTCTGAGATTGTCCTCATTTCTTTTAATTCGTTTTTCTTGTTTCCTCTCTGATTCATTTATTTCTACCATTCTATCTTCTATTTCACTAATCCTATCTTCTGCCTCCGTTATTCTACTATTTGTTGCCTCCAGAGTGTTTCTGATCTCATTTATTGCGTTATTCATTATATTTTGACTCTTTTTTATTTCATCTAGGTCCTTGTTAAACCTTTCTTGCATCTTCTCAATCCTTGTCTCTAGACTATTTATCTGTGATTCTATTTTGATTTCAAGATTTTGGATCATTTTCACTATCAATATTCGGAATTCCTTCTCAGGTAGATTCCCTACTTCTTCCTCTTTTGTTTGGTTTGGTGGGCAACTCTCCTGTTCCTTTACCTGCTGAGTATTCCTCTGTCTCTTCATCTTGGTTATATTGCTGGGTTTGGGGTGGCCTTTTTGTATTCTGGTAGTTTGTGGAGTTTTCTTTATTATGGAGCTTCCTCACTGTGGGTGGGGTTCTATCAGTGGCTTGTCAAGGTTTCCTGGTTAGGGAGGCTTGTGTTGGAGTTCTGGTGGGTGGAGCTGGGTTTCTTCTCTCTGGAGTGCAGTGGAGTGACCAGTAATGGGTTATGAGACATCAAGGGTTTTGGAATAATTTTGAGCTGCCTGTATATTGAAGCTCAGGGGAGTGTTCCTGTGTTGCTGGAGAATTTGAGTGGTATGTCTTGTTTTGGAACTTGTTGGCCCTTGGGTGGAGCTTGGTTTCAGTGTAGGTATGAAGGCATTTGATGAGCTCCTATTGCTTAATGTTCCCTGAATTCAAGAGTTCTCTAATGTTTTCAGGCTTTGGACATAAGCCTCCTGCTTCTGGCTTTCAGTTTTATTTTTACAGTAGCCTCTAGACTTCTCCAACTATACAGCACCGATGATAAAACATCTAGGTTAAAGATGAAAAGTTTCTCCACATTGAGGGACACTCAGAGAGGTTCACTGAGTTACAAGGAGAAGAGAAGATGGAGGGGGTAGTTAGAGGTAACTGGAATTAGATGTGGTGAGATCAAAAGAGGAGAGAGCAAGCTAGCCAGTAGTCACTTCCTTATGTGTGTTCTATAGTCTGGACCGCTCAGAGGTATTTACGGAGTTATACGGGGAAGAGGAGAGGGAGGAAGTAGACAGAGGTGACCAGGGGGATAAGAGAGAGGAATGAGAAGGAGAGAGACAAATCCTGCCTGTAACCAGTTCCTTAGGTGTTCTCCACTGGCTGGAACACACAGAGATTCACAGAGTTGGATAGAGAAGAGATGGGGGAGAAAAGAGGTAGAGGCCACCTGGTGGAGAAAAAGGAGAGTCCAAAGGAGGAGAGAGTGGTCAAGCCAGTAATCTCGCTCTCAGGTAAATTTGGGTAGTGAAGTTTGGGTTTTTAGATGTACAAAATTGACAACAGAAACCTAAGAGCAAAGATTAAAAATCTAGAGTAGAGGTTGGATTTTAAAAAATACAATATTAAAGAAAAGAAGCAGAAGGAAAAAGGAAGAAAGAAAAAAACACACAAGAATTATTTAAAAAACAAACAAACAAAAAAACAAAACAAACCAAAAAAAAACAAAAAACCACCAACAACCATCCAAAGGCTATATATATGGTGTTTGCCTTAAAAAAAAAAAAAAAAAAAAAAAAAAGTCTTTTTTTTTAAAAAATATTAATAGTAGGTTATAGAAATAAAAATTAGAGGATAAATAGAAGACTTAACAATTAAAAAAATAGTTAGAAAAAAAAAGAAGAAAAAAAAAGGAAAAAAAAAAAAAAAGGAATGATTTTAAAATTATTAAAAATATATCTGGCCGTTCTCTGATGTTTTGGGCCGTGTGGGATCACTTCCAAGGTGGTTCCCTCTGTTTAACTTCTTCTGTTTGCTGGTTTTTTAGGCTCACTAGTTCAGTCGCGCTGTGGGGAGGGGGGATGCTGCAAACAAATAGCACTGTCGTGTGCACAGTGTCTCAGCCCCGCCTGACTTGTCCCTTCTTGCGGCGTACAAACCGCTCCGGCTCTACGATGCTCCGCCGGGAACCGTCTGGGGCCGGCCCTAGGCTGCGTGCACTTCCCCGGTCCAAGCCGCTCAGGCCGCCCTCAGAGGCACAGATTCGGCTGGGACTGCGTTTTGTGCCCTTCCCAGGTCCGAGTAGCTCAGGAGTTTGGCGAGCGCGATCGCCGCGGCGTGTCACCTTTTCTGCCGCTGCTGCTCAGCTTTCTGGGTGGACCGCTGGCGTCCCCCGTGAGGCAGATTGTGAGTGTCCAGCACCCCCAGAAGTCTTAGCAAAGAGGCCTGCTTGCAGTTAGGTAAGTAAAGTCTCTCCGGGTCTGCAATTGCCCCTTTCCAGTCCTTATGGCTCTGGCTGCCTGTCCCCGGCGGGGGATGGTCTGCAGCCGGCTTTTTCCGTTCCGTCCTTTGTTCTGTGCTCGGTCCTGGCGGTGTCTTATGTTCGAGCTTTTCGCGTGGTAGCTATCCCACAGTCTGGTTTGCTAGCGCAAGTTAGATCGTTCTGCTTGCGCGTGGGGCGTTCCTGCCGGATTCTTACAAAGCACTGCAGCCTGCGCCTCCCGCGCGTCCCTGCCCTGCCCCCACTTCCCAATGGCGGATGCAGGCGTCTGTGCCGCTTTTCCGCTGGGGGAGTTACTGTTGGGCTTGTAATCTCTTGGTCTTAATTATTTCTTTATTTTTCCTTCCTGTTATGTTGCCCTCTGTGTTTCCAAGATTCGCCACTGACTCGGCAGGGAGAGTGTTTCCTGGTGTTTGGAAACCTCTCTTCTTAAAATTCCCTTCCCGGGACGGGCTTCCCTTCCCGGGACGGAGCTCCCTCCCCACCTCCTTTGTCTCCTTTTTCGTCTTTTATATTTTTTCCTACCTGTTTTTGAAGACAATGGTCTGCTTTTCTGGTTGCCTGATGACCTCTGCCAGCCTACCGAAGTTGTTTTGTGGAGTTTGCTCGGAGTTGAAATGTTCTTTTGAGGAATTTGTGAGGGAGAAAGTGGTCTTCCCGTCCTATTCCTCCGCCATCTTTTCGCCCATCCTCCCAGATTTTTTAAAATTTGTTTTTAAACTCAGTTTTAGTCTGTTTTCTACAAATACATGAGGGAAATAATAAATTTTCAGAATGTGGAAGTTGGATTAAGTTGAGGAGAAGCCCAGAATATGAGAGTGGTTACGATATTTTGCTATATAAATCTTTGCTTTCTGTCCTGTCTCCTCAGCTTCTATTTCCTTTGCTTCCTCAGTCCCATTACTTCTCATCTCAGGCCAGGCATCCCACTCTGCAAAGAGGGATGTAACAGATTGCTTCAGTGAAGCATTTGCCATCCTCCTGGTTTTTTCTCATCATTCTCTTACAGCCTTTTTCCAAAGCTCCTGACAATGTGGAAGAGCTCCACAGCCAATCATTTTCTGGCATTCCATTGGTTCCATGGCGAGATCCGAGGAAGCCCATCAGCCTCTGCTAGGCTGATAACTGTCATTGCTCCTAATGTGTGCTTCAGTATTTCTCATCACAGCATGCATCTGTTGGGGAGATAAAAGGAGGGATTTACAAATATATAATCAGCAGATGTATGAAGGCTGTTGAGGCAAAGTAGACTAAGAAGGAAGCAGATCCATATTTTCTTGGGGCTAAGAGTAGATAAATATGCTGGCTTTTGTATGATTAGGTCATTACTAACTCCTGGAGGCTGTCTCAGTCCTTGGAGGAAAACATGGAGAATATTTGGTAACGAACATATTTGGTTCACAGAGGGGGTGATTCTAAGCCAGATTGGAAAACATTTAAAAATGGAATATTGCCTGCATAAAAGAGGCAGATATTTCAGCTTTGCTGCATAACAGGAGTTCTCTAGTGGATCCTTCTGCATAATGGAGTCGTATGGTAGGTCTATGGAATATCACGTTCTGATGTCAGAAAAGCATACATCTCTTTAGCCAAATGTTTGCATGTGCATTCGAGCATGTACTGTATTATTTAATCATTTTCTCCTGCTCCCTTGCGCTTCACAGCCCCAACTGTATAAGGAACCTTACTTAAAACCAGTGGGGTTTCTGAATACTAATGAAGTGTTCATAACTTTAGTCCTTGAAATATTGCTTGAAATCTATCTTTTATTAACCATTATCATTATCTTCCCCTACCCTCTAAATTTCTTTAGTGAAAAACATGGGACATTTTAGAAACTTTTGGAATAAATGTCAAAATGATTTCATATTTGAGGTTTTCCTTTTACCTTAACTAAGCTAAAACTGATAGATATGTTTGTGTCTCCACATAAAACACATTTTATTGATGAATTTATCCAGATATGTGTTAGAATCCATAATTTTTAAGAAAGGGAAGACATATCATAAACCTGAGGGGAAAGCAACAAAGATCAAGAAATTAATTACCTGGCCTTTGACTGATGACAAGCAAAGCTCAGTGTGGTGATTTCTCACCATGGACCCAGACTTCTAGAAAAATATACATAACCAAGAGAAGCTCTGTGGTCACACTAACTCGTCAGGATATTAGGAGGTTGCATAGGATAACACTGTTTGACAGAGAGGAATTGTGTGGCCTGGTAAGAGATTAAAAATTTAATAATCTAAGATATTATAGCATTCTAGGCCTATCTCTATTCCTTTCCAATTTCTCATATTGCTCAGCTGTTTTCTCCTTTCTGCTCTATTAATGGTGAAAATTTTGTACTTTAAAAGAGAAAAAGACATTTTAAAGAGGAATGTTTCAGCTTTTCTTTTGTAAACTGATTAATTCTGTGGGATAAATTATCTTAAACATGAAACTTTCCTTTCTATATGCTGAAATTAGAAGAAAGAATTAACCTGGGTGCTGAGTACTATGTTTACAATAGAGCAAGATGGCAGTGATTTTTTGATAGAATTAAACGAGTAGTTGTTCTATGCTTAGTCGCTCAGTTGTGTCTGACTCTTCGGGACCCCATGTGCTATAGCCTGCCAGTCTCCTCTGTCCATGGGGATTCTCCAGGCAAGAATACCAGACAGGGTTGCCATGCTCTCCTCCAGGGGATCCTTCCAACCCAGGGATCAAACCCAGGTCTCTCGCATTGCAGGCAGATTCTTTACCATTTGAGCCGCCAGGAGACGGTGTTGCTATGACAAGTGTGTTCTCTTGGCAAAACTCTGTTAGCCTTTGCCCTGCTTCATTTTGCACTCCAAGGCCAAACTTGCTGTTACTCCTGGTATATCTTGACTTCCTACTTTTGCATTCCAGTCCCCTGTGATGAAAGGGACATCTTTTTTTGCTGTTAGTTCTAGAAGGTCTTGTAGGTCTTCATGGAACCATTCAACTTCAGCTTCTTCAACATTAGTGATTGGGGCCTAGACTTGGGTTACTGTGATACTGAATGGTTTGCCTTGGAAACAGAGATCATTCTGTTGTTTTTGAGACTGCACCCAAAAGCTTGGAAAACCTTTTGTTGACTATGAGGGCTACTCCATTTCTTCTAAGGGATTCTTGCCCACAGTAGTAGATAAAATGGTTATCTGAATTAAATTTGCCCACTCCAGTCAATTTTAGTTCACTGATTCCTAAAATGCCGATTTTCACTCTTGCCGTCTCCTGTTTGCCACTTCCAGTTTACCTTGCTTCATGGACCTAACATTCCAGGTTCCCATGCCATATTGTTCTTTACAGCATGATACTTTACTCTCACTACCAGACACATCAACAGCTGCATATTGTTTCTGCTTTGGCTCAGCCTCTTCATTCCTTTGGAGCTGTTTTTCTGCTCTTCTCCGGTAGCATATTGGGCACCTGCTGACTTGGGGAGTGTGATATCTTATTGCTTTTTCATACTGTTCATGGGGTTCTTAAGGTAAGAATATTGAAATGATTTGCCTTTCCCTTCTCCAGTGGGTCATGTTTTGTCAGAACTCTCCATCATGACCTGTCTGTCTAGGGTGGCCCTGCACTGCATGGCTCATAGTTTCATTGAGTTAGACAAGATTGTGATCCAAGTGATCTGTTTGGTCAGTTTTCTGTGTTATGGTTTTCATTCTGTCTGCATTCTGATGGATGAGAATAAGAGGCTTGTGGAACCTTCTTGGTGGGAGGGACTGTGCTAAGTCATTTCAGTCATGTCTGACTCTTTGCAACCCCATGGACAGTAGCCTGCCAGGCTCCTCTGTCCATGGGATTCTCCAGGCAAGAATACTGGAGTGAGGTTGCCATGATTTTCTCCAGGGGATCTCCCCTACCCTGGGATTGAACCTGTATCTCTAATGTCTCCTGCATTGGCAGGCAGGTTCTTTACCACTAGCCCCACCTAGAGGGACTGACTGTGGGTAAAACTGGGTCTTGCTCTGCTCTGGTGGGCAGGGCCAAGCTCCATAAGTCTTTAATCCATTTTTCTGCTAATGGGTGAGGCTATGTTCCCTCACTGTAATTTGGCCTTAGGTAGGGGTAATGGTGACCGCCTTCAAAAGGACTTATACCAGCATGCTGTTGCTCCCAGGACTATTGTAGTCAGTGTCCCTAACCCTGTGACAGGCCACTGTCAACTCATACTCCACCAGAGACTACTGGACACTCGCAGGCAAGTCTGACTGTCTCTTGTGAGGTCACTGCTCCTTTCTCCTGGGTCCTGGTATGCACAAGGTTTTTTTATGCCCACCAAGAATCTGTTTCTTTGGAAGTTCTTAGTCCTTTTGCCAGACCCCCAGGTTGGGAAATCTGTTGTGGACCCTATAACTTTCGCAACAATGTGAGAACTTCTTTGGTATAATTGTTCTTCAGTTCATGGCATTGTATCCTATCACTTCATGGTAAATAGATGGGAAAACAGCGGAAACAGTGACAGATCTTATTTTTTGGGGTTCCAAAATCACTACGGATGGTCACTGCAGCCACAGAATTAAAAGATGCTTGCTCCTTGGAAGAAAAGCTATGACAAACCTAGACAAGTTATTAAAAAGCAGAGGCATTACTTTGCCAAAAAAGGTCCATCTAGTCAAAGCTATGGTTTTTCCAGTAGTCATGTATGGATGTGAGAGTTGGACCATGAAGAAGGCTGAACACTGAAGAATTGATGCTTTTGAACTGTGGTGTTGGAGAAGACTCTTGAAAGTCCTTTGCAAGTCCTTTGCAAGGAGATCAAACCAGTCAATCCTAAAGGAAATCAATCCTGAATATTCATTGGAAGGACTGATGCTGAAGCTGAAGCTCCAATACTTTGGCCACCTGATATGAAGAGCCAACTCACTGGAAAAGACCCGGATATTGGGAAAGATTGAAGGCGGGAGAAAAAGGGGATGACAGAGCACGAGATGGTTGGATGGCATCACTGACTCAATGGATATGAATCTGAGCAAGCTCCAGGAAATGGTGATGGGTGGGGAAGCCTGGCATGCTGCAGTCTATGGGATCATGAAAAGTTGGACACGACTGAGTGACCGAACAACAACCACCAGGAAAGCCCAAGAATAGTGGCATGGGTAGCCTATCCCTTCTCTAGGGTATCATCCCAACCCAGGAACTGAACCACCGTCTCCTGCATTGCTGACAGACTCTTTACCAGCTGAGCTACCAGGGAAGCCCAAAATGAATAGAGATACTAAAATAAGAGTGGCACAAAGTAATGTCAATACCAGCATCTGACATGCAGGCTTCCTTGGTTTAATATTACCTAAGCTATTTTAGGACACAGCTACATGCCTTTAATGATTACAAATCTTCTTTCATCTCTAGAGTGAGATAAAAAAGAATTTATATCTGTTTTTCTTCATTGTCTAAAAGGTATACACATAATCTATATGATAAACATGTAACAAGTAACTGGCAAATAATTCAGTAATGTTGAACAGGAGATACATTACAGAATACCATTCTCCCCATCCCTCCTCACCCTTCCCCCTTTCCATCTGCAGTGCTCAATACCAGCATGACATCCACTGAGTGAGTTTGTTTAAGCTGAAATTTAGGGAACTTCTCAAGTTCCACTATAACTCCAGAAACAAAGCAAAATTTGCTATTTCATTTTTAAAGTATTGTATTTCCTTTTTGAGAGACAACCTCTTTCCCAGTCAAATGATTCTGAAATTCAGACAAAGCTGAATGCGGTGGGGATTTCTCTCTCCCCACTTACATCCCACTTCATAGAATTTCCATGAGTCATATTGTTTTAAGGGTTCATAAAAATACACTTGGTATTGTACCAATTTAATGTTCCAAAGGAAACATTTGCCCTTGAGATTCTTCTAATATGCTGCGTTTGGATTCAATGAAAGAGTTTATGTGCATAATTTTTGCTGTCTTATGGGATTTTCTTTGTGGTCTGTCTTATGGTAATTTGGGGATGAGAAAGGAAATGAGAATCAATATGGTGTTATCAATTTCTGTTAATCATCATCAGCCTTCTGTCCTTACCCCTAACACATTCCCGTCTTTATGAACAATTTTTCATGGCATCAGTATATGATAACACTACTTTGCAGACCAAACATAATATTATGGAGAAAAAAAGCCACTTTAGATCAACTATTGGTTTTGTAGCCAAACTTCTCTTCAATTCTTCATGCAAAAAACAAAACAAAACAAAAAAAAAACCCTAACAAATTTTGACAATTCATTTTTTTTCTGTACAGTCAATAGCTAATCAGCTTACTAATTTACATTTAGGTATGCTGTATTTTATCTGGTAGAAATGACTTTCAGTTCTTAATTTGGAGGTATATTTTGAACAGGGTAAAGAAAGTATTACAAAGATTCCTAAGTTTATAATATTGTAACATCTTATATGCATGCTGCTTTCCCTCCGTGATGGTATTAGTGAGCAGATACTAACAGTAACACTTGGAGAACTTTATTATCCAATTTTGTGTGCATTCAATAGGATTATGAGTTTTTGATCATACAAATGCAAAAGAGATTTGGCAGTAACAGAAAGCAACATAGTTCTAGAAGCACAATTTCCATTTTATTAATCTGAGATAGAACTACTTTTTCCAAATTGCTACACAGCTTGAATTATCTGTTCAGCTTTCTCTGTTTATTCCTTGCACCACTAACCTCAGAATGTCGGTGGTTTACATAAATTCACAATCCTATGAAATCTGGGGGGGCTGGAAATCTTTGGATGCTATCCATACGACTAAGCTGGAGCCAATAAAATGTTTAGCTTTCTTTATGGGTGGTCTCTGTTAGTCTTGGTTAGTGACCTGTGTAAGTTGGAAGTGATGAAGAAGACTCTTGAGATTTATTTAAGGTAAATAATTTTAATAGCTCACAAATTAACTAGAAATCTCTCTCATATGCATTTGAGTTTTGTTCTAAAATCCTCTTTTTATATGAGAAACTCTTAAAGGGGGTGTCTCAGTTATTTTAGCAACTAACCCTCTTGAAAGGACCCATCCAATTTTTAATTCCACTGTACTTTAGTGCAGTGGATAACAAGGTTCCTGGGTTGTTGCCAATAAAAAAAAGATGCAGGTCTAGAATTTGTTCACAGAGGATATTCTCCCTTTTTTCCCATTGCGTCTTTTCTACCATGTCACCTTTATTCAAAATACCCCGAGGCTCATGCCATCTGGATAACTCTCCAGTTGTCATCTGCTACTTTCTAGTCACCACATCTCCTGTTGAGCTGGCATCCTCTTAGTCCTCCTCTCTACCACCACTCCTGCCACTACCATGGGCTACTTCAATTTCCATGTGGAGAATGCACCAAGCAAATAGCTTCAGTCTCTTTAAAAGCATTTTTCCTTTCAGCATTCCACTCTTATGGCCACAACTGGCCTGTGTCAGTATCCAGTCCTCTTCTACTCTATTGTCCCACTTTCAGCAATGCAACAAGCTAGTAGCCCTCCAGTTCCATCAGTCTTTTGTGCAGTGCTTAGTTACTCAGTTGTGTCCAACTCTTTGCTACTCTTTTCTCTTCCATTTGATAATTATATCCAATTCTTGAAAAGTCTGTCATTATATCTCTGGCTGCAATCTCATGTTGTGATACTGTATAGGCCTCTTTTACTAAACCTTGAAACTTTGCTAATGTTGTTCTTTCTTCTAAATTTTATTTATTTCCTTTATTTTTTAGCTGCACTGGGCCTTTGTTGCTGCATGCAGGCTTTCTCTAGTTGTGTTGTGAAAGATTCTTGTTGCAGTGGCTTCTTTCGTCGTAGAGTATGGGCTCTGGGTGCTTGGGCTTCAGTAGTTGTGGTGCATGGGGTAATGCACAGTAATGAGCACAGGCTCATTAATTGTGGCACATGGGCTTAGTTGCTCCACAGCATGTGGAATATTCCCAGACCAGGGATCTAAGCCATGTTCCCTGCATTGACAGGCAGGTTCTTAACCACTAGACCACCAGGGAAGTCCCATCTTGTTCTTTTGACAAATCCATTCAATACTTCTTCAACCTGACGGCAGGGCTTGTATCTGATTCAATTTTGAATTGAAGGCAAACATTGCAAGTCATAGTGTTACTGTTCAGTTACTGTTTTACTAACCTGAAATGGAAGGAAGATATAAGCAGGAACTTTCAATAAATGAAACTTAAGCTTCAAACCTTGATGAGGGTATTAGTAATGGTACCACTGACAGAAATAGAAACTGTTGGGGTAGGGGGTGAAACACTGTTGTAGAGAAGAGTTTCAAATTGTGGACTCATTTATAGATTTAAGGTGAATGTGAATATTGCATATTTTTTTAATATGCAATTTGAGGTGAATGTAAATACTACATTTGAAACATTCCCTAGAAATTAAAAATGTAAGACTGGTAATTGCTGGAAAGGTGAGACTGCAAATGGTGATCTGAAATGTTTGAGTAGCTGTCATTTGACAACAGTGGCTGTAAGGGAGTTTGCAGTTCCTATATTTAATACTTTGTCGTGGGTTCCTTTATAAATACCACCTAATTTAATTCGTTTAATGTTCATACCAACTGAAAGGGAGAATATTATCATTTTCACTTTACAATTTAGAAAACTTAGGGAATCTATTGATAGAGCTATAAGATATCTCAGTGGAAAGTGTACGGGAACAGAGTCCAAGGGACATAGACAATTTTAGTGAATGAAGTTGCTCAATAAGTACTTCTTGGTTAATTGATTTAGTAGAGTCAGAATATTTCAGGGAAAAGAAAGTTTAAAGAAAAGTCCATTTTTCAATGATGAATGCAGATATTCCAAGGATATTAAAAAAAGATGAAGACTAAGAAGAAATAGTTGGTTTTCCCAGCCCACTCACTGCCAATCCTTAAAAAGCAAGGCTCAGGGGAGTGAAGAGGGTTCAGGTTAATTGCATGACACAGAAGAGCCATAACCTGGAGAAATATGGCAGTGAGTAGATGAAGAGCTTGAAGTGTCAAGAGGTTTAAGTGAAGTTTTGCCTTAATTTCATTTCGTGGTTTTTATTAGTTGATATAGTCCTGGTAGCCTGGGTGAAATTCCAGTGGGTACAACAGGAAAGTCACTGGAGGATTGTGAAACCAGGTCTTGGGAATCAAATGAAAGACTGTCTGGAATTTATACCCACCCTTTAGAGTGTCAGACCAGGGTATCTCTTCATCTCCCAGCCCACTAACCAGAACAGTCAATGGCCCAAACATACTTTCAAGGGGAGCTGAAAAGTGTCAAGGATATCTTCAACATTCAGTGAGCCCACTGCTCTCTGCCACAGGAGTGAAGTAGGTAATATTGCCTATTGAGATCTTAAAACTAGAGCATACAGGTTGGACTCCACAACTGTTCTTAGACTGTTTGACTATGTGGATCACAGCAAACTGTTGACTATTCTTAAAGAGATAGGAGTGCCAGACCACTTTACCTGTCTCCTGAGAAACCTGTATGTGGGTCAAGAAACAACAGAACCAGACATGGAGCAATTGACTGGTTCAAAATTGGAAAAGAAGTCTGATGAGGCTATATAGTGTCATCCTGCTTATTTAACTTCTATGCAAAGTACATCACGTGAAATGCCAGGCTGGATGAATCACAAACTGGACTCAAGATTGCTGACAGAATTATCAAAACTTTCAGATATGCAGATGATATTAATACCACTCTAATGGCAGATAGTGAAGAGGAACTAAAAAGCCTCTTGATAAGGGTGAAAGAGGAGAGTGAAAAGGCTGGCTTGGAACTCAGCGTTCAAAAAACTAAGATTGTGGCACCTGGTCCCATCACTTCATGGCAAATAGAAAGGCAAAAAGTGGAAGTAGTGACAGATTTTACTTTCTTGAACTCCAAAATCACTGCAGATGGTGATGGCAGTCTTAAAATCAAAAGATGCTTGTTCCTTGGAAGGAAAGCTATGATAAACCTAGACAGCATATTAAAAAGCAGAGACATCACTTTGCTGACAAAGTTGTTGTTGATATTCAGACACTAAGTTGTGTTTGACTTTTTGCTACCTGGTAGATTGCAGCACACTAGGCTCCCTCCACTATGTCCTAGAGTTTGCTCAAATTCCTGTTCATTGAGTTGATGATGCTATGTAACCATCTCATTCTCTGCCACCCCCTTCTCCTTTTACCTTCAATCTTTTCCAGCATCAGGGACTTTTCCAGTGAGTCAGATCTTTCCATCAGATGTCAAAGTATTGGTGTTCAAACATCAGCATCAGTCCTTCCAATGAATATTCAAGGTTCATTTTCTTTAGGATTGACTAATTTGATTTCCTTGCAGTCCAAGAGACTCTGAAGAGGTCAGCACCACAATTCAAAAGCATCCATTCTTCAGAGCTCAGCCTTCTTCATGGTCCAACTCATACATCTGTACACGACTACTGGAAAAAGCCGTAGCTTTGACTATATGGACCAACAACAACTTGGACTGTTTCAGTCTGAAGCAGGTGATCTTGGAATGTCTTCCAAGTTCCATGTAGAAGTTTCTCCAAGTTAGGCTTCAACATGTCCTTCTCTCTACTTGCTGTAATGTCTTTCTCCCTTTAACAAGTTAAAACTAGGAATGGTAATTTTAGAAGACTCTTACCCACAAAAAATGTGTTAACATTTTGTCGTTTCATAGATGTGTCCTTTTGCATGTGATTGCCAGATTGCTTTTCGACTTGGGTAGAAAGAGACTGACAAGTGACTTTCCACCTGGGATGAGATAGGTAGATAGAAAATATTAAGTGGATCAGCACGATTGGCTCCCTCTGGAGATTCTGGGATTGAGTCTTCTGGGACCGAAGCCTTATTCTTTACACTCCTTTATTACTGTTTACAAGCTTGCTAAGTCTGCATCCATTTTATACCAATGTCATCCTTCATTCAGCTAACCTGAGGCACAGAGCATGGGGTGCGGAGGGGAGGGCAAGGCTCTGTCCCTCTTTCTCCTTTCAGC
Organism: Budorcas taxicolor; assembly: GCF_023091745.1. NCBI lineage: Eukaryota > Metazoa > Chordata > Mammalia > Artiodactyla > Bovidae > Budorcas > Budorcas taxicolor. The sequence goes on along the minus strand of NC_068912.1, from coordinate 61,955,646 downwards.
CAGTGGGTAGTCATGCACAGTGTTTTTCAGTCTGGTCCTCAGGCTCAGCATCCAGATCTCTAGTGTATAACAAGTACTACGGTTCCTATTCCTCTCTCCCCAGGTCTCAGAACACCATCAACCATCCTGAACAAAGCCCTGGAAGCTGTAATAAAAAGGTTTTAAAACCTCAGAAAGGAGAGCCTGAGGAAGTACCACCAGAATCAAGGCATATTAGTATCACTCAATGGAGAAAGCAGGCTCTCCCTTCCATAAAGAGAGTGCTCACAAGCCCGCCTTTCGAGGCATCACAGATTTCCTGAGGCCTGTGGACTAGCAAGTTAGGTCCCATTTTGAGACAAATGATCTGATATAAAAGATGATCCATGGGCAAGCAGTCAACGGAGAAAACATTGATAAGCTCCTGGAAAACAAAATACCAACTTGTCTAGGCAAAAAAAGCAAATGTGGATGAAGGCCCTATATAACATACAGAGATATATTGCTTATGGAAGATAGTAACTTTCTCTCTCCTTGTGAACTCTCCTTGCTTTCCTGCCTTCCTTGACTCTGGAATCCTTATTCCAATGATTCTTATGTAGTAGCCCAAAATATAAACCAAGATTGGTGGCAGGAAGGAGGATAGTTTGTGGGTGGAGCCATGCAATGCTACTAGCTTGTAGTCTTCCCTACCCTCCTCCCTATACCTAGCCTAATACTAGACCCTGCTGAGACAGCTCTGGAGCAGTCTAGGATTCCAGACAGCATGGTAGGAAAATCACCGATCCTGGGTAAGGGCTGCAATAGTACTTTCTTGTATATAAAAAAGTAGTTGTTAGTTTATATTTGTTGTTCTGAATTTGTTTATTCCATATTAATGGTTTTCCATCTATTCCTAATTCCTAATGTCTAGGTTTCTGTGTGAACTTACCTCTTCTTATATTTCTAATATAGTCTTGTCATTCTGTCCCTTATTTTCCATATGTCAAGGTCTCTCCATGCTGTTTTCTCTGACTGGGAGCTAATGCTTTGCACTTATGTGAGTAACTCACCTTTAGGCCTCAGGTAATGTCATTTCCTTAGCAACATTCACCAAAACCTGAACTATAATTGAGGCCTTGTTTTATGCTCTCAAAGTGTATTCTTCCTTTATAACACTTTGTCATGATTTCAGTTATATGTCTCCATGTGATTATCTGCTAAATACCCAGCATCCCCATTAAACTCTAAGCTCCAAGCACAAACATGTATATGACTTATTAATCACTTTTAATCAGTAACTAACAACATTGAGAAATAATGAAAATTCAGTAAAGATTTGCTGAATGAATAAGTGTCATAACCAGATGAGGCTTCCCATAGATTTCTCTTTAAGATCAAATAAAAAGTTGTATTTTTAATAGGTTTCAAGTTTATATCAGGTTGATAGTTCAACAATCAGATTGAGTTTGGCGTATATAATGGTCCTATACTTAGATGGTGCCTTTATTAAAGTACTTTTCCTTGTATGGTAGCATTTTTTTTAAAAGCAAGTCTTTTAAAAAATATTTACTTCTTTGGTTGCATCTGATCTTAGTTGCACCATGCGGATTTTTTCTTGCAGTGGGCACTCTGGAGCATGCCAGCTCAGTAGTTGAGACTTGCAGGCAGCTCAGTAGTTGTGACTTAGTTGTTCCACAGCATGTGGAACCTTAGTTCCCCATTAGAGGTCAAACCCGTGTCCTCTGCATTGCAAGGCAGATTCTTAATCACTGGATCACCAAAGAAGTTCCTGTATGGTAGCATTTAATCTTTACACTGATCCTGTGAAGAATGTAAGCTGGTTATCAATTAACATCTTGCGCATGGGGGAACAAAGAAATGACTTGAGAAGCTGTATGTTTCCTTTGCTTCTAAAGCTAACTAGTGACAGACCTAGAACAAGATACGATTTTAGCCTGGTGATAATTATTTTTTAAATCATGTCTATAGGAGGATCCCAACTTGGATCTTAGTCTTGGAGCTTAACCTATTAGTAATTCAGAAATCCATAGACAATATACCAGTGGAGAAGGAAATGGCAACCCACTCCAGTACTCTTGCCTGGAAAATCCCATGGATGGAGGAGCCTGGTAGGCTGAAATCCATGGGGTCGCTAAGAGTTGGACACGACTGAGCGACTTCACTTTCACTTTTCACTTTCCTGCATTGGAGAAGGAAATGGCAACCCACTCCAGTGTTCTTGCCTGGAGAATCCCAGGGACGGGGGACCCTGGTGGGCTGCCATCTATGGGGTTGCACAGAGATGGACATGACTGATGCAACTTAGCAGCAGTGGCAGCAAGCTAAAGTTGGTATCTCTGATTCATGCCTTCCCTTAGGTTCTGGCTTACCTAACTGAGTAAGCAAACACCTTGTCCTCAAGAGGGTTTATTGGAGGCAAAACCAAGTTGTCATTATACATCTTTATATATACAGAAGTATGATGTTCTTTCATCACAAATCCAAATGCGGCTATGCAAAACCAGCTCCTTACTAAAATATGTGGCAATAACATTGGGACATCTCATTATACACCTGCATCCCAAACACTTGGACAGAATAAGCCTGGAGTGTTTCTATGAAATTACTCTGTTAAGTGGAATTTCAGCAACCAAAAATTTAAAATGTGAAAAAAATATTCAGAGGAAGCCTTGTTAAAGGCATTAGTAATGGGGCATAGGAACATGTTATCTTCAATTTGTAGGCATGAATCCAGACTCAGTAATTAGCAGCCAAAAATACATTGCATTTGGGAATTTCAGACACTGATGGAATAATTTGGGATGGAATTCCTCTGTTTAATGGATCATTGTGCACTGATATTTTTCTTTTCAAAAACAACGTTTTCCATGTGCATGTATTTTCTCTTCTGACTCCATTTACTCATTACTGACAGGTACTGCTCATGGTTTACTCTTCTGACATGTTTCATGTTGACGTTCATCTGTTTGTAGTATATCGAAACTACACTTTAAGACAATTTGCCTCTGAAAATACTTTCATCATTAAAGCAAATCCTTTCAGGATGCCACCCAAGAGAAATTAATTTCTAAGAGAGCAATTACTTATTGTTCATACAGTCTTATCTGAAGAAAGGTCTAGAGTCTTGGATCTCCAAAGGCAACTTCATAGAAAGTGTCATTGGGACTCCGCTGGTGGTCAAGTGGTGAAAAATCTGCTTTGCAATGCAGGGAATGTGGGTTCTATCGCTGGTGGGGGAACTAAGATCCCATGTGTGGTGGAGCAATTAAGCCCACAGGCTGCAGCCACTGAGTCCGTGGCTGCAACTACTGAGCCTGCACTCTTGGGAGCACGTGTGCCACAACTAGAGACCTGTGCACCACAGTGAAAGATTTCACATGATGCAATGAAGATCCTGTGTGCTGCAAGTAAGACCCAACACAGCCAAATAAATAAATTAAGTAAACGTTAAAAAAAAGTGCCATCAAGTCCTCATAATGTTCTGGAAAGACTGTAGCATATTGAGAAAGAGATCATTTTGAGCTCTCTCATATCTCCAGGATATACCCCAAAACATTTACTGCTAAGTAGAAAAGGACTGCTCATGCTCAGTTGCTCAGTCAGTTCCAACTCTTTGCGACCCCATGTATTATAGTCCGCCAGGCTACCTCTGTCCATGGGGTTTCCCAGGCAAGAATACTGGATTGGATTGCCATTTCTGTGCATTGTGCCAAAACGAAGGTCAGAAAGAGAGCTAGGAGAAAAATAAGACAAAATCAAGAAGAGAGCTCTTGGCGTAGGGCTTGTATTTGCCATCTTCAGCGCACATCTCTGTTTTAGTTGGAGGGCATGGAATAGTCTCTAAGATACTGATGGCTCTGGGCCAAATAGAGAAGGAAATGAGTCAAAATTGTATGAGGTAATGCATTACAGAAGCAAAATGTTTATATGCAGACCTAGCTGATTCTGAAAAGTTACCATTGCAATTGGCGGTTTTACAGATAATACCAAAGAATAGACTAAGACAGGTCACAGAGCCTCACCTTTATTAATCCCTAGAAATAGCAGATCTAGATTAAGGTTAAGGCATACTAGTGGAATTTGAGGAAGTTTGTAATGCCTTAAATGCCACTCCCTCTGTTGCATCTGTTCACTGGTGATGTAGAGCACTTCACTTAGGAAAATAAATACCTTCCATGAGCACTCAATTTAGTTGTTTGAAAAAGCAATTGGAGAAAAACAGATTCTTGTTCAGTCTGAAATTCAGAAGAAACTCTTGGCAGCTTTATGAATGATGAGACTTCCACTTTCCATGTTGAAATTGCTGGCTCTGTTGCTGATATCCATAAATTAAGCAGCTGGGTTGTTATTGTTGTTTTTTCTTTTGCAGTGAAGCACACAGTGCTCACAGTGCACAATAGGCCCCTTAGAAGTATGTCTAATCTGTCTATTCCCATTAAAAAAAAAGAACAAACTGGATAGAGGATCATAAACAGAGTCAGTTACAGTACATCTGTACAAAACTGGAGAGTTAAGTTCCAAGAGGATTTACATTGGGAAAATCCCCAAAGCAATAAAAGGAGACAAGCACAAACGCATCCACACTCTAAATCATAAGGCTAAGTCTGCTCTCAAGCCAACATGCTGATTCAAAGCATTGGAAAGCTTGTGCTTAATAAAACATTCAAATAGTTGTGTTCACAGTATCATGGGTTGCTTATAATGATTGTTTCACTGAGAAGGAGGGACCGCATGAAATTATTTTATTATGCAATTTGCTAATTTAAGACGTCTACCTTCTTGCTATAGTGGTTTCATGATCTGAAGACCCTATCAAAGAGCAGAATGTTGATTTCCGCCCCCACTCCAGTACAGTCTCAGAACAGATCTTTAACCAAAGCTGGGAGACATTAGTTCTTTTACGATAATGATAGACTTCAATCACCATATTATCACTTTAAATTTGGGGCAGCAAGCACAATTAATAACTTTATGCAGGTCTAAGTACTTATTTAGGAGAGAATTTGCTATGATCGGAGTCATCCAGGCTGGGAGTTATGGCACTCTCTGGTTCACCCTCATCTTTGCATGACAGAACAGGCAGCAACCTGGAGCATTTATAGGCGGATGAGGCTTGGCTGTGTTTATAAGTAACACCTGTGTTTATCTGTGCTTAGAGATGCCAGATACTCTTTTGTGAAGAATAGCTTAGTTTCCACCAATATGCTAGTCATTTCTGAGGAAGGCTTATGGTCTCATTTTGTCTTCCAAGGATTCTTCTTTTCTCCAGCTTTCTACATTTAGTTAGATTTGAATAGAATTAGAAATGTTTAGAATCAATTATTGTAGGGCTGAATTTCTAAACCTAAGTGACAGAAATAGCATTTTAAAAATGATAATCCTCTTAATTTATTTTAGAAAGAGATTTCCTTCTTCTGTATGCTCATTTTATCTCTCTCCCTCTCTCCAAGCAACCATGTACATGTTTTTGGAGGCATAACAGCTCTAACCTGTCCAGTAGCAGATGCATTGAAATGCCTCACTATTGTGATTGCAGTTCAAGGTTTACTTCAGACCTTGAGCTCGTTAGGGAAATACTTGACATCTCAACTCCAATTATGTAGTAGTTACCAAGCTACAAAGGCCACACATAACTGCCTGCAATTGGTTATAGTTGGAGAGGATCAGAAGAACAATAGCAGAGGACTGCATTTCTCTTAATCTCCAAAAACAACAGTACCTCAGGTCATGGTTCCTTTCCAAAATATACTGAAGCGCTGGAAAACAATAGAACTCCTTTCAGATTAGAAGCAACTGAAATATTTCTTCAAATTGAAAATGTAATAAAGTCATCTCTACGAAGTCTTACAGACCTACATTTGTCTCTGTTTCTTCCTTTCTTTTTCTTAACTGTTTAGAAAGTATTCTTCTTCTTTTTTTTCCAGAAAGATTCAGTTATTGAATTGCTATCTGGTTATACCTCTCCTTCAAATGGTAACCCACTCCAGTGTTCTTGCTTTGAGAATCCCAGGGACAGGGGAGCCTGGTGAGCTGCCGTCTATGGGGTCTCACAGGGTCGGACACGACTGAAGTGACTTAGCAGCAGCAGCAGCATACCTCTCCTTCACTTTTCTTTCTCTTCCTTGTCCAGTCTTGATTCTGAGTCAGTCTGCCAAGGTGTTTCATTGCCAAGGGCAGACTTCGTTTCCCAAGGGTTTTGTTTGTGAAAACAAACTACTTCTTCACATATGATTTCTTTAAAAATTATTTTCTGTTTTACTGTTCTGTAGTTGAACTGTTATCAATATAATAACTTTACCTTTCTGGGGACTGTTTTATTTTCACAGAGGAATCCTAATGCTTTCCATGGGTTTCATAAAGAAAGTATATTTATTTGCAAATAAATACTTTTTCATTATAAATATGGGTTCTAAATTGTCTTCTCAAACATTCATTCTATATGATTCCAACTCTATGATATTCTGGAAAAAAAACAAAAACATGGAGACAGTGAAAAAGATCTGTGGTTGCCAGACTGGGGAGCTGGGGCGAGATAACAGAGCACAGAGGGTTTTTAGGGCAGTTAAAATATGCTGCATGATATTATAGTGATGGATATTTGTTATTATGCATTTGTCCATTTGTCCAAACCCATTGGGCTTCCCTAGTGGCTCATATGGTAAAGAATCCACCTGCAATGCAAGAGACCTGGGTTTGATTCCTGGGTTGGGAAGTCCCCTGAAGGAGGGCATGGTAACCCACTCTAGTATTCTTGCCTGGAGAATCCCCAGGGACAAAGGAGCCTGGCAGGCTACAGTCCATGGAGTTGCAAAGAGTCGTACATGACTGAGTGACTAAGTACAGCACAGCACACTGAATATACAACACCGAGAGTGAGCCCTTAGGTATAATATGGACTTCAGATGATTATGATGTATCTCAATGTAGTCATCTTTAGTGAAAAGTAATCATCTTTGTGAACGATATTAAGAATGAAGGACACTATACATATATGAGGGCAGGAGATATATGGTAAATCTCTGTACTTTCTTCTCAGTTTTGTTAACCTAAAACTGCTCTTTACATAATTATTTAAAATTTTTTCATTACTTATATGTTGTATTTCCTTCTATTTTTTTTCTCCCAGAATAGATGTATTTCCTTTCCTTCAACACTATAGTCTAAGAATTTTCCTATGTTTTTGAAAGGAGAGTATAAAGAACTCATGTACCTATGACTCTGCTTCAACAGTTATACTCATTTGACCAATATTTTTCACTTCTTCATTTTAAAATCTTTTGTTACAACGTAGTAGCTATCATGCATTTATATAACTCTTTCCCTGTTGATACTAGATTAGTTTTAGTTTTCCATTCTGAAGGCAAATGCAGTGATTAAACTGATTTTTTTTTTTATTTTTACATTCTTTGCCTCCTCACATTTGGGTTTATTTCTTTGAGTTCAGAGGCTACTTTTCATACTCTTGACATATATTGCTGAATTACTTTCTAATAGCCTTGAGCAATTTTTGCTTTCAACCACAATTTTATTTTATGTAATTAAAATGTTATAGGTTAAAGATTGTTCGTATTTGGTTTACTTAGTTTTTCTTTTAATACTGGAAACCCTGAACAGTTTTGAATGGCTTTCATTAGTTTTCATTCTAATTGGGCTTTCTCATTTGTAAGCTGTCCTTGCACTTTGCTTATCTACTTCTAGGGTTTTCAAAATGTTTAAGTCATATATTTTCTATATGACATCTCTATATACTAAGGATATTAAACATTTGTAAAAGTGAAAGTTGCTCAGATGTGTCCCACACTTTGCAACCCCATGAACTATAGCCTAGTTATTATTGACTATCAGTTCAGTTCATTTGCTCAGTCATGTCCGACTCTTTGCAACCCCATGAATTGCAGCACACCAGGCCTCCCTGTCCATCATCAACTCCCAGAGTTCACTCAGACTCACATCCATCGAGTCCGTGATGCCATCCAGCCATCTCATCCTCTGTCGTCCCTTTCTCCTCCTGCCCCTAATCCCTCCCAGCATCAGAGTCTTTTCCAATGAGTCAACTCTTCACATGAGGTGGCCAGAGTACTGGAGTTTCAGCTTTAGCATCATTCCTTCCAAAGAAATCCCAGGGCTGATCTCCTTCATAATGGACTGGTTGGATCTCCTTATAGTCCATAGTTAAAGCTATAGACTATAGTCCATAGCCTGCCAGGCTCCTCTGTCCATGGAATTCTCCAGGCCAGAATACTGGAGTGGGTAACTGTTTCCATCTCCAGGGGATCTTCCCAATCCAGGGATCGAAACCAAGTCTCCTGCTTTGCAGGCAGATTATTTACCATCTGAGACACCAGGGAAGCCCATTAAGCATATCTGAAGGACAATTTTAAAAAGACAAAACTAGACATTTTTTTAAGTGAAAAAGTGATGTTAAAACATTTTAAATCTGAGGAGACTTGACTTGTCAAAGTTTGAGCATACCTGGGTGAGTGCAGTAGATAGTGATTAGTGCCAAGGCTCCAATAGTCTTCTTAGTGGAAATCTCCTCTAGGAACATTGATTAATGTTTTATTTCTTGACATTGAAATGCAGATATATGAGGATATATGGACAAACTGAGAGAAAACTATGTAGAGAATTTTAACCCCTCAATCTTGGAATTATTAAAATGCATTTTAAAATAATGCATCTCCTAAATAGCTATTCTTTATTTCTTCATATTCCATTTAAATATAGGGTGGGTCAGGTTAGGTGTTTTCAAAGAGTCTGTGGTAGGTGGTTTTTGATTCCCGGACCTGTTTCAGTAAGAGCTATGGTAGTTTGTTGGGCACCAGTCCTAGACCTCCCTTTGATATTTTGGTGACTGTTTACCTTCAGATATGCAATTACTGTTTATAAATGAGGAATGCTGCCATTTCCTCTTCACTCGCCCCCTGACGATTAGAAAAGAGATAACAGAGAATAGAATTTGAAAGATGGAAGTTCAGTTCAGTCGCTCAGTCGTGTCCAGCTCTTTGTGAACCCATTGACTGCAGCACGCCAGGCCTCCCTGTCCATCAACAACTCCCGGAGCTTACTCAAACTCATGTGCATTGAGTTGGTGATGCCATCCAACCATCTCATCCTCTGTCATCCCCTTCTCCTCTCGCCTTCAATCTTTCCCAGCATCGGGGTATTTTCAAATGAGTCAGCACTTTGCATCAGGTGGCCAAATTATTGGAATTTCAGCTTCAACTTCAGTCCTTCCAATGAACACTCAGGACTGATCTCCTTTAGGATGGACTGGTTGGATCTTCTAGCAGTCCAAGCGACTCTCAAGAGTCTTTTCCAACACCACAATTCAAAAGCATCAATTCTTTGGCACTCAGCTTTCTTTGTAGTCCAACTCTCACATCCATACGTGACTACTGGAAAGACCATAGCCTTGACTAGACAGACTTTGTTGGCAAAGTAATGTCTCTGCTTTTTAATATGCTATCTAGGTTGGTCATAACTTTTCTTCCAAGGAGAAAGTGTCTTTTAATTTCATGGCTGCAGTCACCATCTGCAGTGATTTTGGAGCCCCCCCCCCCCCCCTCCAAAATAAAGTCTGCCACTGTTTCCACTATTTCTCCCTCTATTTGCATGAAGTGATGGGACCGAATGGCATAATTTTAGTTTTCTTAATGTTGAACTTTAAGCCAATTTTTCACTCTCCTCTTTCACTTTCATCAATCAAGAGGTTCTTTAGTTCCTCTTTACTTTCTGTCATAAGGGTGGTATCTTCTGCATATCTGAGGTTATTAATATTTCTCCCAGCAATCTTGATTCCAGCTTGTGCTAAAATGGACTTGAATGGGTGAATTTAACTCAGATGACCACTATATCTACTACTGTGGGCAAGAATCCCTTAGAAGAAATGGAGTAGCCATCATAGTCAATAAAGAGTCCAAAATGCAGTACTTTGATGCAGTCTCAATAATGACAGAATGATATCTCTTCATTTCCAAGGCAAACCATTCAATGTCACAGTAATCCAAGTCTATGCCCCAACCAGAAATGCTGAAGAAGCTGAAGCTGAATGGTTCTATGAAGACCTACAACACCTTCTAGAATGAACACCAAAAAGAAGTGCTTTTCATTATAGGGGACTGGAATGCAAAAGTAGGAAGTCAAGAAACACCTGGAGTAACAGGCAAATTTGGCCTGGGAGTACAGAATAAAGCAGGGCAAAGGCTGATAGAGTTTTGCCAAGAGAACGCACTGGTCATAGCAAACACCATCTTCCAACACAAGAGGCATGTCTACACGTTTCTACACATGGACATCACCAGGTGGTCAACACCAAAATCAGAGTGATTATATTCTTTGGAGCAAAAGGTGGAGAAGCTCTATACAGTCAGCAAAAACAAGACCAGGAGCTGACTGTGGCTCAGATCATGAACTCCTTATTGCCAAATTCAGACTTAAATTGAAGAAAGTGGGGAAAACCACTAGACCATTCAAGTATGACCTAAATCAAATCCTTTGTGACTATACAGTGGAAGTGATAAATCAATTTAAGGGACTAGATCTGATAGACAGAGTGCCTGAAGAACTATGCATGGAGGTTTGTGATATTGTACAGGGGACAGGGAGCAATACTATCCCCAGGAAAAAGAAATGTGAAAATCCACATGGCTGTCTGAGGAGGCCTTACAAATAGCTGAGAAAAGAAGAGAAGCCAGAAGCAAAGGAGAAAAGGAAAGATATATTCATTTGAATGCAGAGTTACAAAGAATAGCAAGGAGAGATAAGAAAGCCTTCATCAGTGATCAGTGCAAAGAAATAGCAGAAAACAATAGAATAGGAAAGAAAGAAGGAAAAGTGACAGAAAATGTTCTCTGAAGAGCCATGTATGTTTGACACCATAAGAAATAGCCCCATAGGTCTGAAAAGTCTGTTGTGATGATAGGAGGTAAAGCTTTACTGTGGATAAGCTGTCCATATGCTATAGAATGTGAAAATATCTGTCTTAATACAAAGCTGTATGCATTAAGGCATTCAATAGTTATTTCTGTCAGTTCTGAGAGGAACCTAGCAGAATAGGTTCAAATGCATATTTTAGGAATATCAGTTCTATGAAGATTCCTAACCTTTCCCTTCTCCTTCATCTAATATCAAACTTACCTGTTTTTGTTCTGGGTGATCTTTGTCAAGCACATCTTAGATGATTATAGTTAATTAGTTAAACAAGACTGTAAAAAGATATTAATAGCTTATATAATTTAATGAGATACATCCTAGCCTCACTCAATAACATGGTACTTTTAACAAGAGTCTTTGATGCTTCAATTCAAAAACATGATTCATGGTAGAAGTTTAAGGAATGCTGCTGGTAAGTGTAGTGGTCATAGTAATCTGATCAGAATTTTTACAGAGAATTTATATTAGTCTTTAAAATTTTCCACCAAGGAGGCCATCTACATTATCTATGGAGAAATGCCATGTATGTATGTATGATGTATGTGTATATATATCTATATAGATATAGATATATAGTCTATATAGCATATAGACTTTCTCAGAATTTCCCTATCTCTCTCTTTCACACACAGACACAATTTATGTAGGGCTTCAGCTAAAAATGCCTATAAGAAAACTTAGTTTGAATTTGTTTTACTCTAGCACATGTATAATTTTAATTATACTGTCATTAATTCAGATTAAAACAGAAAAATATATTTATTCTCACTTCAATGGTAAGGCTAACTTTTCTATCTTTATGGGAAATAAATTTTGCTGAAGAGAAAAAAAAGTTGGCCATTCTGCCAGTACCTAGCAGTGCCATCTAGTCATGTTCCTTAACTACTCAGACCCTCAGTTTACTTATCTGAAAAAAAAAAAAAAGGATCAATAGTACCTATCATAGAGGATTGTTTTGAGAATGAATCAAGATGAGTACATTTTATTACACTATATACATTGTAATAGCTACTGATAACATAACTGATGCAAGAACTGGAATATGAGAATTGTAATTTAAAAAAGAAAAGGAATTTCGATTCTGACACACTGAATTTCTTTTCACTATTTGTTTCCTAGAAATAGTTGAATCAAAGATGATAAAAACCATAAGCCTAGATTTATTAAAGCGTACTTGGTTGATGACCTCTAAAAGGTTATATTTACTTATTTCAAAGGCTTGAAGGAATAGGTTTTATGGGGTTGCATTTCTTGTATTGTATTCTTGGTGATATGGTGAGTTTCTTCTAGTATCTGCCTGTCAGGAGAACTGACTTGTTAACAAATTCCAGGGGTAGCTGTGAAGACGAAAGCTGTCAGTAACTTCCCATTAAATTTCAAGCTTCAGTCTAGAATGGAGAATGTGCTAGTCTCTGTGATGGATGCTGCTGCTGCTGCTTCTGCTAACCCGCGCGATGGATGATCCTTCCCCAATGCTGCATTTGAAATGGCTTTCTGTTGTGAATAGTTAATCTTATTGAGTTCAAATTGAAACTTTCTCAGAATTCACATACATTTTGGTTTTGAAAGCTAATCCAACTATGGCTAAGATATTTAGGATTCAATTTTGCAAATCATACTTTATATACTATTGTGGAAGGTGTGTGTATTTCCTTATTTTGAAGAAAAATATAGAAATTATTAATGTGATTTTAGGTGAGGGCTTTTTAACAGATCTGTGAATCCTTTTTGAGGACAGAATTATTTTACTATCAACAGCTGAAATAATGCCCCAAATAAGTTGAAATTTAATATTCCATTTTATTTGATCATTTTAGGAGAGGGTGGCTTAATTGTTTTGGTTAACTGTTTGACATTAAAACAATCTATGCAAAGAGTTCAATCTTTCAGGGAGATGGTCTTCATTTGAAATTGCATCAGTTGTGGTTACAGTTTAAACTGGGAAACTTTTCAGATACTTGATTAATTGTGGTCTGATTCTCTTTACAAGGTTGATGGATTTCCATCTTTGTCATCTGAATGAAATGAGTTCATTATTTGGGTCCTTTGAAACCTAATTGGTAGAAGTGTTGGGTGCAGCTTTGGGGGTGAATACAGAAAGTGAAGAGGAACTAAAAAGCCTCTTGATGAAAGTCAAAGAAGAGAGTGAAAAAGTTGGCTTAAAGCTCAACATTAAACGAAGATCATGGCATTTGGTCTCATCATTCATGGGAAATAGATGGGGAAACAGTGTGAGAGTTTATTTTGGGGGGCTCCAAAATCACTGCAGATAGTGACTGCAGCCATGAAATTAAAAGACGCTTACTCCTCGGAAGGAAAGTTATGACCAACCTAAATAGCATATTGAAAAGCAATGATATTACTTTGCCAACAAAGTCTGTCTAGTCAAGGCTATGGTTTTTCCAGTGGTCATGTATGGATGTGAGAGTTGGGCTGTGAAGAAAGCTGAGTGCCAAAGAATTGATGCTTTTGAACTGTGGTGTTGGAAAGACTCTTGAGAATCCCTTGGACTGCAAGGTGATCCAACCAGTCCATCCTAAAGGAGGTCAGTCCTGGGTGTTCATGGGAAACACTGATGCTAAAGCTGAAACTCCAATACTTTGGCCACCTGATGTGAAGAGCTGACTCATTGGAAAAGACCCTAATGCTGGGAAAGATTGAGGGCAGGAGAAGGGGATGACAGAGGATGAGATGGTTGGATGGTATCACTGACCCGATGTACATGAGTTAGAGTGGACTCTGGGAGTTGGTGATGGACAGGGAGGCCTGGCGTGCTGTGATTCATGGGGTCGCAAAGAATTGGACACAACTGAGCAACTGAACTGACTGAACTCTCACATCCATACATGACTGCTGGAAAAACCATAGCCTTGACTAGACAGACCTTGTTGGCAATATAATGTCTCTGCTTTTTAATATGATGTCTAGGTTGGTCATAAATTTTTTTCCAAGGAGTATGCATCTTTTAATTTCATGGCTGGAGTCACCATCTTCAGTGATTTTGGAGTCACCCAAAATAAAGTCTGCCACTGTTTCCTCATCTTTTTGGTATGAAGTGATGGGACTAGATGCCATGATTTTAGTTTTCTGAATGTTGAGCTTTAAGCCAACTTTTTCACTCTCCTCTTTTACTTTCATCAAGAGGCTCTTTAGTTCTTCTTCACTTTCTGCCATAAGGCTGGTGTCGTCTGCATATCTGAGATTATTGATATTTTTCTTGGCAATCTTGATTCCAGCTTGCGCTTCATCCAGCCCAGCATTTCTCATGATGTACTCTGCATATAAGTTAAATAAGCAGGGTGAAAATATACAGCCTTGATGTACTCATTTTCCTATTTGGAACCAGTCTGTTGTTCCATGTTCAGTTCTAACTTTTGCTTCCTGACCTGCATATAGGTTTCTCAAGAGGCAGATCAGGTGGTCTGGTATTCCCATCTCTTTCAGAATTTTCCATAGTTTATTGTGATCCACACAGTCAAGGCTTTGCAGAATCAATAAAGAAGAAATAGATGTTTTATGATGCAGCAGATATTAGCAATTTGATCCTAGGTTCCTCTGCCTTTTCTAAAACCAGATTGAACATCTGGAAGTTCACAGTTCAAGTATTGTTGAAGCTTGTCTTTGAGAATTTTGAGCATTACTTTGCTAGCATGTTAGATGAGTGCAATTATGTGGTAGTTTGAGCATTCTTTGGCATTGCCTTTCTTTGGAATTGGAAGGAAAACTGACCTTTTTCAGTCCTGTAGCCACTGCTGAGTTCCAAATGTACTGGCATATTGAGTGTAGCACTTTCACAGCATCATCTTTCAGGATTTGAAATAGCTCAACTGGAATTCCACCACTTCCCCTAGCTTTGTTCATAGTGATACTTCCTAAGGCCCACTTGACTTCACATTCCAGGATGTATGGTTCTAGGTGAGTGTTCACACCATCATGAATATCTGGGTCTTGAAGATCTTTTTATACAGTTGTGTGTTTTTTTTGCTGTCTCTTCTTAATATCTTCTCCTGTTAAGTCCATCCCATTTCTGTCCTTTATTTCATCTTTGCATGAAATATTCCCTTGGTATCTCTAATTTTCTTGAAGAGATCGCTAGTCTCTCATTCGTTTTCCTCTATTTCTTTGCACTGACCACTGAGGAAGGCTTTCTGATCTCTCTTTGTTTTTCTTTGGAACTCTGCATTCAAATGGATGTATCTTTCCTTTTCTCCTTTGCTTTTCACTTCTCTTCTTTTCACAGTTATCTGTAAGGCCTCCTCAGACAGCCATGTTGATTTTTTGCATTTCTTTTTCTTGGGGGTGGTCTTGATCCCTCACTTTTTCTTGGGGATGGTCTCTTATACTGTGTCACAAACCTCCGTCCATAGTTCATCAGATCTAGTCCCTTTAATGTATTTCTCACTTCCACTGTATAATTGTTAGGGATTTGATTTAGATTATACCTGAATGGTCTAGTGGTTTTCCCCACTTTCTTCAATTTAAGTCTGAATTTGGCAATAAGGAGTTCATGATCTGAGCCACAGTCTGCTCCTGGTCTTGTTTTTGCTGACTGTATAGAGCTTCTCCATCTTTTGCTGCAAATAATATAATCAGTCTGATTTCGGTGTTGACCATCTTGTGATGTCCTTGTGTAGAGTCTTCTCTTGTGTTGTTGGAATAGGGTGTTTTCTAACACCAGTGTGTTCTCTTGGCAGAACTCTATTAGCCTTTGCCCTGCTTCATTC
Source organism: Budorcas taxicolor (assembly GCF_023091745.1). Classification (NCBI taxonomy): domain Eukaryota; kingdom Metazoa; phylum Chordata; class Mammalia; order Artiodactyla; family Bovidae; genus Budorcas; species Budorcas taxicolor. The sequence goes on along the minus strand of NC_068912.1, from coordinate 61,940,005 downwards.
TGTACTCCAAGGCCAAATTTGCCTTTTACTTCAGGCAAATAGGTAGAAAACATCATAATTAATGACTGGGGCTTTTGACTCAACTGATTTTTGTGCAGATCTTGCCTCTATTGTTCAATCACTAAAAGGCCCTGGACAAATATCTAACTGCTCTCTCCATTTCCATGTCTACAAATAGGGTTAATAATTCCTACTTCCAAATTTTTTTAGAATTCTATAAATTCATACAAAGTACTTAGTAGAATCCTAGACTATGTTGGAAGGTGATAAACTGAACTTTCTTAATGTATACATTTGCCTAGGTAAACTTTTTCCTCACTTATTAATCCTTTCCTTTCCCCACTACTATGGATTGCCAGAAAGAATGCTATTTGGGGTATAATAGAAAATCTTTCTCAGATTTTTCTCCCACAGAGAGTAAAGAATACAGCAAAAGGACCAGTATTCTTGGTCCATCATTATCCTCAGTGTCTGACTGACGAGGAGCAAGTGCATGGCCATATTTGAATGCCCAGCTATTTCCTACAGTAACAGTCAAGGTCAAAATGATATTATCGGCCATCAAAAAGTGTAATCTGTTGGAACTTAAAAGGCTGTACCTAGAAATCCTTCCCCTTCTTATAAATACTATCCTTTAAGGCCAGTCTTAAAGCTTTTTAGTTTCTCTTTAGACTTTTATTTTTGGTTCTACATACTGTTAATGTGCCTTGCCTTGAACTATTTGAGGTTCATTGTTTATTTTTTTCTTCTTTGGAGTGTATTTCAAGCATGTTATTCTTAGTGGTCTTTTGTTAAACTTCTCAGAGGCTTCAGGCTCTAGGATAACAATGAATTAGAAGTTAATATGTTATTATTTTTCCTTGCTGTATTTCCATCTTAGATGGCTTCACCCAGGAGTGGGCAGCACTTTCAAACGCCTGACTATAAACCTGCCACAACAGTTCAAATGCCTCTCAGAATTTACAAAGACTCCTAAATGAACCAACAGGTTGATTTTCCAATGTTTCAGAGTTTGAACACAAAGCTTTTAACCTCTGAAGTTGTACGGGGGAAACATAAGCAGAATGGTAAATTTGAATTTTCCTGGCACAGAAATGCAATTTGATAAGTGAGGCCTACTCCCAGATTACTTGTACACTCCTCTCATTTTTTATTTTACTAAACTTTAACTTTCTCACCTTCTTTCCTTAAAAATAATTCCTTATTTAATACTTATCATCACCTACATGTGACTCTAAAGAAAGACCATTTTAAAAAAGTTATAAGAAACAATGATTATTATTTTCCTTCCAGATTATATCTATACTTAATAGCCAAAATATCTCCGTTGGAGAGACATAAGCTCAATGTGGCTTGGTACACTAGACACAGAGCAGAAACAGTATAGCTGAACCCTAAATTTCACAGAGATGTTATGGGGAGGGAGGTGGGAGGGGGGTTCATGTTTGGGAACACATGTAAGAATTAAAGATTTTAAAATTAAAAAAATTAAAAAAAAATTTTATTGCCAAGTTAAATTAGAGCCTTTAGTAATGCTGAATTAGTTTCTTGGATGGTACATAGTTATTATTGATCAATTTCATTGTTGACACAATTTTAAAACCTATGTCCACAATTCTTTTGATGGAGTTATTCTGCTGTGTTGTAAATTGATTCAAAAAGAGCCAATGAGAGCCGGAGTGTCCAGTTACCGCGGTGGTTCGGCCAGGCAGGAACTGCACTCATGACCGTGCACCGAGAGTATGCCTTTTGCCTACCAGTTACACTGACGGATATTTTGGTTTCATCATCAGGACTGTCAGACTGTCACTTTGATCATGAGTACCAAGAGGTCTTTCAAAGATATATTCATAAAATCCTCAGGAACTATTAGATGAAATACATCTTTGAGTTCAACATAGTGCATTTTACTAAAGAATCTACATCCACAAAATTGAAGAGTTCACAACATAAGCAGTGTAGGTTATGAATAAGTCAGTTTCATGTCATAACATTTTACATTACAGAAAGTTACTCTGGTTTGTAGCATGTTTGGATTATGGGGCTTTTGATTTTAATGGATGATATCATGGACAATTAATTTTATGTACTATGAAGTGGCTGAACTTTTCTCTTTTTGTGTGTGTTTTTTCCCCTATTTTTTAATTGGAGGATAATTGCTTTACAATACTGTGTTGGCCTCTGCCATATATCAATATGAATCCACCAGAGATACATATGTGTGTCTTCCGTCTTGAACCCCCCTCCCATCTCACATCCCATCCCACCCCCCTAGGTTGTCACAGAACACTGGGTTGAGCTCCCTGTGTCACACAGCAAATTACCACTTACCATCTATTTTACTTATGTTAATGTATATGTTTAATGCTAAAAAAAAACTGCAGATAAAAGTAGGAAGACAATATGTTTTTATTGAGGCAGAAGCTGAGAGGTGGAAATTAAAACAAAACTTCCCTAGTTATAACTGATATCTATTGGTGATGGGTGCAAGGCAACTGTGATTAATTTTTTGTTCTAGACCTATTGCCATCCTCACTTCTTGATTTTTAGATATAGATCAAATGTTCTAATGAAGCTTCTTTTTATAGTATATAGCCATTGGCCATAACCCATCATATAAAGGAGTTTCTAAAGGCATATAGATTACAGCCACCAGCATGGTGGTTTAGTTGCCAAGTCGTATCTGACTCCTGCAGTCCCATGGACTGTAGCCTGCCACGCTCCTCTGTCAATAACTTTCCCAGGCAAGTATACTGGAGTGGGTTGCCATTTCCTTCACCAGGGGATCTTTCTGACCCAGGTATTGAGCCCAGGTCTCCTGCATTGAGGGTGAATTCTTTACTGACTGAGCCATGAGGGAAACCTTACAACCATCAATATTGGTACATTAATTATTCAGTCATCAAATTGGTTACCTTAAAAGCCCTCTCCCAGTTATCATGAACTCAACGTCTCCACCTTTCTTGATAATGAAATATAAGTGATAACTTTACTTAAATCTTATGTATTCAAATACTGTAGTAGGCAGAGTCAGTAGCCCAGAAACCAGGATTCTTAACAAAGAAACTTGCAAATGATGTTTAGTTTTGTTTAGGTTGTTTAGAGAGCAAAAAGGAGAAACTGTGATACTTCAAAACTAATGATGAAATAATAGTGGAATCTCATGAAGAGTTGGGAAAGCATCTGTGTCCTCCAAATAGTTATTTACAAAACATTATTAGTTGACCTATTATTTTTTCTTCAATGGTTATACATTGCACTCCACTTTATAAATGAATAAAAGACTTGAAGATAAACAGGATAAAAAGCATTGCTCTCCAGCTTTCACACCATTGTCTAGTCTATTTGAAACTTTGTCCTCTACCTTCACATTGGTCTTTTGAGATATGTGTCAGGTAAGTAAATTAACTGACTGAGTATAAATGTGTAAAGCTTTTCTACACCTTCTTGAAAACAATGAAACTGCAGAAGACAATAGAACTTGTAGCAATAGCAGTGAAATGGCTTACTGAAGTGAATTAGTGGGTTGCACCAGATTTCATCGAGCTCTTTAACATATGTTTATCTATCCTGCTATCTATTTATCTATCTAATGTGTGTGTTTATACACAATACATAAATGTTAGGCAAAAAGTATATAGAAGCAGATGCCTTACAAAGATTAAATGTTATTTTTTTATATGTCTCTAAAGTCTGTGTCTCATATTAATACAATGGATTGTCAGATTTTTCCATTGTTCCACTTCAAAGCATGCAATTATATTGCCTTAATTGGAAGCACTGATGTGTTTTCACTGAGGATGTTTATTTGTATTCTGACTACTGAGATATAAATATGGGACCATTTGCTATTTTTTGTTTTCTGCTAACATGGATTTTTTTAAAGTTTTTGTCTTTATGAACTGACACATTGAGTTTACTGTCAGTTCAAAACTCTGAATTTGTAGTGGAATAATATAAAAACATCTTACTAGTTGTGGTACTGAAATGAATCTTTATTCAAAGGTCATGATAATACATAGCAGAAAGTATAACAGACAAATCCAGGGGCTTGCTGACTTACATATTACTGTAAATCCAACTGGCATGGATTTTATTCAATAAGCTTTGGTGTCCATTTGACCACAAGATTCTTAAATATATGATTATCTCTGATCAATTTGGTCAGCATGGATTTAAAATACCTTTTGATACTCACTTGCTGCTAGTGAAAATACATTTTCCTCCAAAACTTTTTGAGGATATAATCTCTCCGGGGATTTTAGTGGAACAACATTTTGATTTTGTCAGATAATATCAGTATCAAATTATATTAATTCTCACCAAATAGGAATTACAGACTTTTCTTTAACACCTGTGTATGACAGCAGGGATCTTGATCCATGTTGCATATATTCTGCCTTTCCTTACATCTGCAGTTTCAGTGAGATGAATAAATCCATTGATCTGAAAGTGTCCGTGCCCTAGACCGAAGTAAATATAAATTCTAGAAATGATTTAGCACTTTTAGCACTGTGTTCCAGGTACCATTTGAGGCACTTTGCATGTATAAACTCATTTAATTTTGTAACACACATGATGACTATTTGATTAGTTTTCTCATTTCATAGTTGAGAAAACCAAGGCAAAAGGAGGTGAAGGTACTGTGTGCTATTATAGTATTGAGGCTACTCTCTTCTTTAATTAACGAAAATATCAACCACAAATAATTATAATATATATTGAGCGTTCATTAAGAGATCATCATGTTACCAACATTTCGTTTATGTTTTCACAAATTCTTTCTTCAACAGATAAGTAAATAATCAGTTCCTCCCGTGGTTTATCTAAATGGAAATGCAGCAAAAGAGCTTCTTTAAAACTGAGGCAGTAGTGAAGTGACTATAATTTGTTCACTCATTTATTCATTCAACAGATACTATGCTTTTTACTCATGTCATTCCTGGGCATTAAGAATACAAAAGGTTACAAAGATCCTCAGGGAGATCGTCACTTTTCTGACAATGGTCTGTATAGTCAAAGCGGTGGTTTTTCCAGTAGTAACATACAGATGTGAGAACTGGACCAAGAAGACTGAGAACTGAACAATTGATGTTTTCAAATTGTGATATTGGAGGAGACTCTTGAGAGCCCCTTGGACAGCAAGGAGACGAAACCAGCCAATCCTAAAGGAAATCAACCCTGAACATTCATTGGAAGCACTGATGCCGAAGCTCCAGTACTTTGGCACCTGATGCCTAAAGGCAACTCATTGGAAAAGACCCTGATGCCAGGAAAGACTGAGGTCAGGAGAAGGGGGAAACATGGAATGAGATGGTTGGATCACTATCTTTGACTCAATGGACATGAGTTTGAGCAAACTCTGGGAGATAGGACAGGAGAAGGACAGGAAAGCCTGGCATGCTGTAGTCCATGGGGTCGCAGAGTCAGACACGATTTAGCAAGTGAACAGGAGCAACAACAGGGAGATTATATGCTGCTGCTGCTGACATAGCCAAATAAATAAGATTGCTACAGATTGTGGTGTGTGTTCAGAAAAAAGAGTAGATGCTGAGATAAAAAGATACAAAGACTTCCTTTAGATACAGATAGTCAGAAAAAGCTTCTCTGAGAAGATGACATTTCAGATGACACCTAAGGAGAAAGAATAGTTCAATGAAAAGTCAGGGAAAGGTATCAGCAAAATGGAGAAAGCAAGAGCCCAGAATGCTCCAGACTAGGGAAGGCCAGTTGGCTTGATCATGACAATGAGCATAGGTTATACACACCTGAGATGAGGCACAAGATGAGAAGCATCCAGATCTTGCTGTGGTGGTAGAGGCAGTTTGACTCAGAGCTCTGTCAGCTGCCCTGATGAAGTCTACCAGCAGAACACGATCTCAATGGCCTTAACTTTGTTCTCAGTGAAGTGTGCTCCATGGCAGTGATGGGAACTAAAGTTTACCAAACACAGCCTGTATAGTAGTCCCAGCACTATATATTTTACATATTTTTCTCATTCCATGCTTGCAATCCTGTAAGTAAAATGCATCTATATTTACCTAAGTAAAGAAACAATAAGGAAAAGATCCAGAGTAACTTATCCAAGGTCACATGACCACAGATGATACAGGAAGTTCCAGGAGGATGTGATAACTGCCTAACATAAAATTATTTGACCCTAGGGAGGTGGAACCTGATTTAGACATTTGTGGAAAGCCTTTGCTGAGACACAGGAAGCAGAGGTCAGAGCTTCTTTGGACCAGAATGGAGGCTTGGAGAGGATAATTATTTCTCTTATTTCCCTGGGGCATATGTCCCTGGATAGTGTTTATTAGCAACCATGGGGAGGAATGGCAGGTAGAAATGGGTTATTATCAATGTAGCTTCAATCAGCTAGTCTAGGTCTCATCCTTAATTTAGTATCTCCATTTCTGACCATGCAAAGTTATGACAGACATGAGCATAGCCTGAGGCTCAGAGAGTGTTTTAAGAATATGACATTGGTCTGTGTGCAATGACATTCCTAATAGACCTAAAGAGCTAAGAGGGAATTTCTACTTGGTTTGGGAATGAAAAGATAGAAGCTCTGTAGTTCCCCCTCACTATTAACATAATTTCTCCCTTTTGTATTCAAATTACATACACATTATTCTTTTTTAAAAAATAGGGCCACTGCTTTCTCTCTCCAGAAATCTGAGCACTGATACCGTGTTGTTTCATGGGTAAAGATAGTTTGTAATACTATGAATTCAAATAGTGGTCAATTGCCTCTTTTTAAATCACCAGGATCCTGAATATTAACCTCACATTTGCATATCTTAAACCATAATTAAGTTGAGCAACAATCTGATGGAAGTTTCCACCGTACAATTTGTTCACGTTAGTCACTCGGTTGTGTCCAACTCTTTGTGATCTCATGATCTGTCCATGGAATTCTCCAGGCAAGAATATTAGAGTGGGTTGCCATTCCCTTCTCCAGATCTTCCCAACCCAGGGATTAAACCCAGGTCTCCTGCCCTGCAGGCAGATTCTTTACTGTTTGAGCTACCAGGGAAGCCCTCTCACCTTAGAGTGCTCAGATCTTATTCTCAGACTCCTTTGGGTCACTACAGTTTTCTTTTTCTACTCAAAATTTTATATTTGATATACCTTTTTGGGTTATATTTTACTGGGAAGTTATTTTAATTTAGGAACTTTTGAAAACTGGAAATAGTTTCCTCACTTTTTGGACAATCTAGTAGGATGAAAAAGTCATGTAGAGGAGTGGAATAACATGTACAGTGAACCTTTTTTGTTTTTTTTTTAAAACAAAGTTCCTAGCAGGTGAAAAGGGGTTGTTGGTCTAGATTTGTGTTTTAGATCAATCTGTTATTTGTAGTGAATGGATTTCAAAACTGCTGGAAGCAAGGAGACCAGTTAGAACATAACAGCCATATTCTGGGCCCTTAATTAGAGTGAGAGTTAATAGAATAGATAAAAAGAGAATATTTGAGCAATATTCATTAATCTTAAAATATTTATTCATTGAGTGCCTGTTATGTGCCAGGCACTAGTCTAGGTGCTTGGATACATCAGTGAACAACACAGACAAACATCCTTACTATTATGGAGCTGAAATTTGAGTGAGGAAAATGGGAAGTAACAAGAAGTAAATGTCTAGTATATTACATGGTGATAAGTGTTGCCAAGTGGAATAAGGAAATAGAAACTGTGGGAGCCGTATTACCAGGTTTAGTAAAAAACAAAACAAAACAAAACAGGCATGATACCTGATTAAATTTAAATTTCAGATGAACAATGTATATTTCTTTACTATGAGTATATTCCATACATTATAGGAGATAGACTAAAAATACATTCATTGTTGATATGAAATTTAAATGTAACTAGGTATCCTGTATTTTATCTAATAACTCTAGTGAGGATAGGAGGTGTTATTTAGGGGATGGTAAGTGAGTTCTCCCTAATATATGGTCTTTGACTATTGCCCAGAAGGAAGTGCAGAGCAAGTCATGTTGCTTTGTCTGAAAAGAACGTGCTGACAAGGCAAAGGCCTGAACCAGGAGCTTGATATGCTTTAAAGATTTCAAGGAGGCCAGTGTGCAGGAAAGAAAAGATAATCATAGGAGAAATTCCCGGTTTACTAGGGACAGATGTGAACACAATTATGGGGATTCTCTTTCTAAAAAATAACAAAACATGAAGTTACTAAAATTTCATGTGAGTAAATATTTATTTAGACTGACATAATTAATAGAAAATTACAAAATTAAAAACATGCAAAATACTGCAAACATCACAAAATCCAGAGAAATAAAATATTACTTTCATTAACTTCCTGACACACACTTTAGTAATGTTTTACCTACAATTTTGGCTATGTGTGTTCTAATCTTCTCTTCTTATTAAAGTAACCGTGTAATATAATTTTCTGTAGATAGAGGAAAGAAAGATAATTCAGTCTTTTCTTTAGCATAGTTGATCAAAATTTATGCTTATCATTGATAATTGAGAAGTTTTTCCTTTAACTAAATAATGATGTCAAGTAAAGTTTCAGATTTTTGTCAAATTTTTTTTGGGAAAAAAATCTATCAAAACTTTCTCCTCAGTGATCAAACCCTGGTCTCTGGCACTGCAGGCAGATTTTTTACTCTCTAAGCCACCAGGGAAGCCCAGTAAGAGTTCAGGATATTTCAAATTTTCTGAGGCAGAGATCGATCTTCAGTAGTTTTCGAATCAACTCTAGCAGTTTGTTGATGATGTCCTTACTGTAGTAGTATATTATAAATTTTGTATTTGTCAATGTCAGGATTCTATTGTAGCATGGAGTATATTCTAAAAGAAGAGTGGTATTTTGAGTAGGCTTTGATGAGAACTGAGTCATCCATGTATAATATTACATAGACTAGATTCAGGCTCCATACATTTCAAACTCTCTTTCTCCTTTGTGTTCCCAGTGCTTGGCACCCTGGCACCCCTGCATGTAACATAAATGCTGTACTTCAGATCATGATGCCCAGTGAGCTGGCAGTTAGCAGTAGCAATAACAAAGTAAAAGGGTGGCTAAGACTTAACAGTACACGGAAGTAGCTGCAAACTACTGGAGGAATATCTTTATTCCTCTGAACCCAAAGGTTTCTCCCAGATGGCTCACTGATAACCCACTCCAGTATTCTTGCCTGGGAAATCCCTTGGACAGAGGACCCTGGCAGCCTACAGGCTGCAGCCCATGGGGTTGCAAAGATTTGAACACAACTGACCACAAACCCACACTAAAGCCAAACTCAATATATCTTCATATCAGCTTCCCCTAATAATATGATTATGTTTAACAAATCATGAGAGGAAATGTGACTGATAATACATGTGAAATTATTTAAAAGGTCAAGTTAACTAGTGCCAATTAAAATATCTTATATAATTTTTACTAAAATTATGATTATATGAACACATTGTGAGGTCCTATCCTAGGATCTTTGAAGATTCCCAAACTAGGGAAGGACTTTTCTGAATTTCATGGTAAAGTCATCTCTGCAATGACTAGCATCTATGTGGTTCTAGTACTGAATATTGATCTAATCAATATGATATTTTGAATTTTGTTAATTTTAAATTATTCTGAACATTTTAACATATCTAAAAATTGGGTTCATCTTGTAATAAATGATATCTTACAATTTTTTTTGGTCAGACAGAAATTCATAATAAGATTGTCATTACTTATGCAAGAATGCACATCAGCAAGTGCCTGGCACTTGGTGTACTGGAGGTGTTCTACAATTTATTTGGTAATGGCTTCATGAGTATATACATATGTAAGGAAACAAAAGTTGGGAATAAAGTCATATGATGAACTATAATTGTGTAATAATATTCCCCCAAAGGGGATGGAAAATGAGCACCCCACCCCAGTACTGTTGCCTGGAAAATCTGTGAACGGAGGAGCCTGGTAGGCTGCAGTCCATGGGGTCGCTAAGAGTCGGACACGACTGAGTGACTTCACTTTCACTTTCTACTTACATGCCTTGGAGAAGGAAATGGCAACCCACTCCAGTGTTCTTGCCTGGAGAATCCCAGGGACGGGGGAGCCTGGTGGGCTGCCGTCTCTGGGGTCTCACAGAGTCGGACACGACTGAAGCGACTTAGCAGCATACCTAATGTAAAATTGAATTAAGAGATTAACATCCTGGTCTTTTAGTATTTTAAGAATTATTTTATGAAAATGGCACTATCAACATTGTTGGTGCTACAAAGGATGATAATGTGGAAAAATATAGATTGTAAAACTGCAAGTCAGACAAGTGATTTGCAAGTCAGATTCTGAATTTCAAAACCTTTAGGCTTACTTTAATAATTTGTTTTGCTTATGTTTTCAAGTTGAGTAAATGATACATGATAAAACCTATATTTGGTTAATTCTAAAAGACTTCTTTCAGTAAAAAGTCAAAGTGCTAAAAACATTTTTGGTGTTATAGTTTAATTGGTAGTATCCTTCTTTCTTCGTGGTACATAAAATGATAGTGCATCTTAAAAATCAATGGCCCCATAGATCGATAAAATACATTAACTACATTTGGAAGATGGGTGGCATGGATGCTCATGTAAGAGGGTATTGATAAAAGAATGATGAAAATGATGTAACTTCTCATCTTTTTCTAGTAGGAAGTCAATGTAAATTGCTTAAATCTGAAAAACCAAGAAACAACAATGCAAGTTTGTGATTTGGAGATAAATAAGATTATTTTGTTTGTTAAAGCTGCCATAACAAAGTTTGACCAATGAGTAGCTGAATAAAAATTTATTTTCTAATAGTTTTAGAGGCTAGAAGATCAAAATCAAAGAGTCAGCAGGGTTGGTTTCTTCTGAGGCCAATTTTCTTGGCTCTTGCTTACTCCCTTTTTCTTTACATGGTCTTCTCTGTGTGCTTATCTGTATCAAATTTTATTTTCTTATAAAGATACCAGTCATATTGGGTTAGGACCTACCCTAATGAACTCATTTTAACTTAATTACCTTTTCAATGACCCTGTCTCCAAATACAATTATGTTCTGAGGTACAGAGAGTTAAAGCTTCAGCATATAAATTTTAAGGGGGACACAATTCCATATCAAACAATTCACCTAAATGATTTAAAACACTTTTTCATTGAAGAGGATAATATGAGTTAACTGTTGTTATCCTAACAAGATTTTACTTATCACATGCAACCTTGATTTTTTTAAAAAAATGCAAAACAATAAAGACAAGCAAGGCAAAAGATAATTGAGTGTTACCAAACTCAGGTCCAGCTTCTTGCCACTCAAAATTCAAAACTGAAGAGGCAAGTGGTGGTAGAAACAGAAAGGTTGCTTTAATCAGAAAGCTGGCATTCTGGGGAGAAGGTGAATGTGGGTCCCAAAACCAACTCCCAAGATTCTGCTCAGCCATGAAATACTATAAAAGGGAAAGGGAAATTAATCTCAGCTACCTGAGATAGGGAATCAGACTCGTGTTTATATCCTATTGAGGGAAAGCTTGTCAATGCCACATGATCTTTCTTTAGATGCTATCTCATTCATACATGTCACTCAAGAGATTACTAAAGGAGAAGCTGGGGAAAAGATCTGGTGATCTGTTAATTATTTATTCTTCATTTTTACTTCTTTGTTGTAAGGAAAGAGCCAACAAGGTAGGTAAGGAATTGTGTGATCAAAAGATTTGAAAGGTGTCATTGGCCCCAAGATAAGTAGAGCATGGTGGTGCCTGGTTTAAAATTTAGTTTTCAATATAGCTTTATTAAAGTGACAAGACCAAAGGGGTCTCCTTCTGAGGGTGGTTTCCTGCAAAGAACTGCTTATAAATCCCCACTTATCAAACATCATTCCAGCTCTATGGGATCATGGGCAAAGGTCCATCTTCTGTAACTCCTTCCTGTTGGATGTAGGGCAGCATATTCTTAGAGTAGAAGATGTCAACATGGGTCTGTAGTGTCTCTTTGCTGGTAATTTTAGTTGCTTGTTTACATATATGGGTAGAATAAGCTATAATTACTGCGATACCCACAAAGATATAGATTATTATGAGCAATTGTATTAACAATCTCCTGAGGCCGGTTTTTGGAATTGTGCTAGCCACAGATTCAGTGCCGCTCAAGATGGAGGAGCTTATGTTATGGCTATAGTCTGTCATCATGAACTTAGCCTTTTCCCTCTGGAGGCAGTTATTAAATCTGTAAAATAACTTAGGAAATTGCTTCAGACACAGAGCCTGACTCTGTTGTCCTAATCATCAACTGCTGGAACTTATTCTTTTGTGACTCAGGAAGGCCTAGGAGGTTTCAGCTTTTCTATAAACAAGAAGCAGGGGACATACAAGGGCCTTTGTACTTGAGATAGGGGTGGGGCACAGGGTTTTGCTCAGTTTCAAGAGGAGAAAAATTGGAGACGGTAGATTATCCTTTTGGGAGCTACTGCTATAAAGGAAATAGCAGTAACTGGAGAGCTATGTTGAGAGTTTATTGTTATTTTTTTAATAGAAAGTGTGTATATTTATGGAAATAACCCAAGAGAAAGAGATTGAGTCCTCCTCTTGAGAAGGGAATGAGGCTAAATGGAGTATGTAGTGGCTGACTTCAGGGGACTCAGTGTAGGGGGGTCCTAATGTGGAGGTGATGGATATGGAGGTAAGAAGTATAGAAGGCTTCTGGATTACTTCTATTTCTCAGTGAATAAACATGTAAAATCATCCTATGAGAAGGAACATTAGAGATGGGTACTGGGAATCATTTGAAGAGGAGAAGAAATTATGTACTAGTTATTTGGAGAGAGAGTGAGCTGACTGGCAAGATGCTGTAGGATGGCTGAGAGCATACTGGAGTTTAGTGGTCCTAAGTCTAAAGTCAAGTCAGTCGGTATGTGGTAATTGACTATAGGCAGGAGATGAGGAATATTCTTCAGGGAAGAAAAGCACCTAGAGTAGCTCCCAAGTTCTTGCCTTGAGCAATGGTTTGATATTAGTGCTGTTGAATCAGGGCATGCAGGGAGAGACACAAATATGGATTAGGGAGCAGAGATGGTATGAATTCAGTTTTTAAGATGTTAATTTAAAAAAGCCTTTAGGATATTCAAGTGAATGGTATTCAGCCAGAATGTAAATATATAAGTTCTAGAAAGCAAAGGAACATCACCAACTCATATAAACATGAATCAAATGCCATTCATCAGGTGAGATTTTACTGGTGGGACAGAGAGTAAAGAATCTGCCTGCAATGCCAGAGATGCAGGTTCAATCCTTGGAACAAGGAGATTCCCTGGTGAAGGGAATGACAACCCATTCCAGTAATCTTGCCTGGAGAATGCCATGGACAGAGGAGCCTGGCAGATTACAGTCCATAGGGTCACAGAGTCTGACACGACTGAGTGACTAACACTAACATCAGATATAGTGCTTAGAATGAGCCTGACTGTGATGTTTGTTGATTGTAAGATATTTGTGGGGGCTGAGTTATTAAGGAGAGATATTAAGGAATTTGTGGGTGGGGAGGGAAGAGGCCAAAGGGGTCTCTGCCATGGAAGACAGAAACTCAGAGGTTTGTGTACTGCTGATGAGTTGTGCCAGAGTGTTGGACTGGGGGCACACAGGTACTGAGTAGGTCCACTGATCTGACAGCTACTCTAGACTTATATAGCTTTGATTTCCCCAATATTTATTACTATTTTTAAATTAAAAACCCTATATTAATTTATTCAGAAAAATTTTAATGGAATCAGATGTCAATTGAGTAAATATAAAACAGCATATTTCATATTACATATAAGATAATTAATATATATGCTAATTAAAATTATTGATTAAAAGTACAAAGATGTCATGACTTTCCTGGTGGCTCAATCAATAAAGTATCTGCCTTCAATGCAGGAGGTCTAGGTTCGATCACTGGGTCAGGAAGATACCCTGGAGAAGGAAATGGCAATCCCCTCCAGTATTCTTGCCTGAAAAGTCCCATGGACAGAGGAACTTGTCTGGCTATAGTCCATGGGGTGGCAAGAGTCAGACACAACTTAGTGACTATGCCACCACCACAAAGATGTCATTAGCAATCTGCTATATTAAAAATCTATGTATTGTTATTTTATTTGAAAATAAAGGGCTCCTGTGAGTGTTGCATTATAGATGCTTAAAACCTGGTTTATAATATACCATTTCCTTTAAGTTTCTTAGATTTTTAAATCTACTTTCAACTCACATTTTAAACAGATCAGATTTAGAATAAGTGACAATTAGAATAGGATCTGGGAGAAGGCAATGGCACCCCACTCCAGTACTCTTGCCTGGAAAATCCCATGGACGGAGGAGCCTGGTAGGCTGCAGTCTATGGGGTCGCTAAGAATTGGACACGACTGAGCGACTTCACTTTCACTTTTCACTTTCATGCATTGGAGAAGGAAATGGCCACCCACTCCAGAGTTCTTGCCTGGAGAATCCCAGGGACGGGGGAGCCTGAAGGGCTGCTGTCTATGGGGTCGCACAGAGTTGGACATGACTGAAGTGACTTAGCAGCAGAATAGGATCTAATTCCTGAGTACTTCTCTGGCTTAATTACAGGAACATTCTAGGATATCTAACGGTCATACAATACAATTCAGTTGTGCATCACATAGGTCACAACATTGAAATCTTGAAATGTTTCACAGTTGAATAAGCCAAAAAACAATTATAGAAATCAATATTGTCAAGATAATGTTTAGAGAATAAATTAAAGTTTTCAGTCATATTCCCAATAGCAGAGGAAAAAATGCTTTACAGGGAACTACATTACTACATTTAGTATTATACATCATAATATGTAATATTAAAAAATTGATCAGACTGACTTCATATGATGCCTTTTACATATTATTATTAAATTATATTCAAATCCAATACTTTATAATCATTGAAATCAGAAATGTCATTTTAAATGTTATACTGTGCTAAATATTTAAATAATTTAATATAAAAATTTAATGTACCATTTTGATAATGTACCAGGATTTATAGAAAATTGGTTTCTTTTATCTTTTATTTCTGAACCTCTAAAATCAAGAGTGTCAGTGTGTGAATTCAATTTATATTTTCTCTTACAAAGGTTTCCCTTTAGTAGATTTAAAATATAATACTTTTGAAGAATCTAATAAAATTTTCACCTTTGAAAATTAAAATGTGCATACTTAATCATGGTTTCTGAAAAACATATGGATTTATCCTATTGTGGGCTTGTGGAGGAGGGACTTTATTCCACCTGCAGAATAGAATGTGTACAACAAAGTATTGAAATGGCCTAAAATTCCTTGTTTATTTGTTATGAGCTTTCTTGTGTGTGTTTGTGTGTGCGTAGCTATCTTTAATACAGCTTCTCTAGTCTTGTTTATTTACGTCTGCTACTACACTATCATTTGGCAGAGATAGCCCCTGTTGTATTTTGTATACAGTATCTTTTTTCTTTCTCCCACCATGCCACCTTTGTATCATAGATTCTGCTTAATTACTAGGTGGATTCTTTTCTTTGTAGCTGTATACTGATACAGCTAATCATCTAGTTGATTTTGGATTCTTCTATATACTCAGTGAGTTTTGCTGTTAAGAAGGCAGGAGTTATAGCAATTCTGTTCACAAACTTTAGAATTAGACAATTTGGGATTCACTCTTCTGTTTTCCATTGTAAATCAACTATACTTCAAAAAAGAAAAAAAAATAAAGATGTGGTTTCTTTCATCAGAACCTGATGCAAGTCATGCCAGTCAAGGCCCTTTCCTAGATATTTTTAAACTAAAGCATGAGAAAAAGCTTTCTGAACCTATCTCTGAGAGTGGAGCTAAAAGATGAGGATCAGAAACTATTGGTAGCATGTACAGAACCACATGAAGGAATTAGGTAGTTAATTAGGGAGAATATGGTTAAAAGCATTAAAAAAATCATTAGTCATTTATTTTATGTTTTTTTTTAACAATTGCTCGCTAGATACTGCATTAAGGACATAATGGTGAGTAGAACCCCACAAGGCTCCTCCTATTTCCTGGAGTGCATCAGCTAATGAAATGTCTTGTGTTGGAGATAGGCACTGGTGAAATAACCACAAACAAGAGTGGCTGATTTCACACAAAATGCAATGAAGGAAGGGATTAGGGTCCAATGACAGCATTGACTAGAGAGTCAAAAATGTCTTCTGTAAGTAAGTTATCCATGAGCTAATATAAAGAATTGGAAGTGGCTATCTGATTGACATGCCTCTTGAGAAATCTGTATGCAGGTCAGGAAGCAGCAGTTAGAACTGGACATGGAACAACAGACTGGTTCCAAATAGGAAAAGGAATACGTCAAGGCTGTATATTGTCACCCTGCTTATTTAACTTATATGCAGGGTACATCATGAGAAACGCTGGACTGGAAGAAACACAAGCTGGAATCAAGATTGCCGGGAGAAATATCAATCACCTCAGATATGCAGATGACACCACCCTTATGGAAGAAAGTGAAGAAGAACTAAAAAGCCTCTTGATGAAGGTGAAAGTGGAGAGTGAAAAAGTTGGCCTAAAGCTCAACATTCAGAAAACGAAGATCATGGCATCTGGTCCCATCACTTCATGGGAAATAGATGGGGAAACAGTGGAAACAGTGTCAGACTTTATTTTTGGGGGGGCTCCAAAATCACTGCAGATGGTGACTGCAGTCATGAAATTAAAAGACGCTTACTCCTTGGAAGAAAAGTTATGACCAACCTAGATAGTATGTTCAAAAGCAGAGACATTACTTTGCCAACTAAAGTCCGTCTAGTCAAGGCTATGGTTTTTCCTATGGTCATGTACGGATGTGAGAGTTGGACTGTGAAGAAGGCTGAGCACTGAAGAATTGATGCTTTTGAACTGTGGTGTTAGAGAAGAGTCTTGAGAGTCCCTTGGACTGCAAGGAGATCTAACCAGTCCATTCTGAAGGAGATCAGCCCTGGAATTTCTTTGGAAGGAATGATGTTAAAGCTGAAACTCCAGTACTTTGGCGACCTCATGCAAAGAGTTGACTCATTGGAAAAGACTCTGATGCTGGGAGGGATTGGGGGCAGGAGGAGAAGGGGACGGCAGAGGATGAGATGGCTGGATGGCATCACTGACTCGATGGATATGAATCTGAGTGAACTCTGGGAGTTGGTGATGGACAGGGAGGCCTGGCGTGCTGAGATTCATGGGGTTGCAAAGAGTCGGACACGACTGAGCGACTGAACCAATCTGATTCAGAAGTGGCAAAGGCAGAGAGAAGTGTCGTTCAGCCTGGTAAAAAACGCTGAGTAAATAATGTAATGAGGAACAGCAGACTTAAACTAAAGAAAGTTAAATGATGGAATGGTTCAGAATGTAGTGTCGTTGTTTAGTCGCTAGGTGGTCTCCGACTCTTTTGGGACTCTATGGACTGTAGACCACCAGGTTCCTTTCTCTATGGGTTTTTCCAGGCAAGAGCACTGGAGTGGGTTGCCATTTCCTTCTCCAGGGAGCTTCCCAATCCAGGGATCAAACCCTTATCTCCTGCAATGGCAGGTAGGTTCTTTACAACTGAGCCATCAGGGAAGCCCTCAGAATGTAGACTATGGGCTAAAAATGCTTCATTTCAAACAGAGTGTTCAGTAACTAGCCGTGGCCTTTTGGGTAAACTGTTTAATCATGTTCTGCTTCAGCTGCATCAAATGCTTAAGAGGATGACACACGTTGCATAGCAACCGCATAGTGGCCTATGAGGACTAAGTGAAATCATTTAAGTAAAGCACTCAGCGCAATGTGTTCAGCATACACTGAGTTCAGCATATATTTGCATCTCAGAGGGTGAGTGATGCAAGAAGAGGCTGAGAGGTAGCCAAGAGCAAGCAATTTAATCTGATTTCCAATATGGAAAGATCTCTAAGTCTGTAGAGAAGAAAAGAGATTTGGTGGAGACAAGATTAGATTTAAAAGATGGAATTCCCTGGTAGTACAGTGATTAGGACTTGATGCTTTTACTGCAGCCAGTATGGGTTCGATCCCTGGTCGGGGAACTAAAATCCTACAAAGGAAAAGAAAAAAAAGAGATTAAATATAGGGAGAGAGTTGCCATGCTACAGGGAGAGGTGATAACAGCTTTGATATTGATGGTGCAGTTCAGGGGATAAATATTAGAGTGTTAGGGAAATAAATTCTAGAGGACTCTGAGATAGATTGGAAATAAATGTAAAAGATAAAAAGGTATTAGGCATACCAAGGAAATTCTTAAAGATTAGGAAGCGGAGGGACAGAAAATACACATAAGTACTAAAAGATGTAATGCAAAATAATGAGTCTTTTCACCAACGTAGGAACATTGCTAAATGAGCACAGAAGATGGAAATAAGCACAGAGGATGGAACACATTTGGTTTGTAAACAATCTGAGGATCCTGGGAATTTCCTTATATAGTTTGGAAATTTGCTGCTTTTTTAAAACTTTTAAAATGGGGAGAAAATCATGTTAGGATTATTTTCTTATGCTTCCCCCTAAAAACTCATGTAGAGAGTTGGGCCATAATGAAGACTGAGTGCCGAAGAACTGATGTTTTTGAATTGTGCTGCTGGAGAAGACTCTCTTGGTCAGCAAGGAGATCAAACCAGTCAATCTTAAAGGGAAGCAACTCTGAATATTCATTGGAAGGACTGATGCTGAAGCTCAAGCTCCAATACTTTGGCCATCTGATGCAAAGAGGTAACTCATTGGAAAAAATCCTAATACTGGGAAGTTTGGGGTAGCAGATGATGAGATGGTCAGATGGCATAACTGACTCATTGGACATGAGTTTGACCAAACTGGGAAATAGTAAAGGACAGGGAAACCTGGTGTGCTGCAGTCTGTGGGATCGCAGATAGTTGGATACAACTTAGTGACTAAAGAAAAACAATGCACACAAAGCACAACATTTAAATATCTTTTTAAGTGGTTTTTACTTCATTGTTTTATCACAATGCTATACTTCAAAATGCATTCTTCAATGCTGATCTCTAAATACAAAACATAATTAGGAAAAGTGAGCATTTCTGATAGACAGAATAGATAATAGCTATTGGACTCTTGAATCTTCCCAAGCAGAGAAGTCTCATCTTTTGCGAAGGAAATAAGCTGAAAGGTGGGAAAGGAAGGGAAGTGCCCACTCCATACTCTTTGTTCTCTTCTGAGAGAAGTATATTTCTCTCCCTGTCTATGGAAATTTGAGGAAAATCCCTCACAGCAGAATGACAGAGCAAGTTAAAAGTAAATAATTAATTAAAGTTTCAGGAAATTGAACTTCTGAATGTGTTGGTGCCATATTTTAGTTTTAATTAAACAACAAAGAAATTTGGTATAAGAATATTTTCTTTTGTGGTAATTTGGAGTATGTGCAAACAAAAATTGATAATCAAATTTCTAAAATGAAAACAAATTTATGTTTCTTAAATTGATTCAAAAATATGTATCATTGATGAATAAAGACTAGCTGTTGTAAGAAACTATAGCTTTATTAAAATGATAAAATTCTTCAGAGGAAACAAAAAAGTGGGGAGCAAGATCACACAGTCCTTATTTAGGAAAATTAACCAAAAATCCTAAACTGTGAGCTCCGTTGTTTATGTTGGATATGCAAACACCTGATTTCATTTTTTGAATGCCATGTCTTTTTAATTATTTTATATCATGACTAAAGATGTCAATTCTTAAAAAATTTATTCTAAAAAAATTAAGAATTTCAAAATTCTTTTTTATATTTATACCATGATGTTCTATTGTGAAAATGAATTTTGCTCTTCTTAAATTTCACTTACTAAATGCTTATATATATATATGAAGTGAAGTGAAGTGAAGTGAAGTTGCTCAGTCATATCTGACTCTTTGCGACCCATGGACTGCAGCCTACCAGGCTCCTCCATCCATGGGATTTTTCAGGTAAGAATACTGCAGTGGGTTGCCATTGCCTTCTCCAGGAGATCTTCCCAACCCAGGGACTGAACCTGGGTCTCCCACACTGTAGGCAGACACTTTACCGTCTGAGCCACCAGGGAAGTCTTATATATGTAAGTATATAGTTTTTCAACAGAAAATGTGTTATATATATATATGTTATATATATATATGTTATATATATGTTATATATATGTTATATATATATGTTATATATATGTTATATATGTGTTATATATATGTTATATATATGTTTTTTATATATATAGGTGTGATATAGTATTAGTTTTCTGTTGATACCTTAACAAATTACCATATACTTTGTGGTTTAAAACAGCACACATTTCTCATCTCACAGTTTTTTCAACCTGGAAGGTGAACATGGTCTTACTGGGCTAAAATCAAGGTGTCACTACAGTTACATTCCATTCAGGATACCTACTTCCAGGCTCCTTCAGGATCTTGGTAGAATTCAGTTGCACACAGTTGTAGGACTGAGGCCCCCATCTCCTTGCTGAGTTTTCACCAGGAGTCATTTTCAGGTTCTGGATGCTGACCAGTTCCCTTCATCTTCAATGCTAGCAAAGATAGGCCATTTTCAGACTTCTTTCTGACCTCCTCCTTGGTCTCCTCTCTCCTATTTCTTCTACATTTCTTTGACTTCATCTGGAGAAAGTTCTCTGTTTCAAAAGACTCAGGTGGTTGGACACCCAGGGATAATCTAGAATAATGAAAATCTCCTTAATTGTAAGGTCCCTAATGTTAATTACATCTGCAAAGGCCCTTTGCCGTGTAACAGTTTTATATACTTAAGGTTCTATGAATTAAATTGTAGAAGTCTTTGGTGGTGGGGAGGGGAGGTGTACATTATTCTGCCACCACAAGTGTGTGTTCTGAAATAGTTGTTTCAATTTTTGGAGTGACCATAGAGTCTGAGAAGTTTTTTACTAATAAGCAATTAAGAAAAAATATATAGCATATGTATTGCATTTTTATAAGGAAATTTGTAAATCATACTTATATTAGCTAACATTGTTTTATATCTTAAATTACCATCAAATTACATATGTTTGGTAACTCCCTTTGAAGTAAATGAGCAACATTTATTCTCAATAAAGCTTCCATTTTAAATAGGCACATTAAATATCATTAGCACAAATTTATTATAAATTACATTCCAGATTTCATACAGTGTTTATTTACCTAACACTTGTTATATATGAAAAGTTAACTAAGATAATATTAATATTAGTTTTAGAAGATGCCCTACAGTTAACTAGAATCTACTTAATATGAGAATAAATTCTTGCTTTCTTTTATAATATTCACAATGGACAAATTTCAAATCCATGTTTAGTTTATACTAATTAATCTAAATTTAGACTATTTTATTTTTATTTTAATGGTATATGTAAATTCAGAAGTATAATTTAAAATATATGGATTTTAAATGTAAAACTTTAGTGTTTTAAGTCATTAATTATTTTAAAAGATGAATAAATTCTCTATAATTATCCAGCTTATCACTATTTTAATGTAACACCCTCTTTTAAAAATGTAATTTGGATTTTTGGCATTAGTCCTTGATTCATATTTTATCCAAGCACCACAGTCGTAGATATCCCCTGCAGAGATGGATCCATTCCTAACAAGGGTCTTTTTTTTGGAACTTGGTAATGATTATAATACAGATGACAATCCCTGTCACTCTTTTCAGGCTCTAGCTTTTAGAGGCAGAATGATGCTCCCTGATCCTTCTTAAGCCCCTGTTTAAATGTAAATTAGATGAGACCAATTTACATTACTTATTCCAAATATCCATATGCAATACCAGATTGCAAAAAAAATATTTGTAAGAAACTATCCGTATATTTATCTTATGACACTCATCACTATGACACTTTAGTGCTCGAGCTGCCAAGCTAGAATCATTTCAGTTATCTACCTAAGGGAAAAGCCATCCAAAACAAACAGAACTTTGTGTCTTTCACAGCTGAACTGAATAAGTGGAGAGTGAGTGACTTTTTAGTGTTCTTGGTCTAATTAGATAGCTGCTGCGGCTGCTGCTGCTGCTAAGTTGGCCTCAGCTGTGTCCGACTCTGTGCGACCCCATAGAGGGCAGCCCACTAGGCTCCTCCGTCCATTGCCTTCTCCGAATTACATAGCAGTTTGGTCAAAGAGGTTATTTGCATCTTTTCATGAATGAGAGAGATCAAATGCCCTTAACTGGATTTTGAAAGGCAGAAGGGGACCTTGCTGCTGCTGCTAAGTCGCTTCAGTTGTGTCTGATTCTGTGCAACCCCATAGACAGCAGCCCACCAGGCTACCCCCATCCCTGGGATTCTGCAGGCAAGAATACTGGAGTGGGTTGCTATTTCCTTCTCCAATGCATGAAAGTGAAGTGAAAGTGAAGTCGCTCAATCATGCCCGACTCTTAGCGACCCCATGGACTGCAGCCTACTAGGCTCCTCCGTCCATGGGATTTTCCAGGCAAGAGTACTGGAGTGGGGTGCCACTACCTTCACCTGAAGGGGACCTTAGATGGCCTCATATAACATTTTTCACTACAGATTTCAATTTTTTTAAAAAGTTCCATCTTCAAGTAAATGAGGGGACAGTATCATGCTGCTGCTGCTGCTGCTAAGTCGCTTCAGTCGTGTCCGACTCTGTGCGACCCCATAGACGGCAGCCCACGAACACACTGGAGTGGGTTGCCATTTCCTTCAATGCATGGAAGTGAAAAGTGAAAGTGAAGTCGCTCAGTCGTGCCCGACCCCATGGACTGCAGCCCATCAGGCTCCTCCTCCATGGGATTGTCCAGGCAAGAGTACTGGAGTGGGGTGCCCTTGTTATTAGTAGCATTCAAAAGCAAGGAAGAAAAAAATGTAGCAAGACCCTCACTTTAGACTCTAATGCAAAGTTAAAATTAAAAAAAAAAGAATGAAAAAAATGACTTAACTGGAAAAGGAAAAACTTCTTTTCTCTAAATTTTCATTGAGGTTTCAACTAAATGTAACTTTGGTGATTTTGTGTATTATCAATTTAGAACTGAGCTGTGGAAAATGTTTTCTTATCAGCAGAACTGCAGTTATTATCACAAAATATTATTACTATGTGAAAACATAGAGGCCAGGAAAATAGAACACTCTCCAAGTTGGTATTTAATTAATAAAGCTTCATTGATATCTTTTATATAAAGTGCCACCTAAAACTCGGAATTGGAATCTTTCTTCATTCCCATTTACAAGTGGAATTTTAGTTCCCTGAGCCTCACTGTTCTCAACTGCAAAAGTAAGTCAATATTACTCGTTTCATAGGTTTCTTTAAATGACAAATTGAAATAATGCTTGTGACATCCTTTGCCTATGTATATTATCTAAGATGCTATTATTGCTATCATATTATTTATTTTACTTGATGCTATAACAAATCTATGAAATAAGCAGGGAAGGAATTATTATCACCTCACAGTGGAAGAAACTGAGAGTTAGAATTAGTTGGAGGTTTTTCAATGTGATGGAATGTCCACAGTGATTTCCACCACTCACTGATGCTTCTCAACCATGCAGTTGTCCATTTAGATATGAAGGAGACATAATTTATTAGAGTATCTTCTTGCTTTGAAGATGTTCAGTCATTATCCTTTGCTAAGGCTGCTGGAGGAAACAGAGAAACATAATTGCTGTATGTACTTCCTGTTCAGTAGACATGAGGTCTCCTGTTTGGCTCATGGTCCTTGGCCCAAAGAGTTGACTCAAAAGCATAGTCATAGGGTTGAGGTCACCATAAATATAATGTTGCTGATAACATACATTCTCTTAGATAATAAAGACTTGGTATCAAAGCTGGCTTCCTCCTCTACTTGATCTTTAGGACAAAATAATCACTTTACATTGCCCATTATTTTTTCCCTTTCCTTTTTTCTTTTCCTCATTGAACAGATTTCACTAGAAGATAAACAGTTAAGTCTGAGCTCTCTAGTAGGTAAATACATTATTTCCTCTGTGTGCTTAATTTAGTGATTGAAAAAAATTCAATAATGAGCCTTAAAAGTAGAAGTTTAGATGATTTTTGCCACACTGGCACTAAAATTAGCCATCATTGGGTATTTAGTTAAAATCCCAAATAAGATATATAAGGTTTTCTTCCTTGATATAGAGATTACCCAGGATTGGTCAAAGGAAACATTATTTTCTAAAAAAAAAAAAAGGATTAAAGGAATTATATGTGATTTTTAAATAAAGTTTTCTTCTATAACTTTTACAACACTTAAAAAGAGCTAACATTATTATTGAATGACAAAGGAAATAGCTATAGTTTCCTACAACCTGAGTATGTTGTCTTGTATCACATAACATGCATGCAGATTGAATTAAATGTGCTTGTATATGAGTGTTTTATGTGGTGTGTGTAAGGGAGAGAGAGAGAAAATTAAATTGAAAAAGATGGAATTAAAAATGGGAGAGAGAATAAAATCAAGATAAAATGAAACACACATAGAATTCAAATACTCCAAAACCCTAAATCCTGAGTTTGGTCAGAATCCAAGGGAGCACACATTTTATATGTTTCTTGCTGTGTATTCACTCCCCGTACTTGTCATTCCCCTTCTATTCCATTATATCTGGTTTAAATCTGTTGGGTAATAAGACAACTCTGGTGAGTTACATTTTTTCCTCCAGTTTAATTTTGATATGAGGTCTGTATAACTGGAAAAACCTGTTTGGAGGCAAATAGCATGACCCAGAGTATAAGAATATTTTTGATGATAGAGAACCAGATTTGTTATAGCAGATTCCAACAGCCATTCTTCTTGGGATGGTTCCTCACAGTGGAGCCTTAAAACACGATGTCCAGTTTGCCAAGGAAACAGGGCTAGTTGTATCTCTCTCTCTAAATAAAATTGTATTAGGGAAGAAAGAGGGGAAATATCTATTCACCATGTAAATGGGAACAAATAAAATATTTTGAGATGTACCTCTGCAAATTGTGAAGACCACATGAGATTTTCTTTATTTCTGATTCTAGATACCTGTCAAATTTTAGAATTCAAAATATCTGACAGAGGAGAATAAAATACTTTTTTAAGATACCTTTATGGAATTGTAGGGAATATTTTTCTCTGATAATAAACTATCACCACACATCTGGATTTTAGAGCTGGAAAGTGTATTATAAACCACTGAGTTTAACCCTCATTTAAAGGATATGTTAACTGAATCATATATGGAAACAGTGAGTTACTAATTTTGCAAAGTAAATTAGTGAAAAGTCCTTTATAATTTCCAGGGAGTTTTATATATTAGAAAAACCTAGGAAATTTTGAGAAAGACCTGATAAAAAAGATCCTAAAATTATTCTTCAATGAACAAGATGCTCTAATTTGACTCATCTAACAATAGGAACAGTCTAACTACTCTTTTCAAACCTAAAGTGATGTAGGTCTTTCTGATAATCAAGTTCTTTCAGCTTACCTACCCAATATACCTCTTTATTGTGAATGTCACCTTACAGTTGAAACGAGTTTATGGGACACTGCAGTTCCCTGGGTGTTCTTTACTCGGTGGGGAACCAGAGAACTTCTTTCTTAGACACTGTGAATCCACTAGCTTTCATCAGTTTGAAATGCATTTAAAATCAACATCAGGGTGTTTGCAAAATTTATAGTAACTCTAACTGTCCATATATTAACTCTATATGTCCAGGACTCATAGTCCAGTGAGTACATATGCCAATTACCTATGATAAAACAAGAAATGAACAGAAACAATTATTTCTTGATAACTATGTTTGAGAAAAGAGATGAAAATGCAGAATTAAAATAATAATTCTAATCAGTGTCATAGAGTAAAACAACTGGGTATATTATCATGAATGTAAAGAAAGTATATACATATAGGTATATGTTGCTACACATGCCAAAATGAAACTATTAAATTTTGATATCTTCCCTGAAGAATGCTGAAAATCTTTCATTTTCTTGTGTTTGATGCTTCTGAAACCATCTTTGCTCACATCTGAGTTTGGTTAGTTACTATTTCAAACATAACTGAAAATGTTATTATACTGAAAATTCAAATAAAATGATTTTGCTTTGGTCTCAGATTCCACACAGTATTCTCCAATTATTAGTGAAGAAGACTTGATTTTTTCCATATTGAAGCCAGTCTCTTTAATGCTTCAGGACGAAGGCACAAATATTTCTGGTTTTAATTGCATGTTACTAATGTCATCAGAGATGGTATATTTTGTTTTTCATTATTTCCCTGATTGGCAATTACTTGACCAGAAGTGGTAAGTACTTCATGACATAGTGCTTATAAACCATCTGCATGAATGTATAATTTTGCTGAATATGGTTTTGCTACATTGACAGATGGGAACACAACTTGATGGCCTAATAATGTCCTTTCCCTCGTTGGCATTGCTGAGAAAGTTGTGGAAAATTTGGTTGTGCTGAAAGATGCTTTAATATTGTCTAAATTAGAGGGAGAATCAAGTGCTGGTTGTAACCACAAAAGGGAATGAAGAGAGAGCAATAAATAAATAAATAAATAAATAAATCAGGAGAAACAAGAAAAGGTGACTATCACACATCTCCCTGTCCACTGCTTGGGAGACAGAGGGAGGGTCATATTTACTGCATCGAGAAGCAACAAAGGATGTTGGTGAAACATGAAAGTGGGGAGCCAGAATCCCTTGTGTTAAAGTTTATCTTTAACTCTTCCTGCTGTGGGAACAGTGGCAAGTTGCTAAACCTAGGTCTCAGTTACTTAGCTCCAAAATAGGGCTGATAATAGTAGTTACCTCACAGATCCGTTGGGAAGGTTCCACAAAATAAACTGTGTCTTGATCTTTGGTCCAGGGCATGATCCTCTATAAATGTTGACTCTTATTATCACTAAATCTCAAGAGTGTGCTGCGGTTATGATTAAGGAAGCTCTACAGAAAGCTGTAAAGCCAGACCAAAAGAATATAAATTATTTTTGTTGATAAAAGGGATTTGATACATCAAATATATGCTACCATGGCTACAATGTAAACTTGCTGTAAATAACTTTCAAAGAGTGTAGGATTGCAACAGTCAATTTTAAGTTGGAAGAAAAGTAGAGTTATTATTTTCTAGATCCAAGAATTGCCTAATGGATTCCATACATAATGTAGAACTGTATGCCTGACTTGCTTTCCCTGGCTCCATCTGAATGGGGAAAATGAGAAATCTGGTAGAAGGTGACTTGGCATTTGGAGCAGCACAATTTTATACTCGTTTTCCTTGGAGACCCAGTGAGACAAGGATAAGTGAAAGCTGCTTGAGAGGGGACACAAGTTTCTACCATTCTTCTTAGGTTAGCAAAAATCTTCAGGCTGTAATTCATCACTAGACTAGGTTTAACCTAAAGGGAACCCTCTGCTTTGTTGGTTAACTGTCTGGCAGAGTCTGAAGTAGTAATGTACAGGTACACTTATGATGAGGATAAATGGGCAGGTTTCCTTATGGGTTGCAGTTTCTATATTATAAAAATTGTTATAAACATTTTTCTCAGTGGCAGTTAAAAAACTTTTAAAAAATATCACGTATAAAAATAAACTACCTAGAACAATGTTTCGTACATAGTAGTTGTGCTCCAACTGTTAATTTTCTTTTGTTCACTTATTTGTTTAAAATTTCTTCCACTCTTTAGAGACTTTCTTACTTATACCTTATTGTGACATCCAATTGAAAGCATGATGATTTCTTGTTGATTTTTCTTGCCTACCTAGTCAATAACCTGTCGCTTTTTGTAAGACATTTTATAATTCCTTCATCTACTTTCTTAGTCCTCTGACACATGTTGTCATTGGTTCCCTTCTGTGCTCGATGTTTGCCTTCAGCTCCTCTAGACTCATTTGTCCCCACTTTCTACTCTGCTCTGCTTTAATGGACTATATCAGTGGCCTCCATTCTTTCTGGCTTCTGGGTGAATTTGACCAATAGATAATGAAACAAACAGTGAGTATGAGGGATTTATTTCCTCAGCTCCCTTCTTATGGGGTCACCAGGACCGGTTGCAGCAGGTTAGGTAGACCTTTCCACGCAGCTCTTGTCTCCTCATTCGGATTAATACCTGCTCTCTACTTCCCATCAGACCTGAGGGTAGCTCCTCACTGTTAGTAGGTCAAGATCTTTATAAATATCTCCCTTTTAAACTCTTCTTTAATTACCCAATTTGAGCATGCTCTCTCTATCCAGCTGGGATGCAGGGAAGGATACACTACCTCTGCACTGGGATTCTACCACTCTTGATCTGATTTCTCTGTATTCATATGAGCACCTATCTTACATCTACAATGTTTGAAATTTATGAGAAAATCAAAGCACATTTAAATAATACATATGTCAGTATAGATCACTCTGGTTTCCAGGTTTCACTGGTCTAATTATTAGGTGCCTGAGTGGGTGAGTTTCTAATCTGTAAATACATTTTCCATGGCTTAAAGTGAACTGAGAACCTGGCTAACAAGATAATACATATTTTAGAATTTAATACACAACGGTTTCCTTTCAAGAGCTCTTGTTTGGAAAGTAGTAGCTGGTTGTCAATGGGCTTCACAAATAAGAAGCTCTGACATATGGGCTTTCAGGATAGAATTATAAGGAAGTTTCATGTTCTAAGTGTATTTGTTTCATTATACATTTACATCATTAACCAAAACATTAGATAAAATGATAGGTTATTTTAGTAAATTCTAAATGGAATTAGCGACTGTTTTTTAATTTTTTATCACTTAAAACTCAAAAGTTCTGAAATCAACACCTGAGTAGACATGTATTCAAGAGTATAAAACACACAAAGAAAGAAGGTTTATTAGAAATTAAATGTCTTCTTTAATTAGAGTTGGTTTTCACATCTGAGGAAAATCAAATAGCCTTTAGCAAACACTTTACAAGCATGGTTTTTATATAAATAAAGGTAGGTGACATAATGATCAGTTATGAGACTGATATACTATTTTCTTTTATCTTAGCCTGCTCTGCTAAAATTCAAAGTGCTGTGTTATACTATAGCATATCTTTTAGGAACACTATTAGATGTGTATTTTATTTGCTAATTAATGTTGGTAGTTCAACTTATAGCCAATAGGACTCTAGGCATTGCATCATAAAGATACTTGATGTCAACTGGCATGTACTATTAAAAAGCAAAAAGTAAATTTATTGTATTTCCTATGTTAAAGAAGATTTTAAAAAAGACTTTCTTTGATTCATATGTATTCCCTGGGAAAGATAAATTTTAAGACAATTTGACATTCTGGTGTACAAAGAACTGTATATCCTTGCTTGTATGATGTCAAATAACTTCAATAAAGCAATATTGGTAAAATTAGCAAAAGTTGTCCAAATACTATCTTTTTCCCAAGTATAGCATTGCATTTGTAATGTATATGTTAACATAAAATAACAAAGAATATATCCTATTATTGAATATATATGTATATCTTATTTATTGATTTATTCAGCAAATATTTATTGAGAATCTCTGATATTCTGGGCAACAGAAGTACAGAAATAAGCTCAACATGGTCTCTGCCCTTAGAAACATTACATATCATTAAGCATCTGCTGTAGATATGAGCACACTTACCCATAAAGAATATAACCATTTAGAACAACCTAAATACAGAAATGGGATTCCCAGGTGGCATTAGTGGTAAAGAACCCACCTGCCAATGCAGGAGACATAAGAGGCATGGGTTCGATACCTGGGTTGTGAAGATCCCCTGGAGGAGGGCATGGCACCCTACTCCAGTACTCTTGCCTGGAGAATCCCATGAACAGAGGAGCCTGGTAAACTGTAGTCCATAGGGTCGTGCAGTCAGACATAACTGAAGTGATTTAGCATGCATGCACAAAGACAGAAAAAGGAAAAAAAAATTAAATATACTGTTATTCTAGCCTTTGAAAACAGTAAACAGTGAATTGCTGCTTAGCTACTCTCAGTAAATTTAAATAGCAGGTCTCAAAGTACCTTTTGCTTACTCAATATGGCTCTTGTCGGTCAAAGTTAAACTTCTTCCTTCCTTGGATCCTTAGTTTATACTTTTAAAAATAGATTTCAGTTGCATTGTTAATGTTATTACCACCTATTAGTACTAATAGTGCTCAGTAAACATCTGTGGAGTGAATTGGTGTCTAGTAAATGGCACCCCACTCCAGTACTCTTGCCTGAAAAATCCATGGATGGAGGAGCTGGTAAGCTGCAGTCAATGCGGTCGCTAAGAGTCAGACACGACTGAGAGACTTCACTTTCACTTTTCACTTTCATGCATTGGAGAAGGAAATGGCAACCCACTCCAGTGTTCTTGCCTGGAGAATCCCAGGGATGGGGAAGCCTGGTGGGCTGCTGTCTATGGGGTCGCACAGAGTCGGACACGACTGAAGCGACTTAGCAGCAGCAATACTAAATAGTTTGACCTTATTTAAATGTCAATAAATAATATCTTTGAGGTATTTAGTTTTTCACACATACCTGTTTTTCCTAGAAATGATGGCCTTTTTATGTCAGCATGAAAAATAGTTTCATTTTCTAAACACTATTACCTGATTGCTAGATTTATATATTCTATACAATTCACAGATAAAGAAACATGGTGAAGTGACTGAGTAACGCATTGTCCACTCTTATGTGTTCAGGAAATGTTCAAATAAGACTTGGGCAAGGTATGCATAATGACAAGTTTGCAGAGGGCAATTCAGGAACCTTACTGACTTTCTAAGACAGTGTCAAATATCTCATTAATTTTACAACCATTATAAAAAGAAATAAACAATAATGGAAATATAACAGTTATTATAATGTGATTAATATAAAATGAATTATTAACAGCACAATGAAATGAAACTATGGTAGAAAACTGTAATATAACTAGAAACAGTGTATCCTATAACTATACATTTAAAAAGGCATTAAATTGCAACTGCTCCCAGTCTGGTTACCCAAGTTGAATATCATGAAATGGCTAATGATTCACTTGATACTTCCCAAAGTTTAGAGAGCAGCAGGGATAGAAAAATTCATTTGTCATTTGAGCCCTTATGAAAGACTAAGAGAATTACGTTCTTCTCCACATTCACCAGGTAACTGCAGGAAGGGTGGGAGGCAAATGCTAGAGGCCCATGACATCTAACATGACAGCCCGTGACAGCTGTACAGCTGTTGGTGAAGGAAGGAAATGTCATTTAGTGTGGGTGGAGAAACAGAATCTTCTGAAAGGGAAAGTAAGATTCCGGCAGGAAGGAATTTCAGATCACATCATATTGAAATCACTGATCCTGAAAATAGTACAGAAGTAGCCTTGTATTCAGAGTCTATGTTTTGGAATAATCAACCCAGTGGTGGTTCTTCCCATCTCACATGGGTATGTTTGTGAAACGACAGTGCTGCTAGTGGAATCTGGATATGAAACATGACTGCAAAACCATTCAGAGGGAAGGAAGAATAGACCTCCTCTAAAATAATTTAATATTACTAACCTGAAAGACTATTTGGAAACAGGAAATTCCTGAAACCATTAGTAGAATTTTCATAAAGACTCTAAAAGATTATATTGTGAAAGATAATCAGAGATTGAAAGTATTGTTAGGGATTAGAGACTTCATATTGAAGAAAAAACAAAGAATAAGAATCAAAGAATAAGAAAAACAAAGAAGAATCTATGGTCCATTTTCTATATGGTGAAATGTAAATGGATACCCTGAAGACTGCTGTGAGTGGAGTGGTTCAGTATATTTATGACCTAACGACAGAGAAGAGGAGGGGGAGGGGTGGGATACATTGCTAGATCTGCCAGTAATAATAAATTATTCAGATTAAGGACTGGTAAACACCCAGAACTCAATTTCAAATTTAAAAAGTATTTTTGAAGTCCTTAAAACATGTAAGGAGTTTAAAAATCCTTGAAGGTACATACACATAAAAATAATTTTATTTCTTACTTTATTCAGTAGTTATTATATTCAGTCTCAAATAAGCCAGCATTTTAGTCACTGGCCAAGAAATTTCTATAAAGTTTGTGAGGTGCAGAAATCTTTCAGATGCCTTTTACTAGGTGCTTCAAATGTAATATGTAAAACATTAGTGAGGAGAAATTATAAAAAATTATAACACTATGACCCTTTCAATTTTAAAATGAGTTATCTGTGTATTAAGTGCTGATGATGTAGGTTAAAAGTACATAGGGAGAGCTTAAATATATGAGGGGGGCACAAAATGAATACCTGTATTTTTCATTTTCTCAGGCCATGCTCAGGCATAACACAGATCAATTAACTTTCTAATCCATTAATAAGTATGAGTTCTCACCTGAATGTCCTTAAATGAAAGTCTAAACATATCCCAATTCAAGACTGCAGTGGTTTCTTATTTTGCCTCTTTGCTTCAACTCAAAATTTATTGCTGAAATCAAACCATACTGTAACTAGCAGTAACTTACTAGTGTACTTTATCCAAGGACTATAACCTTTGTATGCCTTCTTGAAAAAAGTTGTTTTTTTTTTTATTATATTCCTTCTGACATAGGTGAATTTACTGAGAAAATTTATAATAAAAAAGCTGTACAAGGTATTGGACATCTAAAGGAGACATGAGGTAACATGTGGTGTGAAATGTGCTGGAATGTAGAAAAATAACTTTCTGCATTTGAGCCCTGCAACACCCACCACATGCCAGAGTTAACCTCTGGGAATAATGTATTGTATTCATTAGAAAAACAAAGTGGGTGATAATGGACTAAAATCATGGAATCTTCCAATTAGACAGTTTTACTATGAGCAAATGATGAAAGAATTTTCTAAAGTGAAACTACTTAGACATTTCTGCAGCTATTACAGAAAAGAAACTTTTAGAAATCATCCAACACTTTTTGAAAAGATAAATAAATTTTAGAGAAGAAGAAAAAAGAAGAAAACTAGGAGGAAAAAAAGCTGGGGACTAGTACTTTTTAAGATTTAGGTTTAGGAGTTAAGACTTGTCACTTTTTATTGGTTAATAAGATTGAGGAAATAGATGGCAAGTATAGAAGGTAAAAAGACTGGATACAACCCAAACACCCTTCAAAATGTATATCTTTTTCATGGAATTCCTTTTTTCTTTCTTGACACTCTCACAGAGGATTTAGTTCACTGTTCCAACTTTAACTTGCACTAACAACCTGCTCACATTTAAATAAATATCTTCAACCCCAATATCTCTCAGAAGCTTCAGATCTGAATTTTCAGGTGTTTCTTGCACATAGGTACCCAAATGTTTGAGCATCTCAAACTCAACCTGTTTGTTGCTCTCCAATTCCATTTCAAAAATTCCTGCATTCATTCTCTTAGTCGATACACCACTATATACAAAGTTACCCAAGCTAGAAGTATTAGAGTCAAGTCTAACTACTTTCCCTGTGCAGCTCCCTAAATCCAGTCCAGAGCACATTTTCGTCAATAGTGTTTTCATAAAAATTTTACCAAGTCCACTCTTTCTTTAGACAACATT
Organism: Budorcas taxicolor; assembly: GCF_023091745.1. Lineage (NCBI taxonomy): Eukaryota > Metazoa > Chordata > Mammalia > Artiodactyla > Bovidae > Budorcas > Budorcas taxicolor. The sequence goes on along the minus strand of NC_068912.1, from coordinate 61,906,565 downwards.
GCTCTAGAGATATGTATTGGTTATTTTTTTCTTTTGTTCCTTTTTTCTTTCTTCTTCTCTTTCTTTTTGTTTTTCTTTGGTTTTGCCTTACGACTGGTGGGGATCCTAGCTCCCAGACGAGGGATGGAACTGGCCCTCAGCAACAGCAAAAGCATAGAGCCCCAAACACTGGACCATAAGGGAACTCTTGACCATTTATTTTCTGGATGATTTCATAGTTTCCACTTAACTATATTTAGTATCTCTCCTCCTCCAGTCTGTGTTTCATATAACTCCTGGTTATATTTCTTACATGGACATATATATGTCTCCACCTATTCTTTGCAAAGACTATTCATAATCCTCAAATTCTTAACAAAGGGGACTGAGTTCTTTATCTTGTACTATACATTCCAGGAACATTGGATTTAATTATTATTCCATGAGAAAGCCTGGGTTTTCTTGCTTTAGAATCCCCTTTCCTTAGAATTAACTTCTTCTTATGTAACTTGTAAAATTTCTGGTTATCTTTAAACTTCCAAATCAAACACCACCTCTTCTGTCAGAATTTTTCTGACTCTCCTTTTCAGGGTTTTTCATTTTGTATTTATTAAATTTACTTAATCCCTCTGTTAAAACATGAACCAAATGGTATTAGAGGTTGTTTTTGTTTATTTGATTCTATATATTTACTTCTTTGCTCCATTATTTTTCTCTGACATTGTTTTAATCCTCCAGTTTTTTGCAAGATAATAAGATCATTGAAGTCAGGGACCTTTGTATATGTCTAGGTAGAAGACTAAACGTGTAGCAGTACCTCAGTAAAGGTATGATGAATGAACCAGTTAAGAGAGAGACATGCAAATAAGAACTTGAGAGATTTGAGCAGTGACTATAAGTAAATTAAAATGATTTCTGACTGATAGTAAAGTTCAGCCAAAATGACAACCTTCATAATGAGCCTAATTGGCAGAGGAAGTGCTGGAATTAACACTGGCAGAACAACAGGGAGAAAAGAAAACTTAAGCTAATGGAAACATTGGTACAGTTGAAGTGATTACCAAGGAGTCCCAGAGTAGTTAGATAAATGAATCAAGATGGACCAATTGATCAAAGTGAGCCTAAGACCACAAGGGAAAAGGGAACCCTTGTACACTCTTGGTGGGAATGCAGGTTATAATGCTATTAAGGACAACAGAATGGAAATTCCTCAAAAGTTTAAAAATAGAACTAGTGCAATGTCCATTGATCCCTCTTCTGGGTTTATAACTAAAGGGAATGAAATCAGTATCTCATAGAGCTATCTGTACTCTCATGCTTATTGCAGCTGTATTCACAGCAGTCAAGATATAGAAACAACCTAAATGTCCACTGATTGATAAATGGATAAAGAAGTTATGATATATCTATGTTGTTGCAAATGGTAAGATCGCTTCTATTCTATATGTATATGTGTGTTTTCTTAGTCACTCAGTCATGTCTGATTCTTTGTGAGACTATGGACTGTAGCCCACCAATCTCCTTTGTCCATGGGATTTCCCAGGCAAGAATACTATAGTGGGTTGCTATTTCCTCCTCCAGCAGATCTTCCCGACCCAGGGATTGAACCCAGGTCTCTTGTATCTCCTGCATTGACAAGTAGAGTTTTTACCACTGTGCCACCTGGGAAGCCCATTTTATATGTATAAAGGAATATTATTTGGCTTAAAAAAATAACATTTTGCCATTTGCAACAACATGGATGATCCTGGAAGGTGTCATGCTAAGTGAAATGAGCCAGAGAAAGGAAAATGCTACATGATCTCACTTAGAATCTAAAAAAGTTGAATTCATAGAAGCTGAGAGCAAGAAGGTTGTTACCAGTGGCAGGGAATTGGGGAAAATGGGACATGTTGGTCATAGGGTACAAAATTGCAGTTACGTGGGATATGTTCTAGAGATCTAATGTATAACATGATGATAGTAGTTAATAATATTGCATTGTATATTGAAAATTTGCTAAGAGAGTAGATTTCAGGTGCTTTTTACCACTGACTAACAAAAATGGTAACTATGTAAGGACATGAATATATTAATCAGCTTGACTATAGTAATAATTTCAGTATTATATGTATATAATAGCATCATGTTGTATACTTTACATATAAACAGTTTTAAAGATAAAGTGTGTTCGCAGGGGGAATATGAGAAAGGTAATGAGATAGACAGGGCAGTGAGCCCATGTTTTGTGCTGGACACAAATGCAAATGGAAATCAGGAGACTTGATCTATGTTTTAGTACCTACCCTAACTATTTGAATAACCATTAGTACTTCATTTAATAACTTGAATGCTTATTTTCCTCACCTATACAATGAAACTTGGATGATGAGACTTTCAAATCTATGATTAAGTCAATTTTAAACTTATTGGGCCAGAAGAGAATATAAAAAACCCGGTCTGGATATTCTGCAACATCGGTGAATAGAGAGCTTGCTCAGGGTAAGTCAGAGATGGAGACTGAGAGTTGGGAGTCATGGTGGAAATCGTCATGTATTCATTAGAACAGTTTTCCATTTGCTCCTTGGTACAGTTTGACTCCACCCTTCAGCCTTCCTTTCAGTTAGGTGTAATGATATCACTGAATTTTGACTAATGCAATATGGGCTCAAAGTGATGGCTGCAACTTCCAAGCTGAGTCCAAAACAGAACCAAGAGAAAACACAGCATTCCTGCATAGTACTTTATGCTCTCTTTTTTTTTCCTCATCTATTATCCAGAATACAGAGTATCTAGTGAAGGATCCTGAGCTCTGAAGGGAGGAAAAAGCCAATTGTAGAAGAGCTGCCTAAAGAGGTACTGATCAGGAACGTGTTGGTGGGATCATTGAATGAACCAAAATTTTACATGTTTGCCTCCTATGAATAACACAGAAATCATCCATATAGAAAGGATGGTTGAAGATAGTGATTTTAATCATTGAAAGACTCAGAAGAAAGATTGAAGAATAAAGAACGAAGGACAGAGTCCTGAGAAACACAGCTGGAGAATGTAAAAGAAAAACCAGCCAAAGAGTGAAGAGTAGGAAGAAAAATTTAAGATACCCCATCATCCCTGATATCAAAGTAGAAAAGGATCTTCAGGAAGAAATAGGTCAAGATCAGTGAGAAAATTCCATATAGAGTTACTAGGAAGAGGTTGCTACTAAATTAATGGAAGATAATCAGTAAAAGTTTATTTAAAATGAGAGTAATCTGAACCATGTTGAAGAAGCATAAGCACCTATAATATGGAGATATTAAGGAGAAGCTCAAGGAATTCAAATTATTATAGAAAGTAGGAAGGAATTGTTTTTATAGTACAAGCAAATGGAGTACATTTAGAGAGGAGGCAAAAAATTTTCTTTGAAGGGAAAGATAAGAGAACAGAGAGCAATCCTTACACAAAACGTGTTTTTTGTTTCATTTCTGTAAAGAAGCTGTGCTCTGACTGAAACTGGGAATAAAAACAACAGTTACATTGGTTACTATGTATTACAGCCATGCTGTAAAAGAATCATGAAATAATTCTAAAATCTTGATGTAACCCTTGGCAGTTTCCAATTACAAATAAAAATGTAGAATCAGAGAAGAAGAAAAATTTATATGTAGCATAATGTATTTTGGGACCATTTAAAATACATCCATCTCTTCCAATGCTAATTAAGCAACTAATTTGACTTGGGTAGCTATACTGGTGTGAAGAATTTTGAACATATAGCACAAAAAGACATTTTCTCTTTGATAAAGTGAAAAGTCCAACAAATGACAGTGATGAGAAAAGCAATTCTTAACCTAATGTCCTCTTATCCAAGCACAGTTAGTGAACAATAACTGATCATGTTCATAGTTTCTTGTTCTACTTTTCTTCTTAGAAGGCATATTTAATAGGCTGCTAATAAGATCAGGAAAAATAACTTAGCAAAAGAAAGGTAGAATCAGTTATATTTGACCTCTCTGGGCCTTAATTTACCACATGCATATTTATTAATCATCAAGGTTCAGTCACGTTATAAAAAATTCAAATTCTAGGGGTGCAGCACTTTGCATTGATTGCAGCTAGAAAAGATTGCTCAATCATATTAAAAACAGGTAAGTAACTGACCATTTTTTGATATTAGAGAAAGGAAATATAGCATATTTTCTAGACTAAGATAAGCTTGAAAATTGGTAAAGTCTCTTTTTCTGTTTCTCCAGACAAGAACTAAATGCTACTTTCTTCACATTTTAAAATGCTTAGCAACAACTTAAATGCTAATCCCAATTCTGAAAATGTTATTATTCTGTTTCTTTGGTTAATATTGAATGACATTTAAGAAAATGCTCTAAAGGAAAAAGATACAAGCTCATTGCTGTAGACAAGGATCAATATGATAAACGCTGCCACATTTGATTTCTAAGCAACCCCTGCAGTGGCTTGAGTGATTATATAGTTTATGCAAGTTCAGTTCAGTTCAGTCACTCGGTTGGGTCCGACTCTTTGTGACCCCATGAACCACAGCACACCAGGTCTCCCTGTCCATCACCAACTCCCGGAGTCCACCCAAAACCACGTCCATCGAGTCGGTGATGCCATCCAACATCTCATCCTCTGTCATCCCCTTCTTCTCCTGCCCTCAATCTTTCCCAGCATCAGGGTCTTTTCCAATGAGTCAGCTCTTCTCATCAGGTGGCCAAAGTATTGGAGTTTCAGCTTCAACATCAGTCCTACCAATGAACACCCAGGACTGGTTGGATCTCCTTGCAGTCCAAGGGACTCTCAAGAGTCTTCTCCAACACCACAGTTCAAAAGCATCAATTCTTCTGCCCTCAGCTTTCTTTATACTTCAACTCTCACATCCATACATGACCACTGGAAAAACCATAACTTTGACTAGGCAGACCTTTATTGGTAAAGTAATGTCTCTGTTTTTAATATACTATCTAGCTTGGTCATAACTTTCCTTCCAAGGAGTAAGCGTCTTTTAATTTCATGGCTGCAATCACCATCTGCAGTAATTTTGGAGCCCAGAGAAATAAAGTCAGCCACTGTTTCCACTCTTTCTCCATCTATTTGCCATGAAGTGATGGGGCCAGATGCCATGATCTTAGTTTTCTGAATGTTGAGCTTTAAGCCAACTTTTTCACTCTCCTCTTTCACTTTCATCAAGAGGCTCTTTAGTTCTTCACTTTCTGCCATAAGGGTGGTGTCATCTGCATATCTAATGTTATTGATATTTTTCCAGGCAATCTTGATTCCAGCTTGTGCTTCCTCCAGCCCAGCGTTTCTCATGACATACTCTGCATGTAATTTAAATAAGCAGGTGATAATATATAGCCTTGACAAGGTGGGGGGATATGACATGTTATATAACCACATTCCTTTTGAATGCTGTTTTACATGTTGAGATGGCTAAGGTCTCTTACTAATTGGAAAACACTTGTGTGGGACTCATGTTAGGATGACATTGTGCTGAGGGGACCATGTAGGGTGTGGAAAGGCAGTAAGATAGGTTTTATACTTTTGTAATTTGTCTTTGCATTTTAAGTTTTGTATAGGTCAATTCCTCCCCCTGTTATTAAGCATTGGCTTGTCCTGCTTCTATTTGTTAATCATGTTTCATATCCGACATTACAGATCAGGTAAACGGTGGCTATCTATCTTATTCATGGGTCTATTTTTTTGGACTGGTGCCCACAAGGGCTGGGCATGGGAATTTTTTGTGCAGCTACAAATTACTGATACTAGCTATGGAAAAGAACTACCTCTGTTTCAAAAGGTATTTAGACCTGAGTGGTTTCATCTCAATATTATAAGGTAGAAAAACACTGGATTTGGAAGACCTAAATTCAAGTCTTGGCTCCATGATGTAACAGCTAGAGAAGTTCCTTAATCTGGCTGTATCTCAATTTTCTCACCTGTAAAATAAGGATCTGTACCATAGAATTTTTCTGAAGTTTAAAGGAGGAAATTTATAGACATTTATTTACTACCAAACTCTCATTCAGAAGCTGTTTGATCTTTATCCTGAGGAAGTGCAGAGTAAACTTCCATTCTTAAAAGCATATATTAAGATCTGAATCTGCTGAACAACTATACAGTCCATGGAATTCTCTAGGCCAGAATACTGGAGTGGATAGCCTTTCCCTTCTCCAGGGGATCTTCCTAACCCAGAGATTGAACCCAGGTCTCTTGCATTGCAGGTGGATTCTTTACCAATTAAGCTATTGAGCAAAGGCAGAGTTAATGTGCCAGCAGGGGACCAGTTTACAGGCTGGAGAAAGTGTGGTCTTTGGGAAATGGATGGAAAAGGCTGAAGACAATTGGAAGTCATAAACAGATTTTGTAGCCTAACTAGGCAGGGTTTGTTCAATGAGAAAAAATTCAGCTCAGGCAATAGGGCATACTGCAGAGGAAACAAAGAGATTTTGCCTAGGAACCTGGGCACAGCTCATAATCAGCCCCTGTTTGGTGGATCTATAAAAATGCAGGGTATCACTTAAAAATAACAATTTTTAACCTTTGTTCTTGTTATAGACAGTTCTTGCTATGGGGAGGCTAAAGACTCTAGATTTAGGCTGTGCAGAAAAAGAGATGGGGTCCTGCCATCTCCAGTAATAACAGTATAAGACTATTCTGAGTCATTTTCCCAGCTCACACAAACTCAGCTTGGCTCTCCAAATTTCCATGGGATCTTAGGTAACAGAGATGTCTGAATTATAGAACTTACTTCCAGTAATTACTGGAACTTCCTCTTATCCCTGGTGGTGAGTGGTAATTGGCACATCTCAGGGAAGAGTTTGGCATAAAGCTTAAACATACATATGGGCTTTGGAATCAGATAAAGCTGATTTCAAGTCCAAGATCTATCACTTATTTGTTATAACTCTAGTCAATTTATTGGATCTTCACAGTAAAATGGGGAGATTAACCCTAATATTTTTATTTGCTTGTGATGTTTCTGATATTTAACTTATATTAGTAAGCATTGCCTATTGATTTTGGAAGTGAATAAATATATAAGAAAAAGTGGCCATCTACTTAAATATCATTTCTTGTTTAGATTCTGCTGATTATATCCAGGAGATGGAAAATGTATTCTCTGTTGTTCAGTGTTTATTATTTAATTATGTATAAAATGTAATCTCAACTGCATTTCCAGGTGCCTTTGATCACTTTGTGTACCAGATACAAACTTGTTTATAGAGCTAAGTTGTACTTGTCATTACCAGCTTTATTTGAATAGATTTTTCACTGCAATTAATATTGTTTCTTAATGAAAAGATGGATTGGTAATAACTGTAAGGGTGAGCTTTACTGACATGTTTGCTCTCCTCTTTTCCTTTTTACCTACAGAAGTTTCTTAGGCATTCCTCTCTGCATGAAGCAGGTAAGGATCCCACTGGGCACAGGGTAATCTTTGTGGATAAATGGTCCATATCGAAAAATCTGTTGGCTTATCATCTAGTGACAGCCGCCCAACTACCTTTCTCCCTACTGTGAGAGTCACTGGCTGAATCATAAGTTGATTGACAGTAAGAAAAAAAAGAGTCTGTTCAGTTCAGTTCAGTTCAGTCACTCAATCGTGTCCGACTCCTTGCGACCCCATGAATTGCAGCATGCCAGGCCTCCCTGTCCATCACCAACTGCCGGAGTTCACTCAGACTCACATGGAGTTTCAGCTTTAGCATCATTCCTTCCAAAGAAATCCCAGGGCTGATCTCCTTCAGAATGGACTGGTTGGATCTCCTTGCAGTCCAAGTGACTGTCAAGAGTCTTCTCCAACACCACAGTTCAAAAGCATCAATTCTTCAGTGCTCAGCCTTCTTCACAGTCCAACTCTCACATCCATACGTGACCACAGGAAAAACCATAGCCTTGACTAGATGGACCTTAGTCGGCAAAGTAATGTCTCTGCTGTTGAATATGCTATCTAGGTTGGTCATAACTTTTCTTCCAAGGAGTAAGCGTCTTTTAATTTCATGGCTGCAGTCACCATCTGCAGTGATTTTGGAGCCCCCAAAAATAAAGTCTGACACTCTTTCCACTGTTTCCCCATCTATTTCCCATGAAGTGATGGGACCAGATGCCATGATCTTCGTTTTCTGAATGTTGAGCTTTAAGCCAGCTTTTTCACTCTCCTCTTCCACTTTCATCAAGAGGCTTTTGAGTTCCTCTTCACTTTCTGCCATAAGGGTGGTGTCATCTGCATATCTGAGATTATTGATATTTCTCCCGGCAATCTTGATTCCAGCTTGTGTTTCTTTCAGTCCAGCATTTCTCATGATGTACTCTGCATAGAAGTTAAATAAGCAGGGTGACAATATGCAGCTTTGATGTACTCCTTTTCCTATTTGGAATCAGTCTGTTGTTCAATGTCCAGTTCTAACTGTTGCTTCCTGACCTGCATACAGATTTCTCAAGAGGCAGGTCAGGTGGTCTAGTATTCCCATCTCTTTCAGAATTTTCCACAGTTTATTGTGATCCACAGAGTCAAAAGCTTTGGCATAGTCAATAAAGCAGAAATAGATCTTTTTCTGGAACTTTCTTGCTTTTTCGATGATCCAGGAGATGTTGGCAATTTGATCTCTGGTTCCTCTGCCTTTTCTAAAACCAGCTTGAACATCAGGAAGTTCACAGTTCACATATTGTTGAAGCCTGGCTTGGAGAATTTTGAGCATTACTTTATTAGCATGTGAGATGAGTGCAATTGTGCGGTAGTTTGAGCATTCTTTGGCATTGCCTTTCTTTGGTATTGTTATGGTATAAGAAATAGGCATTGTCATACATATTGCAGCTGAAAATGAAACCAGTACAATCTTTTTCTGGAGGAGAGTTTGGTACATACATTGACATTCTTAAAATATGGTTACTCTTTTATTTAGTAATTTCACATTTATGAAATTATTATAAAGAAACAGTTAAGTGTACAAATAGGTATGTACAAGGATGTTCATTGCAGCATTGTTTAAAATAATGAAAAATGGTCAACAAAAGGGTTATGGTATTTTTATCTGACAGAATAATATATACCCTTTTAAAAATGTAAAAATTACATAAAGATATAGGAAAATATAAAATAAAGTTAGGTGAATAAAAGCAATATATTAAACTGGATAGTTATGTGACATTTGTCATAAAATATTTATGTTTATATACTAGGAAAAAACTGCAGAAATGTGTTTCAAGAGGCACAAGAGTTGCATTAGTACTGTTAAAGGTGATCTCAGTTTCTTCTTATGCTTTTCTGTCATACAATAAGCTGCTTTCATTTTGTAATCACTTAAAGATAATTGCAATATTGAAAGCATGCCTGTTTTCTGGAATTATAAATGCCATCAGCAGGTATTTTTAAAATCTTAGTTCGTTGCTGTATGCTCAACACTTCAGAAGAATAACTAACCACAATAGGGACTCAATTAGTAACTGTTTAGTGTATGAGTACTTGCTCTATTTTTTTCTTTGCAAACACTATCAGAGATCTAGCAACTTCTTAGGATAGTTGTGTTGAAATAAAAAGGAGCTCAGATGTCCCAGTTCCTCAAAGAGAATATACAGAAAAATTTTAGAGATTTAAGGTAATATTAATGCTTTAAAAATGCCCACAGTTTATTTTATTTTTAGATTTTAAGGTGGAGTGAAATAAAGTGAAGAGACTCAGTCATATCCCACTCATTGTGACCCCATGGATTATAAAGTTCATGGAATTCTCTAGGCCAGAAGACTGGAGTGGGTAGCCTTTCCCTTTTCCAGGGGATCTTCCCAAACCAGGGATCGAACCCAGGTCTCCCGCATTACAGGCAGATTCTTTTACCAGCTGAGCCACAAAGGAAGCCCTTTAAGGTGGAGACCAGGTGTCAAAACAAAGAGATAACAAACGGCAGTGTATAAAAAGTAGTTATTTGTTTACTTATCTATTTATTCAACAAAAATTGTATAAAGTGCTGAGACTCTAGCAGCAAATAATAGTTTATATTTGCTGTAGTGTTCATCTCCCAGAATCTCCTAAATTCATTAATATTTGGAGAATTTCTCAGTCACCAGGTAAATTCCAGAAACTTAATTTTCAAACTTCTCTTACAGCTAGGACCCAAGAATTTGATCTAGATTTATTCCATCACACATTTCCATGCAAGATTTTGGTTAGGGGACATACTTCAGGAAAAAGAAAATACAATGTAGAATTCATTTTTCGGTGATGGTAACTGGAGGAAAGCTAGTATTGTATGGGTTTCAATTACTGCACCTTGGGATTGAAACCCAGGTTTCAGTAGACAGGAAAACCTGGGGATCCCAGCAGCAGTGGGAAACTGTCTTGTTATCAATATTTTCACTGTAGTTTGTACTTTGTCTTGGTTGGATAGCCTCCAGTGATTCTTTGGCCTTTACAAGGATTCTTTGAATTGCCTAAAATAGTCCCACCATGTTTCCCTTTCTAAGAAGAATAGAAAACTCAATACAACATTTCCTATCATCTTGTATTCTACCTTACCACAGTCACCCAATCCCACAGTCATGACAAACATTGCTACCACCAAACTTCAGTTTTAGGTGTCCATTCCTTAATCACTATCTTTTTTCTCCAGGCCACTCCTTCAAGTTTTCCTGCCTCAGTAAATCTTTGAACATTTGGTTCTACCCTTTTCACTATCTATTGTTACCATTCATGTCCTCACTTCCTTCCTCAGTTGGTTATTCAGTGGTCCGTTATAATAATAATTATTTCACACATGTTAATTCTGACTGGTGTCATTTTACACTCAACCCTTGGAATATCAAAATGCCCCTTAGCGCTGTCCAGATAGCCTGATATGTCTCTGCTCAGTCAGTCCCCTGTTACATATCTGAGACAATTTCTTACAACATCCTTATCTCTTATTCCCATCTATAGGATGCCAAAGTGACTGTCCCTGTAAGTTACACCACCTAGTTCACCATGTCATTTGTGTCTGCACCCAAGTACTGTGCATCTCAGTCCATTATGGTACTGGAACTGTCTCTGGTCCACAGAGACCACCCTTTATTTTCTCATCCTGAATCACTCCATCTTACCTACTAAAGGAACTGGCAATTAGCCCCTCTCAATTAATATCATTGACATTTTCTTCTTCTTGCCTTTATTTATTTGGCTGCACTGGGCTTTAGTTTCAGCACACAGGATCTTTGTTGCATCATGTGGGACCTTTCGTGTGGCACACAGACTCAAGCTGTGACACACAGGCTCCAGAGCTCGTGGGCTTGGTAGATGTAGCATGTGGTCTTGGTTGCTATGCAGCATGTGGAATCAGCTCCCTGACCAGGGATCAAACCCACATCTCCTTCATTGCAAAGCAGATTAACCACTGGACCACCTAGGAAATTCCCACATTTTCTTAACCAGATTGTTTCCATCAGTGTAGCATATACTGTAAAATATTCTACGAATAAATATACATTGATCTCATTACATTCTCCAGTGAGCTAAGCATTTCTCTGCTCTCCTTTATAGCAAACTTCCTCAAAAGAGTTGTTTCTTAGTTTTCACTTTCTTGTATCTACAGTCACCTCAGGACAAGCTGCCACAACCTGTTTTCAGCCTGGACTACTGCATTAGCCTCTTCTAATGCCTCCTTGCTTCCTCACCCGACCAACTTATACTCTAGAGCCACTAGAATGAGCTTTTAGAAATAAAAATAAGGTCAAGTCACAGCTTATGAAATTTCCCAGTGCTTTCATCTTACCAAAGTAAAAGTCACAAGGCCTTGCCAGAGACTATAAGAGACTGAGCTAACATCAGGTTTACTTTTCCTACCTCATCTCCCATTTCTCTAACCCTTCCCCCTCCTTTGTTCCTCCTCTTTTGTTAAAACATTCTAAAAATGCTCTTATCAACGAGCTAGTGAATTTGCTGTTTCTTTTCCCTTGAATACTCTTCCTCTAAGCAGTAACTGTCTATGTGCTTGCATGCATGCTAAGTTGCTTCAGTCCTTTCCAACTCTGTGTAACCCCATGGACTGCAGCCTACCAGGCTCCTCTGTTCATGGGATTCTCCAGGGAAGAATACTGGAGTGGGTTGTCATACTCTCCTCCAGGGGATCTTCCCAACCCAGAGATTGAACCTGTGTCTCTTACATCGACCTGTATTGACACGTCGGTTCTTTACCACTAGTGCCATCTGGGAAGCCCCAGCCACTGTCTCTCTTAATTAAAAATTTTGTTCACATATTACAGCTCAGTGGAAAATTTTTATCCCAATTTTATCTATTTTATATATGTATGTGTATACACACACACACACACACACACACACACATCTCCTGATCGCTCTTTGTTTATCCTGATTTCTTTTCTTCAAATGACTTATTAGTTCTGACATATAGGGATTGCCTGGTGGTTTAGATGGTAAAGAATCTGCCTGAAATGTAGGAGAGACCCGGGTCCAATTCCTGGTTCAGTAAGATCCCCTGGAAAAGGGCATTACAACCCACTCCAGTATTCTTGCCTGGAGAATTCCATGGAAAGAGGAGCCTGGAGGCTATCGGCCATGGTATTCCAAAGAGCTGGACATGACTGAGCACTTAACACTTTCAATTTTCTGAAATATATTATGCAATTATGTGTTTATTATCAACTCACTCCCAGTAGAATATTATCCCCATGAGAGCAAGACTCTTGTTATGATCATTGCTACATCTCCAGTGTGTAGCGGCACTGAATAAATAATGAATGAGTTTGTTGAATGAGTGCCCAGGGTCCTACAAAAGCAAAGAGGAGTGAGTGTCATACCCTTCTTAATAGGTGCTTTTCAGAGGAGGTGACTTTGGAGCAGGTATTGAGTAATGAGACGAATGCCAGACATATGCCAACAACTGAAAGAGAGAGGAGAGACTATTGTCATTGAAGAGTTAATGGTATAAATAGTATGTTTGGAAGCACAGAGAAATGTAAGTTTTCATTCTAGAGAGATGGATATTTCCTTTATAGATAGAATGTAGGAATAAATGGAACCATTGTGGCATGGGTGAGATTGGGGGGCTGGGATGGAGTTTTCAGAGATAAACTCAGAATGGTAGACACTATGATAAATGCGTTAGGCTTAGTCTTCCAAAGTTTAGTGGTATAACTTTATGAATCCTGTACCATTCTAAAGATTTTTTTCTACATTGTTCATATGATTATTTTATTGAGTATTGTAAAGAAAATTGAACCACTCTGTATTTCTGAAAATGGTGCAGAACTAAAAATCCAATTGGCTAATTAAAGTCTTCCTTTCTGAAAAAAATCTAATGCTTCTCATATTTTTCAGCCTCCACCAAATGGCATTATATATAAATTATGCACATGAGCAATGTTGATATGAAGTGACAAATCAGAGACTCAATCACTATTGGAATGAACAGTGTTGTCTTGTGTTACTCTGATTCAAGAATAACAAAGGAAAATGATTCTTTCTGTCATAGACTGTGTTTCTTAAACCTCTGAGACAGATAAAAGTTGTGGATAGTCTAACCAGAAAAATATGCTTAACAGATATAAGCAGTTTTGAACAAAATTTTAGAAGATTTTAGATGCCACTCCAAGGCCATTCATACTTTCCTTTCATACTGTCCAGTGGCTAGATCGGTATTCCCCTTTCTAACAGTTGTTTATTATACATATGGTACCTCCTGCTGCTGCTGCTGCTGCTAAGTCGCTTCAGTCGTGTCTGACTCTGTGCGACCCCATAGACGGCAGCCCACCATGCTCCACCGTCCCTGGAATTCTCCAAGCAAGAATACTGGAGTGGGTTGCTATTTCCTTCTCCAATGCATGAAAGTGAAAAGTGAAAGTGAAGTCGCTCAGTCGTGTCCGACTTTTAGCAGCCCGATGGACTGCAGCCTACCAGGCTCCTCCGTCCATGGGATTTTCCAGGCAAGAGTATTGGAGTTGGGTGCCATTGATACCTAGTAAGCTGAAAAAGTATGGAATGAGACATTTTTAAAATTAAGGACTTGAGACAGATTATTAACATATGAACATTTTTAATATTTTTGATGTCATTATTCATCCAGTGTGTTCTTGAATGATTTTAAAAAAAAAACTTTGGTTTTCTAAATATACCTTAAGTCTTGGAATTTAGTCTTTCAATTTAAAGAAAAAAATAAGAGACAAAAAATAGTATTTGATTAACAGAATTTTAAAAAACATAGGCAAAATTAGAATATCTCTATATTATTGATGAAATGGTAAAACAAAATGCAGTTAAGATATTCAGTCTCAAAAATTTGACCAACAGACCAAATGTAATGATAATTTTATTGGTTAGGATATTGGTTAGGTTTGACTACAAGTATCAAAAAATATAACTCAAAATTTTTTAATTCTAGAGAAAGTTTACTGTTACACATGTCAATAGTTTTGATATAAGATGACTCCAAAGTTGAATAGTTCTGCAGTTCAGCAACATCATCAGATTAAAGTTCTTCTCACTTTCCAACTGCCACAACTTCATGAAACTGTCTTGATCCTCAGGCCAGCTGCCCTGTGGTTGCAGTTATAGCTATTACAGATCCAGTAGTCATATTCAGATATGTCAGCATCCAGAGGAATAAAATGGATGTCTCTTCTTTGTGCTTCTTTCTAAAGTCACTCCCCTTAGATTTAGGAAATCCCTTGTTAGATTGAATTGTCTAGAATGGGTCATATGTCCATTTGTAAACCACTCGTGTTAGGGAGAATATTATATCCTTAATAGGGTTAAATTGTTTAAGATTTGTTCCTGAGCTGAGAAATTATAGTATAGTGTGTGTGTGTGTGTGTGTGTGTGTGTGTGTGTGTGTATGTCTGTATATTAACCTACTTAAGGGCTCTATCCACAATTGGACTACCGTACAATTGCACTCTGCACAATTGCACAATCAAACTATCACACAATTGAACTCATCTCACATGCTAGCAAAGTAATGCTCAAAATTATCCAAGCCAGGCTTCAACAATATGTGAACCGTGAACTTCCAGATGTTCAAGCTTGTTTTAGAAAATGCAGAGGAATCAGAGATCAAATTGCCAACGTCTGCTGGATCATGGAAAAAGCAAGAGAGTTCCAGAAAAACATCTATTTCTGCTTCATTGACTATGCCAAAGCCTTTGACTGGGTGGATCACAATAAACTGTGGAAAATTCTGAGAGAGATGGGAATACTAGACCACCTGACCTGCCTCTTGAGAAATCTATATGCAGGTCAGGAAGCAACAGTTAGAACTGGACATGGAAAAACAGACTGGTTCCACATAGGAAAAGGAGTACATCAACACTGTATATTGTCACCCTGCTTATTTAACTTCTATGCAGAGTACATAATGAGAAACGCTCGGCTGGATGAAGCAGAAGCTGGAATCAAGATTGCAGGGAGAAATATCACTAACCTCAGATATGCAGATGACACCACCCTTATGGCAGAAGGTGAAGAGGAACTAAAGAGCCTCTTGGTGAAAGTGGAAGAGGAGAGTGAAAAAGTTGGCTTAAAGCTCAACATTCAGAAAACGAAGATCATGGCATCTGGTCCCATCACTTCATGGCAAATATTTGGGGAAACAGTGGAAACAGTGGCTGACTTTATTTTTGGGGGCTCCAAAATCACTGCAGAGGGTGACTGCAGCCATGAAATAAAAAGACACTTACTCCTTGGAAGAAAAGTCATGACCAGCCTAGACAGCATATTAAAAAGCAGAAACATTACTTTGCCAGCAAAGGTCTGTCTAGTCAAGGCTATGGTTTTCCCAGTAGTCATGTATGGATGTGAGAGCTGGACTTAAAGAAAGCTGAGTGCCGAAGAATCAATGCTTTTGAACTGTGGTGTTGGAGAAGACTCTTGAGAGTCCCTTGGATTGCAAGCAGATCCAATCAGCCCATCCTAAAGGTGATCAGTCCTGGATGTTCATTGGAAGGACTGATATTGAAGCTGAGGCTCCAATACTTTGGCCACCTGATGAGAAGAGCTGACTCTTTGGAAAATACTCCAATGTTGGGAGGGATTGGGGGCAGGAGGAGAAGGGGATGACAGAGGATGAGATGGTTGGATTGTATCACCGACTCAATGGACATGCGTTTGGGTTAACTCTGGGAGTTGGTGATGGACAGGGAGGCCTGGTGTGCTGTGGTCTATGGGGTTGCAAAGAGTCGGACACAACTGAGCTACTGAACTGAACTGAACTGGGGCTGTTTCCATCCAGGATAGGATCTGTAGGTGCATTTTATTAAGCCTGGTCTGTGATTTTTGGGAGGTTGGTTGATTTTTGATTGGTTGCTTACTGTATGTTAGCCTAAGCCTCACCTCAGATATACTGACTTGCAATGTCTAAGAGAGAGTCTGTGATATTTGGAAAATCTTAACATTTGAGAACACAACTTTTTATATATAATAATATAATATAATATAACATTATATCCCCTGAAGAATAGAACTGTAGTTTCTGATATATAGGTTCATGGATTAAAGGGGGACAGTTCCTTTAGCTAGGAAGGAAGGAAAATTATAGTAGGCAATCATTAATCTCTCTTATAAGAGTTGAACAAAAATATGAGAGAAAACATTTTCTTATCAAAGTAGGGTTATTTAGAGAATATATCTACATTGACTTCATTGAGTGATGGTCAGATGAAAAATATTATGAGATAATTAGCTTCATATTAGTTAACTAACATGCTTGTTGAATATAAATGAAAGCTACCATAGTTTTATTGGAAATATATGTTAATATTTGAAAAGTTTTGTGATTACATTGGGTAAATTAATCTAACCTCTTTGAGACTGATTTCATCATTTGTAAAATGTAGTTAAAGCAACTTGCCCTGCCTATATCACAGATTTAACTTGGAAGCCAAATTATTATATAAGTAAAGGTTCATTGTAAATGATAAGACATAATTCAAAAGTTGTTACTTAACAGGAAGAAGGAAGCTCTGCAATGAAATCCATCAGTCAAAGAAGAGTTGTTCCAAATATATTGGAAATGTTTTTCCACAAGTTAAGCAAATTCATGTGATATTTTTGTTTAGAGTCTATTTCTCTCAGATTTCAAAGCACTTGACAAAAATGGTCTTACTAAATTGCTGCCAATGAGGCAGTTTACAAGTGTTATTGTGTTACCTGTTAGGAAAAAAAGGTATTTGGAGATCTTGACTTGTACAGAAACCAATAATGTATAGTAATGAAGCTAGAAGTAGAATCATTGTCTCCATATCTGGCTGATTTTTCTTTACAGGATTTGATCACTTTGACTTTAAAAATAAATTCTAACACTTTGTCTTAATTTCTGTTGTCATCTACAACTTTAAAAATTTTGTATGTGAAAGAAAATATTAGTTTTGTATTGTAAATCAGTACATGTGTGAACATAAACATAAATACATACTACAATGCTTTCATACAAATATATATATATTAAAATACATATTGTTCTTTGTGCAATTAACTATGATATGTTTTCTTTTGGGTTAAATTTCACCAAAGTACTTATTGCAATTTACTGAACGGATTTAATGAGTAATGAGTATGTCTTGACCCACAGTTTGAGTCTGCATAAACAGCGAATCAATGTTAATCTAGAGATTCAGAGGCTCTATGGGCTTCCCAGGTGGCACTAGTGGTAAAGAACCCACCTTCCAATGCAGGAGACACAAAAGACATGGGTTCGATCATTGGGTTGGGAAGATCCCCTTGAGAAGCACATGGCAACCCACTCCAGTATTCTTGCCTGGAGTGCCGGGGTCCAGCCCCATTGGATCCAGGGAATTCAAAGTGTGGACAGCATTGGCAAGGAAAGACTTATTTATTTATTAATATAGAAATATAAGATTAGATTAGGAAGAAACAGTGTAGTAGGAAAATTAAGTGAAGAAAGAGGGCTGAATAACTTGGATTACGTGGAAGACCAATAAAATTCCAGACAAGGAACTTGCACCATCTACGTTGGGCCACTGGCGCTCACTTGAATAGCTAAGGGTGCCTCGCCTTAGGCTCCCTTTCGCGCGGGTCTTAACAGCCAGGGCAAGTAAGTAGACTTGGCGAGCCTCTGTGCCCCAGATGGGAATTCAACCTGAAATTAAAGTAAAGAGGAGACACGGGGGAAACCAGTCCAGTGACTGGCTCCGTCCTCTATTGTTCAGAAGGCCTTTTATACTTTTGATAAAACATGGAGATCAATGGGTAACACAAAGTTATGCAGCATTAGCAGCCCAGACTCTTATCAAAACCAGGCTTTTCTCTCTGCATACCTAATTGTATACACAAGTCTTAGGTAATTTACATCATCTTCCAGCCAAAAGGGCCAATTAACATTTTACACTAGAGAATCCCAAGGATAGAGGAGCCTAGCAGGCTACGGTCCATAGGGTCACAAAGACTCAATATGACTGAAGTGACTTAGCACAGCACATTCATCCAGCAGAGGTCCTACAGGTGTGTTTTGTTAGGACTAATCAGTGGATATTTTGGTTTGTTTTTTGGTTGCTTCGTTGGTTGGCTTTTATTAGCCTAAGCTTCACCCTGGAATTCTGAATCTTAATATCTAAGGTAGGGCCTGGGTTTACATATTTGAAAAATCTTCACAGTTGAGAATTCAACTTTTAATATTTTTTGTGATTTAGTGTCTAATCACATGATCTTCTCATTGTTAATATTCTACAGTACTAGATGTATCCATCAAACTCAACAGGTACCAAATTAAACTTAGGATCTCCAAACAAACTCATTCAACCTGACCCTTCCTTTCACTTCAGTGTTCTCAATCCCATATATACTTATATTCTGTCATAGTTTCTGGGTTCTACATTTCTACCTTGATGAAAGATGTTACCATACACTCAGTTATCAGTGAGCTAGTCTCTGTTTTACTCATCTCTCCTCCATAAATAAATTAATTAGCATTACTTATTATTTCTGCTTTTACTCACTTTGCTTTAGTTCAAGATCTCCTTATTCTTTACCTAATGTATCACATGATCCCTCTTAGCTGATTTCCCTGTGTATCCTTATTCTCTTTAAATCAGTTTTTGCTGCTATAGGTTAGAAGAATCCCCAGAATCTTTGCTTAAAGCTTTTCAGTGACTCTGTTTCTCAATAAGATAAACTTGGAGCTATTTTGGGCATCAAATAGCAAGGTTTTCACGACCAGACTTCTGTTTTCCTCTTCCACTGTAATCACTGCAACTCCCCTTCATGCTTACTTATCTTTGCTTTATTATGTGTCTAACATGACCATGCATTTTCATATTTCTGTAGCATTGTGCATACCTGGACTCCTGACAGAGCTTCCTCATTTAACCCCTGACTTTGATCTTATCTTCTTTCAAACCATGTTTTGCACACCTGGTAGTTGTTGGAGAGATATCATATACTCTAATTCCTTGTTATTTATGTGTGTGTATGTGTGTATGTGTGTGTGCTCTTAGGCAAGTTATGTCCCTATACCTTAGTTTGCTCTTTTAACTTGAAAGGGTTTTGCAAGGTTTAAACTTAAAACATGGACTTTGCTCATCACAATTTCTGGATATCTGCAGAGGGGTCTTCTAATCCTTGGTTTTACAAACCCATGTTTATAAAGTTACATCTAAGTATTTTATATAATGAAGTTCACACGCTTAGATTTGGCTTTGAACAAATGATACATTATCTAAAAATACAGTTTAATTCTGTGTGTAATTCTGTGTGGATTTATCAAATTTCTACTTTTTGCTAGATCTGGAGGTAAAAAGTAAATAAACTCTTTGTACTTACAGTCTTTTTTAAATCAACATCAGAAATTCTAAATATTTTTAATATTTATATATTTCTAATAATGATAATAACGTATGTAAAATATTTTGTAGCAATATATCTTTTATCTCTTTTTTGGGGTAGCCTAAATGCCAAAAACTTGAAAAATGGCTTAACTTTTGTAAACAAAAGCATCATAATGCTTTAAAATGGTCATGGATTTATCAATTTGGAGAGATAATATTATATAACATTAACTTCACTCAAAATTAAAAAAAATGTAATGATCTGTAAAAGAGAATAACTAGCAGCTTAATGAAATTTAAAAATAATGCCAATATTTGCAAGAAAAGAGGAATCACAAAAAAATGGACCATACTGTCTTGGAACAAAAATAGAACTTATAGCTAAGTAAGATTTAAGTGCAAAGTGGGACAAATTAATCAGAAATATACATGCTTTATAGGCAGAAAAGGCTGCTAGAATGAAGCAAGATAGCTGCAGGGGTTCATGGACAAGTCTCTCCGTGGTTTAGGAAGTGCTCAAAAAGAGTGGCTGAAGAGAAGCATTTCCTTTTCCAAAGATCTTCAAAACATTGTCCAAATCTCACCCTTTCGGGAAAATAGTACACACAAAACAGTTGGCATGGTAGGTGATGTATATTCCCTAGGGTAGCCTCTCAGGAAAAAAGGGCCAGTGGCTGGCTCTATCTTACATGAGTAATAGAAACTGGGGAATCCAAGGAATATCAGAATAGTATAAATATCCAAGAGCAGAGAGGAATTTTACACAGGATCAGGAAATTAAAATGAGAAAAAGGGTCAGGAAATTAGTGAAGTAACAATTTAGTTCCAGTTTTAAGAAAAAACAGCTAGAGTCCAACAACTCTGCTATTCAAAAATGGGCTACTGCAAAAAGTGTTTGAAAGCTATGACTCAGAGAATGCACTAATTTCCAGATGACAAAAACGAAGATATATTGCCTCAGACTGATCTTTTTGTCGGAGCAAGATTGAATGGATAACCTATTTGGTCTTTTCCATCTCTAGCTCCTTTTTTTATTTCCACTTCCATTATTCTGTGAATATACAAGAAAGAGAAATATAATATTGTTAAAGTTCAGGTATGATTTATTGGCTTACTGTATCTTTAAGATAATACATGTACATTGTGTTCTGATACTTGATAGTGCATTTTTTCATGTAGTCGTGAGTAAACAGACTCATAACGCCTGTTTAAAGTGTCAGTGTGTAAGTTACTGCTGGGTGGTGTCTTGGGGCTACATTAACTTATACATGCACTTTTTCTTCCTTTCATTTCTCTCACTCCTCCCCCATTTAATTAATAGATTTTCTCACTCGTGAGCATTTAGCATTGCCTTGTTTGCCTGACATAGTTCCCTTTGGGGTTTCCCCTGTGGATATTGTAGAAGGACATGGGGGAAACAGTTTGATGAATCACAATTTGTTGAAGGCAGTTATGGTAGCAGCGATAGAGAAATGGAATATTTGCAAAATGCCAGAGGTGAAGAAATAGGACACACATGATTAAAGTTGCCATAAAATCAAAGCTGTCAAAGCAACAAAAGCCATAAAAAAGAAATATTCTGGCAACGTCAGTCTCCCCACACATCCAGGGGTGCCATGAAGCATATTACTGAAGAAAGTCCGTTAGGAGCAGAGGAAGAATTTTTTTCCCATTGACTATGAAAACATGTGCTGAGCTATAAATGTTCTCTGCCTCAGGAATTTTAGCTTAACACACCTGGGAACTGCAACCTTAAAACAGCATTCAGAGCACAAACACTGCCAGCCCTGTTTGAAAACTTTGAAGAAAGCGTGGGGGGAAGATGAGGAGGGAGGAGTGGTGAATTGAGGAAGGAGATTCAAAGGCTGAGGTCAACCTTCTTGCACTGAATAACACCTGTATTGTCCTTTCATAAAGATAGTATTCAGAGAGCCAGAAGTATGGAAAATGTCCCACTTCCTTCCCAGGATCCACAACTATGGGGCAGGTGGAACCTGCTGAGTGATATGTGACATGTGTGTTTAGAGGATGAAATGGTAAGTATTCCTTACCTGATGAGATCCACCTCTTTTGGCAGGAGTGGTTGATTAGAAAGGGACACAATCTGTAAACTTCAGAGATTAACCTAAATACCTAGGGAGGTACAAAGAAGGGGTCACAGTGACTGCTTTTGTTGCCCTGCCTGGAAAACTGCCTGATTGCAAGGTAGACTTCTAACATTACAGATACATTCTAAAGTTGTGATCAGGTTTTGAGTGAAGAGAGTACAGAAAACTCAGGGGCTAACCAAAGAACAGATTTGGAGTGCAGTTAAAAAAGAAACAAATTATGTTAGCTTCTTATGGAAAATATATCACAAATTTTTTTTAATCATTTTTTTTTTTTTGGCTAGGCTACTAGTGCCATAGTTTAAAATACTTCTGCTAACATGTAAAAGCATTCTGTGGATGTTTGGTGTGAATTTAGTTGCATGCAAATGGCCTGATACTGTGAATCCAGGATCATTTTCTGATAAAGAGCTCGTTTTCCTCTCTTCCAATCTTATTTGACATCTCTAGTAGTAGTGGTGATGAAGTTATGAGAGTAAAGATGCTAAAGGGGAAAATTGAAAATCCTGTTATAGTACATATATTCTCCCCCAGTAGGAGTATCCTAGAAGACTAAAAAGCAGAGTACACTGTGGTGACAACCAGGTAAGAGGGACATCAGATAGGTCTCAGCAGACCCTCAAGGGTGTCAATCTTCTGCAAATTCTTTTTGTTAATTTGTGTCTAAACTTCCCAGGAAGGCTCCTTTTACTGACACTCAGGGTTTCTTGGAGCCACTTGATTACTTTCAACTCATAAATATTTGTCAAAAAATAATAAACAGACTTTTCCTGAAATTGGCTTTATTCTGGTTTGGAGCTCATGCATAAGAGGAGCATGGGTGCCTACACAGTTCTGTCTGCACAGCAGAATGGGGAAATCTGCTGCTGCTGCTGCTGCTACTAAGTCGCGTCAGTCGTGTCCGACTCTGTGCGATCCCGTAGACGGCAGCCCACCAGACTCCCCCGTCCCTGGGATTCTCCAGGCAAGAACACCAGAGTGGGCTGCCATTTCCCTCTCCAATGCCTGAAAGTGAAAAGTGAAAATTGAAAGGGAAGCCGCTCAGTCGTGTCTGACTCTTAGTGACCCCATGGACTGTAGCCCACCAGGCTCCTCCGTCCATGGGGTTTTCCAGGCAAGGGTACTGGAGTGGGGTGCCATTGCCTTCTCCAGGAAAATGTGCACCACTTACCAAATGCTGGGTCTTCAGACTTGTCATTTTCTTTTTTTTTAAATTTTTTTTAATTTTACTTAACAATGCTGTATTGGTTTTGCCATACATTAACATGAATCCGCCACGGATGTACATGAGTTCCCAATCCTGAACCCCCCTCCCACCTCATCAGATATTTCTATAATGCCTCTTCTGGATGAAAAACTTAACAATTTTAAGTAAATTAAATTCTCTTAGTCTGTTTTCGTATCTTTGAAATAGAGATATTAAAATTAATCCTTCTTTTTTCCCAGGGTTGTTGTAAACCTGCCTGTTGCAAACTTTATAATATATATAAAGTATGTGCTTAGTTGCTTAGTCATGTCCAACTCTTTGCAACCCCATGGACTTTAGCCCACCAGACTCCTCTATCCATGGGGATTCTCCAGGCGAGATTACTGGAGTGGTTTCCATGCTCTCCTCCAGGATATATAAGGAATCATTTTTATCAGTATCATCATCATCACTATTATATCTTTGTTTTTAATATTTTCCTATAAACATTAAAAGTTTAATTTAGAAGCTGTTTGATTTCTTGAATGGATTAAAAGAGAAAGCAAAATGTATTTTTTAATACCTTTTGTAAGGTTTTGCTCTTATTATTTAAAAATATCTGAATTTAACTTACAATAAAATAGGTACTATGTAATTGTAATCATTTCCGTAGTAGCAGACTGGTGGTGTGTGGCAGGGAGGGTGAGACACAAAGGTCTGAGACTTGACTACAGGTTGAAGCAGCAGGAGAAACTGGTTTGGGACCAAATAAGCTCTTATTCAAGTAAAACTGTTGAAAAACACTGCCAGGGGAATACAGAAAATAACTGGGGAAGGAAATTGCTTTTGGAATAAATGTTCTGTTCTTTCAAGTTTGCTCTGGTAGAAAAGTGCCCCTTTGAAAAGACTTAATAGAACCATTAGAAAGACCAAACATGAAGTATCTCATGAAATCTTAAAAGGTTTATTTTACAACCATTTTCCTAAAAGTGTATGTGGAAGGAAAAGAAACCAAAGAGATGAAAGTTACACTTTTGTACAAATGCACAAGTCTATTTGATGTAGAATAATTCAGTTCAGTTCAGTCGCTCAGTCGTGTCCGACTCTTTGCGACCCCGTGAATCGCAGCACGCCAGGCCTCCCTGTTCATCACCAACTCCCGGAGTTCACTCAGACTCACATCCATCGAGTCAGTGATGCCATACAGCCATCTCATCCTCTGTCATCCCTTTCTCCTCCTGAATAATTACTGATGTCTAAATCTATCCCTAATATGCTATCTGATCTGTGCTTTGCCATGTTTCTTGTTTTTGTTTATGGATCAGGTGCTTACCCCTAGTTTGGACATCAAACCAAAGTGTACGGTTTTCCCTTGACTTACTCATTTATTGAACTTTTGCTCCTAACTCTTTAATTATACCCCATTCAAGTTCTCCTTAAATTTGTTGAAAGCTTTTAATGTCACTGGCCCTTCTCTTACTTATTAGTTAGTACATAGTTACTGTGTACTATTGTTTATTCATTTGTTCAACAAATTTGACTTCAGTGCCTGTCCCAGGTCCTGGGGATAAAAGAAGGTATAAAATACATCCCCTGGTTGCAAATAATTTGCAGTTAAGTGCCATTTACCTTCTAGGCCATTTAAATACAATAATAAGGGGCTGCAGTGTCTTTCACCAATGAAGAGTAACTGTCCAGTGTTGCTTAAAGGAGGGGGTCAAGATTTTTAGATGTATTAATAGTTTTGCTGAGGCATGAACGACCAGCAGGAATTAGCCTGCCCATTTTGAGGAGTCTTGAAGTGATTCAGGAAAAGGGGAAGTGAGGTATTTCTAGGCTCAGAATAGAAAGAGGGTTTATTATTATGCTAGAGGGGCCGTAATAGAATATCACGGGCTGAATTACCTAAAAACAGAAATTTATTTTTCACTGTTCTATAAAGCTTTCTTGGAAGTCTAAGATCCAAGTTTTCTCAAGTTTGTTTCTATAAGGTCTCTCTCTTCATCCTGCAGACAGCTGCCTTCTTGATGTGCCCTCACTAGGATCTTACCTCTGAGTGAGTGTATGCTTGTTGTCTCTTCCTTATCTTATAAGGACAGCGGTCCTTTTGAATTAAGACCCCACCCTTATGACCTCATTTTACCTTTATTATCTCCAGAGTCCGACAGGACTGAGCAACGTCACTTTCACTTTTCACTTTCATGCACTGGAGAAGGAAATGGCAACCCACTCCAGCACTCTTGCTTGGAGAATCCCAGGGACGGGAGCCTGGTGGGCTGCCGTCTATGGGGTTGCACAGAGTCAGACGTGACTGAAGTGACTTAGCAGCAGCAGCAAGGCACCTTAGGGGTTAGAACTTCAATGTATTAATTTGAAGGGAACACAGTTCAGTCTGCATAGGAGGTATGGACTTAATTTTAGCAGTTCAACACCACTTAAGTTTAGTCAATGAGGTAAAGGAACGGGAAAGAGCATAAAATACTTGAAAGTCAGGCTGCATCTAAGTGAATAAATTGTAGGGCAGTGGGGAACCACTGAAGTATTCTATCTGATGGGCTATCGCAGTCAGATCTGCCCCTTTTACGGATCATCTGGCTTCAGGGTAAAGGATGATTGGAGTTGGAATCCGTGTCAGAGGCAAGATCAGAAGCAGAAAGACTGGTTAACAGAGAATGGCAATTGTGGCTGCATCAGAAGTGGGTAGATTAGGGAGAACTTTGGGAGATAGAATTGATAGGAATTAATGATTATCTGGGTATAGAAAGTGAAGGAGGATATCTGATTGATGTTGACTTTGTACTATTTGGGGAAACTTAGTACATAATGAGTTAAGTAAGGTAGGAAAAGTACCTGGATTTAGGAATCAGGCAGGAGATAATGTAACCTGCTTCAACATGGTGAGTTTAAGGTCTGTAGAACATCTAGAAGAAGATGCCTAGATAGATTTGTAAGCTTGAATTCCAGGAAAGAGGTCTTGTATGAAATCAGTTGGAAATTTTTAGAAACAGGACAAGTTAAGAGTTGGAACTAGATTAATGTAAAATGAGAGGAGAGCAAAAAAAAGTGTCCTGCAAATATAAAGGTAGAAAACACTGTCATTTGTGTTATAAGTAGAAGACAAGGATTCCATTCTTATTGGTAAGCATAAGATATAAAATTTAATAATACCCTAATTGTGAATTTGATTCAGTGCTCCAAATAAACAGCAAATTATGTTTGTATTGTGATTTACCAAAGAAATTGCATTATAAAGACTTATTTTTGCTGTACTTAAATGTTCTTATTCTCTTTGATTTAAATTTAATCTATGATTTGATTTTCAGCTTAAGTTCTTTTAAAAATCTAATCATTATTTTGGTTGCAATAAATCTCCAAGTCTTCCAATTAGTGCTAAGATTAAAACCTAAATCCCTATTAACTAATAATGGAGCTTTAAAATTTTGAATAACTCTAATAATACTCTCAAATATGGGAAAATTTAATTTTCTGAACATTGCATTGCTGTGTGCTTTTGATTTCAAATTGCATAACTTTAATAGCTGCATCTTAAAGCACTGTCTGGAGATGCTAATTCCTGTTCTCGTGAGGGATAGTCATCACTGCTGTGTCATATTCATACCTGTCACACAAACACACCCATGGGTATATCTACCTGAGGGTATTTACTATGGTTGTGGAGAAGAGCAATGTATGCCACCCCCAATATGCCACATTGGCATAAAGGTTATTTTGAATCAAGATTCTCAAGAAACAGTAGGTGCAAGAAGGATACTCTGACCTTCTTTTGTTCTTCTGAAGGCAGGAAATAAATCTCCCAAGAGAAATGTACTCTCCCTATACTGGGAGGTAGAGAGACAGAGATAGGGAATTCAGGCCAAGAAGACTGTGTAAATAAACCTTGTTCAGTTCGGTTCAGTTCAGTCACTCAGTCGTGTCCGACTCTTTGTAACCCCATGAATTGCAGCACGCCAGGCCTCCCTGTCCATCACCATCTCCCGGAGTTCACTCAGACTCATGTCCATCGAGTCCATGATGCCATCCAGCCATCTCATCCTCTGTCATCCCCTTCTCCTCCTGCCCCCAGTCCCTCCCAGCATCAGAGTCTTTTCCAATGAGTCAACTCTTCCCGTGAGGTGGTCAAAGTACTGGAGTTTCAGCTTTAGCATCATTCCTTCCAAAGAAATCCCAGGGCTGATCTCCTTCAGAATGGACCGGTTGGATCTCCTTGCAGTCCAAGAAACTCTCAAGAGTCTTCTCCAACACCACAGTTCAAAACCATCAATTCCTTGGCACTCAGCCTTCTTCACAGTCCAACTCTCATGTCCATACATGACCACAGGAAAAACCATAGCCTTAACTAGATGGATCTTAGTCGGCAAAGTAATGTCTCTGCTTTTCAATACGCTATCTAGGTTGGTCATAACTTTTCTTCCAAGGAGTAAGTGTCTTTTAATTTAATGGCTGCAGTCACCATCTGCAGTGATTTTGGAGCCCCCCAAAATACAGTCTGACACTGTTTCCACTGTTTCCCCATCTACTTCCCATGAAGTGATGGGACTGGATGCCATGATCTTCGTTTTCTGAATGTTGAGCTTTAAGCCAGCTTTTTCACTCTCCTCTTCCACTTTCATCAAGAGGCTTTTGAGTTCCTCTTCACTTTCTGCCATAAGGGTGGTGTCATCTGCATATCTGAGTTTATTGATATTTCTCCCGGCAATCTTGATTCCAGCTTGTGTTTCTTCCAGTCCAGCATTTCTCATGATGTACTCTGCATAGAAGTTAAATAAGCCGGGTGACAATATACACCCTTGACGTACTCCTTTTCCTATTTGGAACCAGTCTGTTGTTCCATGTCCAGTTCTAACTGTTGCTTCCTGACCTGCATACAGATTTCTCAAGAGGCAGGTCAGGTGGTCTGGTATTCCCATCTCTTTCAGAATTTTCCACAGTTTACTGTGATCCACACAGTCAAAGGCTTTGGCATAGTCAATAAAGCAGAAATAGATGTTTTTCTGGAACTCTCTTGCTTTTTCCATGATCGAGTGGATGTTGGCAATTTGATCTCTGGTTCCTCTGCCTTTTCTAAAACCAGCTTGAACATCAGGGAGTTCATGGTTCACGTATTGCTGAAGCCTGGCTTGGAGAATTTTGAGCATTGCTTTACTAGTGTGCGGTAGTTTGAGCATTCTTTGGCATTGCCTTACTTTGAAATTGGAATGAAAACTGACATTTTCCAGTCCTGTGGCCACTGCTGAGTTTTCCAAATTTGCTGGCATATTGAGTGCAGCACTTTCATAGCATCATCTTTCAGGATTTGAAACAGCTACTTCTTCACTAATTAACTACCCCAAACCTAAACACCTCTGTTTTGTTAGTTCTTCACAAATGTATTATTTTTTGTCTAAAAGATATAAAGCTGCCTACTTTGGTCACTTCTTTAAGTCTCATATTTTTATGAGCTTTGTACTTACAAAATTTGGGCTTCCTGGTGGCCCAAGTGGTAAAGAATCCGTCTGCCAATTCAGGAGATATAAGAGGTGTTAGTTTGATCCCTGGGTTCCGAAAATCCCCTGGAGAAGGAAATGAACACCCACTCCAGTATTTTTGCCTGGAGAATCCAATGGACAGAGCAGCCTGGCAGGCTACAGCCCATGGAGTTGCAAGGAGTCAGACATGACTGGAGTGACTTAGCAAACATAGCACACAATCTGTTTCATGTCAATTAAATCAGACCAAGCCAAAGAACCTAGCCAGGAAGAAAGAAAAAGTTTTTCTCCCCTACAATTGTATGTTTGGCCTCAGGAAATTAGTGAGACTACCAGAGGAAGGAAGAGATCTGCACAGCTGGAGACAGTGATTCTTGAGCCTTGATCCATTCATTCCTTGAGCATCTTTTTACTGCTTCAGTCATTGTACTAGGTGCCATGAAAAAAAAATAAAAACATATCAATGAACAGAATTTTCATGGACTCTGTTCTTTGAGTTTACAGCCTATATACTATGTGAACACACCTGAAAATATTGCTGTACAAATCTTTTCCTATTAGTGTAAGACTGGGATGATGTAGCCCTTTTACTTACAGCTGACTATGAAGCAGGCATTTGTAACTTGGCTTTTTAATCCCATCATCTCCATGAAGGCTTGTTAAAGGCAGCTATTTTGTGCTACAGATCTTCACTCACAATGGCTTGAATCAAGATCAGTAGTGATGAAATCATTTGTGACTGGACCCAACAGGGTAAGAATCAACGATAGTCCTAGAGTTTTCTTTGAACAGTTGCTGCTTTCCAAATGTCTGTTTGAGGACCTACAAGTCCAATCTTGAGTGTTCAAGAATATAGACTGTACTAGTTGAAGGAGGAAGCAGGTTTGAGATTGGTTTTAGTTAATAAGTGATGTGATGCCCTTTGAACCATATTAACTATGGTAAGAATTACAAGGCATCCACTACCCACTTGAATGTTAATTTCCACAGATTTTTCTTCATTGTTTTAAAAAAATCAGACTAACTTAAGGTAAGCAACACTATTGTACATGACCTATATTATGTACTTTAAGGAAATGTAATGCTGTTACACATAAAATGGAAAAGACCTTTTAAAATATGTATTTAATGCTGTGGTTGAGCTATTAAATAACATTTATTGTGTCTCCATTTAGAACATTTGGATTAAAAATCCCATAAAATTTTGATCTTAGTTTTCTTTAAAAATGTGGAAAGAGAGAACTGTTAAGTAAGCATGCAGTCATGTTAATGAGAAATACTCTCAAGTATCAAATGAATGAATATTTTCATTGTCTATTATTTTTCATATTTTCCATACAGTAGATTGAAAAAAACACAATTAGAAAATGTAGAAATGCTCAAAACTGAAAATACAAATTGTTATTTTGCTGGCCTAAGAATGTCATAATTTTTCCTCAGAGAATCACTATCACACCTCAGTACCTTGATAGATCATAGGTTTTAGGTCATTAGCAAATGTTGACAGAAAAGGCTGTGATTTGAAAGCTTTCCTAAGAATTCTATCTATAATTTCTTTTAACGTTTGACAGAGTTTCATGACATTAGAACTATGAAGTTCATTGAAATTCAGCATTGACTGAACTTATAGCATACACTTCCCATTTAGAGATAACAGTTTTGTTTCTTGACAGAGATTCAAAATGAATATCTCAGAAAGAAGAAAAAGCGAAGTAGAAACTACAAAATACTAATTTCAAAATAAAATCAGATATATTAGAACAAGTACTGTATCAGGAAACATTTTAAGAGGCAGAGGCTGGAGGGTGTGAGGGGTGAGGGGTGGAGCAGATTTAATTGATTGAAAACAGACTATCATAGTCAAATTCAAACAACTCATGTTTTCTGTCCTATCAAGGCAATAAAAAAATAAATATATAAAGTAAATAGTTATAACTCAGATTGCCCTAGAGCTGTTTTGTTAACCTCTGTAGTTCTAGTATTTATGATTAAAACTATAACTACCTCGCAAATATTAACCTTTCAAATGCATTTGCAATTTGTTTTAAGATATGCATGTCCAGGAATTTTCCCTGCCTGCTGATTTTTTTTTTTTTTGTTATTTTCTATCCCTATGTGGACAAATTTATTCTATTTATATGGGAGCCACTTTAACATAAATTGGGAGAATTCATTCAGTTTGACAACTCTTAAGTATGATCTTATGTACAATTGATATCAGGCTGAAAAATAATCAAAAACCTTTCCTTCTATCCCCATGGGATTTTTTCAAAAAATGAGAAAAAAAAATATTAGTAGATACTACATCTTCTAAATGGCTCACATAGAAGCCATTCAAACTCATTGGACAAGATAAGAAGTAGATACTCAATGTACTTGCTGATTTTTAGGAATAATAGTTTATTAAACAAAGATGGGCAATATTATCAAATGAGCAAATTTTTATTTGGTTGAGCTTATAAAGACTAAAACATTAATAATCAAATAGTTAAATCATTATGAGGTTCTACCCATTAAAATTGCTCAAAACATATAGAACATTTTAATCAGTAACATTATTTATATGTCCTAAAATTGACAGATTTTTCTCTGTTGGAGAGACAGTAAGATTTATACATTGAATATATATTGCATGCCCATTATGTGTTAGACATTATGCTATTTTCTAAATGAAAACAAAAAAGGATACATTCTAATACTGGATCTTTGAGCACTTTCTATAATCTTACCATTTTCTGTCTATACCCTGAAATCTCCAGCCTCCACATGCACCATAAATCATAAGTAATTAAATTTCAGTTTACAAATACTGTCTGATAGTCTATTAGTTCAGTTCAGTTCAGTCACTCAGTCGTGTCCAACTCTTTGCAACCCCACGGACTGAGGCATGCCAGGCCTCCCTGTCCATCACCGACTACTGGAGTTTATTCAAACTCATGTCCATTGAGTCAGTGATGCCATCCAACCATCTCATCCTCTGTCATCCCCTTCTCCTCCAACCTTCAATCTTTCCCAGCATCAGGGTCTTTTCCAATATGAGTCAGTTCTTTGCATCAGGTGGCCAAAGTGTTGGAGTTTCAGCTTCAGCATCAGTCCTTCCAATGAATATTCAGGACTGATATCCCTTAGGATGGACTGGTTGGATCTCCTTGCAGTCCAAGGGACTCTCAAGAGTCTTCTCTAACACCACAGTTCAAAAGCATCAATTCTTCAGTGCTCAGCTTTCTTTTTAATCCAACTCTCACATCCATATGTGACTACTGGGAAAACCATAGCTTTGACTAGACAGACCTTTGTTGGCAAAGTAATGTCTCTGCTTTTTAATATGCTGTCTAGTACAGTCTATATGAATGTCAAATTTGAAATTTCCAGGGTGAAATAATAGTTCATGCTATTGATACAAGGGATAAAACATTTGCAACTGTGACTGTCCTTTGGTAGTAGGTGGTGATTTAGTAGTTAAGTCGTGTCTGACTCTTGTAACCCTGTGGACTGTAGCCCTCCAGGCTCCTCTGTCCATGTGATTTCCCAGCAACAGTACTGGAGTAGGTTGCCCTTTCCTTCTCCAGGGAATCTTTCCAACCAAGGGATCAAACCAATGTCTCTTGCATCACAGGTGGATTTATTATTGCTGAGCCACCAGGGAACAAATTTATAAACCTCGTCCCTGTGAGCCACCAGAAAGAATGCTCTTTAAATTATTGTGTGTTTGTGCGTGTGTTTGTGCATGTTTTCACATGCACATGACTCCGTGTGCACTCAATGAGCACACACACCCTTTCTGAGTGTTAGATTTGTAACAAAAAGTCCATTGCAACTTTGAAATGTTTCCTGAAAGAGCCCAGTTTCTGGTTTGAATTTTGCAGTTCTGAGTGTTTTCTAGATCTTTTGGAAAGTCTTGTCTACAATGGTGTGCCATTTTTTTCAGCTTAATCTATGCCTTTCTTTCAATTTTATTTCTAATTAGTTGTTGCCTTCTTAAAGATGAAAGCCCCTTTGCACCTTGAAGGGTAAAGTGAACTTAATGAAAATATGCTGATACAAGTTAAAAATGTTTCTTTATATGAATAAGGGCATTGAATGTTAACCCTGACCTTCTCAGAGGAAAATTGCTGTACTATGTTTCAGTTAAAATCATGTATTATCATATTTCTTTCAGCTAAACTAGGCACATATTTTCAGGGTGAAAAGAGCTGTTTTCTTTAGAGTTACCTAAACAAAAGTTGGTTTGAATGGATAGTTACAAAAATAAATCTCTGGCAGCAATAACATTACTAGGAGCGAATGTGGTGTGTTATCAAGAGTCACATCGGTGCAGAAGATCTGCCTTCCCCTTTGTTTTCCTTAAGCTGGGAAATGTTCTTTTAGCAGTAGCTTCTGAAGTTACTTTATGCATTTTCAAGTATCCATAGGGGACATTGCGATGTGCTGCCCAGATGCCCCTGAAAGGTATATTTGTTGGCTCTGCCTCTGGGAGCATTACAGAGAATAAGCTTTCAGGAATCCGCTTTTGGGATTATTGTCTTTGCTGGAGAGTGGCCCTGCCCATACTCCAGCTTTTCTAGGGCAAACCCCATCAGATGACTGTGGGTGAAGGGACGTAAACATTTGATCACCTCAGCCTAGCTTGGGGCAATTTTGAGGAGCTTTTGTTCTATTCCTAGAGTTGCCTGAGAAAGATTGAAAGAAACTACACTGAACAGTTCTAGGATCATCACTTAAGTTCACCCATTTGCCATAGTTGCTTTATCTTGTGCAAGTGGCTAAACATTTAGAAGTACATTTCAGGGATGTGATGAAAAAAATGTTTGGATGTCACATAATCTGAGTTTGTCTATTTCCTCATGAGTAAGTTCATATTCAATATTTTTGGAAGTAATACTGCATGTGATACTGTGTCCTTCTCAGTGCATTGCATCAGAAGGCACATAAGGGAATTTTACACCTTTGTAGGCATTGTTAGATCAATGACTTAAAGTTAGCATCTGTTAGACTTCTTCACTTGAAGGTATCTATTACTCTTTATAATTAATATGTAACATCTAGGGAACTCTGTTTCACCAAAACTTTAATACTTTGGATTTTATTTCTCAACAACCTTCTCTAATGGTTTTAGCATCCATTGGAAAGCCTTCAAGGCTTCCCAGGTGGCTCAGTGGTAAAGAATCCGCCTGCTAATACAAGAGACACAGGAGACAGGGGTTTGATGTCTGGGTTGAGAAGATCCACTGGAGGAGGAAATGGCAACCCACTCCAGTATTCTTGTCTGAAGAATCCCAAGGACTGAAGTGACTTGTGGGCTTACCGTTCATGGGATCCATAGAGTTGGAAATGATTGAGTGATAGAGCACTCACACACACATGGAAAGCCTTCAAAATAGTGATTTTCTATTTTTTCTTTTACATTTAGTAGCTGGAACATTTTCCTTTTATTTCCTAGTTTTTTTTTTTTTTTTCTTTTTCTTTTTGGTGGGAGGAAGGACTCATGACTATTAAAAATTTAAGGTATTATAATTCATTAAAATTATTTTTATATGCTCAAATTCCCTGATTTAGACAATGAAAATACCTTAGTTCCATTAATGGTTTGGGAACACTTCCTCACTTTCAGTCACAAAAGGGTATTCTATTTCTTTGCCCACATTTGTGATCAATTATTTCTCCAAATGGTATTTATAGACCATGATCTGATGCCACTCTGCTCATTGTTACTGATATTACATTTTTAGGCCTTTGTGGGGAACAGATCCAGGACAAAAATCATATGTTCTTATAGAGATCTCAGGTTCCCTCTCTTCTGGCTTACCTACTTTCTTCTCTCAACGTGAACTCTGATTCCTAAGTACGTGCGTTTACTCATTATCTCTATCATCCATCCGTCTGTCTATCATCTATCATCTCTCGTCTGCCTTCTCTTCCTTCATCATCATTATTACTTTACCTAGTAATTTAAAGACTTAGACAATATCTACCAAACAACACTGCTACTGAGTAAAATTTAAGTTATATTTGCTTCATTTGTAGTTAGACTATATCCAGGGTGTATAGCTGAAATACTATAGTCTAAGATATTAATTCTGTTATCTCCATGTAATTATATTGTCCATTTGATACATACATTCATTTCTATATGTAGTTAATTGTATTTTTGCATCCTTGATTCATTTTTGAATATATAAAATGTTTCCATTGTTCAAATTTTATTTTTTATTTCCTCCTCCTTTCATTATTTAATATAAGAATTGTTGGTGATTCATTTTCAGTTTCTTTTTTCTTTGTTTTTTATTTGTTTGATTATGATTGCCTTTGATGAATAATTAACAATTTCCAATAATGTATATTTATACAAGGAGGATTTTATGTTTACCTTTCGAGGAAGATGAGAGTATTCATATTTAAGTGAAGGATAGGTGCATATCATTTTGTACATTTTAACAAATTTATTAAAGCATATATTTTTATTTTGTTACAAAGAATCTCACATATATGCAGAAATGTGTGTATGGCTGTTGGGGTGCCAAGAAGAATGGGCTGTATTGGTTAATAAGCTTTTTTTCTCTCAGCTCCCAACCCCCTGTTGCATATTTCTTTCTATCATTCTCACACTATGAACTGTATTTCACCCTCAACACCTATTGTCCTGTTTGATTCTACCACGGGGTGCCAAAGGAGACTAGAAAAGTGGAGGATGGAGAAAAAACTTTCTTCCTGTTTATTTGTTTCCCCTTTCTGTCTTTCTCCTGCGACATCCCTTTATCCAGACAGTGAACGATCTTTCTAGTAACACTTGTTTCCAGATTACAGCTTCTTCTAGTACAGTTAGACTAGCCAGTAAGAACATTATTTTCAGGGGTCTGAGTCTCAGCTTCATGGTGTTCTTTCTCAGAGCTCCCAAAGTTCTAGCACTAACCAGGGAATCAGTCCACTGTCTTCAGAAAAATGTGTTCCTACGCTACAGATTGCTTTCTCCAGTCTCCTTCTTTGTATTCCTAGTCTTTGGGTTGGGAGATATTTTAGGTAACTGCTGTCTCTGTTACCTCACTGTATCATGGTTGCCTTTTCATTCTTCCAGTATTCATGTACAAAAGTTCCTAAATTATATTGTTAATATAATTTATGTGGTTTCTGTTTTCTTGACTGGATACTAACATACAAGGCATACTAAGAATATTTTTAGTCATCATGTAGCCTTTCTACATTCTCACACACATGGAGGTAACCAATATTTTGATTTATTCTTCCTATATTTTATTTTGAATAAATAAAGATGTTTATAACTAAATCTAAACCTACATGTAGGAAATGACTTCTTGTCATGAGGTTCTTTTTTTTTAAAGTAAACTTCTGTAGAGTACTGTGTCTTGTGAATTATAATTGTTTAATCATTCTCCTATAATTGGATATTTGGGTTGTTTCCAATATTTTTGTTACAAATAATACTTTATGAAAAATCTCTTTTAGCTTTTTTTTTCCCTCCACATTTCTGCAGCTATATCTTCAAGGAAAATTCTAAACTTCAGATTACTAAATTAAATGATATATGTATATTGTTAGATATTGCTAAATTCCTTTCTATAGTGATTGTCTCATTTTGTACACTCAGGAACAGTAAAAAGAACATCTGTTTCCCTAAAGTTTGTGGAAATAGTGTATTCTCAAGCTTTTTGAATACTTTTTTTTTAAATTCAAGAAACTGTATCTTTACAGTTTAGTTTTAATTTCTTTCATTATGCTTAAATATATTTTATACATTAAGGATAACTTTTATACCATTTCTCATAAACTATTTAGGGACTTCTCAGCTGGTTCAGTGGTAAAGAATGAGTCCCCCTGCCAATGCAGGAGATGCAGGTTTGATCCCTGTGTTGGGAAGATCCTCTGAAGAAGAAAATGGCAACCCACTCCAGTGTTCTTGCTTGGAAAATCTTTTGGACAGAGGAGTCTGCTGGGCTACATTCCATGAGCTGCAAAGAGTTGGATATGACTGAATGACAGAACATGCATGCATGCATGAAATTTTTCTTTCTTTCTTTCACCATTATTTTTGGTTTTACATTTTTTTTCTCTTCAGGTTTTAGGAATTCTTTATGTGTCAGAAGGCTTATGACTTTATTTACTATATATATTGCAAATGTTGATTCCTTCTTCATCATTTGCCTTTTGAATTTGCCTATAATTTTTTGCCATGAAAAATATTTTAAATAATCAAAGTCATTAATAATTTACTTTATTGCATCTAGATTTTGAGTATAAAAGAGTTAAATCATGTTTTATTCAAATATTTATACAGTTTCAAGTTTTTTGTACATTTATATATTGTGATGGTTAATTTATGTGTTAACTTTGCTGGCCCATGGTACCCAGATATTTGATCAAACATTATCCTGGCTATTTCTGTGAAGGTGTTTTTGGATGAGACCAATATTTTAATCAGTGGACCTTGAGTAAAAGAAATTGCCCTCCAAAATGTGAATGGGCTTTATCTAAGCAGCTGAAGGTCTTAATATCAATAGAAGAAACACTGATGTCCCCCAAACAAGAAGGAATTCTGCCAGCAGACTACTGCTAGGCTCAAACTGAAATTCTTTCCTGAGTCTCCAGTCTGCCAGCCCACAACATTAGAGTTCAGGCTCACCAAGCCACAGCTACATAAGTAAACTCCTTAACATAAATTTCTCTCTATGTGTATGTATAACCTCTATTGGTTCTGTTTCTCTGGAGAACCTTGACTAATACAGGTACCTTATACATTGGAATTTATTAGGATGTTTTATGGTATGGATCCAATTTTATCTGTTATCCAGATGGATATCCAGTTATGTCAACATCATTTATTAAAATGTCTATAATCTTTCAGTGATTTGAGAGTTCACCTTTTCATATACAAACTTTTATCTCTACTTGAGTCAATTTCTAGGCATTTATTCTGTTCCACTGGAATATGTATTCTTTCAACAATAACATGTCTTAAATTAAAAAGCATCATAATATATTTTCATTTCTGGTAGATCTATTGTCATTTTACTGCTTTTTTCCCCTAACCCCAATTTTTTTCATCCTATCATGAAAATATTTCAAATATTCAGAAATGTTTTAAAAACTTTGCAGAAATGTTTTAAAATTTTAAATTTTACCTATATATCATTGGCTATATTCCAACATTTTATTATAAACTTACTTTATTACATATTTATCCATCTGTCCATCTTCTCTCTATCCATCAGCCCATCTTATTTTTTGATGTGTCCCAAGGTCAATTGCAGACATCAGGAGGCTCCAAATACTTCAGCATTCATATATGGCTAAATATTTGACTTGTCTGTTTTTGAAGTAAATTTTGTACAATGAAATGGTCAAATCTTAAGTATATCCCTAAGTTCTCATATGGAAAAGGAAATGGCAGCCCACTCCAGTATTCTTGCCTGGAGAATCCCACGGACAGAGGAGCCTAGTGGGCTATAGTCCATGGGGTCGTAAAGAGTCAGACACGACTAAGCAACTAAACAACAACAACAACAAAGTTCTCATAAATCCATACACCTTGTAATCCAATAAAGTTCTCCCATCCTCTTCCTCAGTTAATTCCTACTCATAGTCTTACCCAAAGGCAATCACTATTTTGATTTTTTCCATCACAAGTTAGTTTTTCTTGTTCTAGGACTTCCTAGAATAGAATCATACACTTGGCAAATTTTTGTGTAAACTTTCTTTCTTTCAGCAATGTTTTGATAGCCATCCATGTTGTGCATGTGAGTAAATACAACTCTGTTAGTTGTTGAATAGTATTCCACTGTACAAATATACCATATTTTGTTTATCTACTTTTACTGATGGGCACTTAGACTATTTTCACTTTATGACCATTTTACATTAGCTGTTATGACCACCTGAATAATTGTTAGTAGGCTTAATGTTTTCTTTTCTCTAGGAGTAAAATTTTGGACGTATGGGTAGGTAAATGTTAGGTTGTATAGGGAACAGCCATTTTAAAATTTTCTGCGTGTGACTTCTAGTTGCTAAACTTTTGGTGTTATCAGATTTTGAAAATATAGGTAATCTACTAGAAGTACAGTTAACCCTAGGGTTAACTAGAAGTAGTTAACCCTACTAGAAGCAGTAGGGTTCTTCATTAGGTTTTATTTTTACTAGGTTTTTTTTTTGCATTTCTCCCCAAATGAATGTTGAAACAAATTTGTCTAAAACCAAGAAATATTGTTAATGTATTTTAAAAGATCATTTAAAAGCTATGTTATTTGAGGAAAATAAATTTTGGAAAGTGATACTGTTCAGAAATCATGAATGCTTTCCTTTTTGTGTGTGTGTGTGTGAAGTCTACTTTTGTGTCACTCAGGGGTGTTTTTAAGTTTTCTTTTTTTCTCCCAAATTTCTTAATATGTTTGATCTACAATATTTAATTTTTGTGTTGTTAAAGTAATTGTGTTTTCTTTTCAAGTTTATCTTCAATTTGTTATTTTATATCTATATGTTTATATTGTTATTTTTCAGTCACTATTCTGACTCTTTGTAACTCTTAGACTGTAGTAAGCCAGGCTCCTCTGTCCTCTACTGTCTTCCAGAGGTTGCTCAAATTCATGTCCATTGAGTCAGGGATGCTATCTAATCATCTCATCCCTTCTCTTCCTGCCCTCAGCATTCCAAACATTAGGGTCTTTTCCAATAAGTCAGCTCTTCACATCATGTGGCTAAAGTATTGGAGTTTCAGCTTTAGTATCAATCCTTCCAATGAATATTCAGGGTTGATTTCCTTTAGGATTGACTGGTTTGATCCTGCAGTCCAAGGGACTTTCAAGAGTTTCCTTCACCACCACAGTTTGAAAACATGAATTCTTTGGCACTCAGTCTTCTTTGGGCTTCCCTGGTGGCTCAGAGGGTAAAGCGCCTGCCTACAATGCGGGAGACCCGGGTTCGATTCTGGCAACCCACTCCAGTATTCTTGCCTGGAGAATCCCATAGATGGAAGAGCCTGGTGGGCTACAGTCCATGGGGTCACAAAGAGTCGGACATGACTGAGTGAGCTCACTTCACTTCAGTCTTCTTTATGGTCCAACTCTCACATGTGTACACTACTACCGGACAAGCCATAGCTTTCACTATATGGAACTTTGTTGGCAAAGTGATGCCTTTGCCTTTTAATATGCTGTCTAAGTTTGTCATAGCTTTTCTTCTAAGGAGCAAGTGTCTTTAAATTTTGTGGCTGCAGTCACCATCCACAGCGATGTTCAAGCCCAAGAAAATAAAATCGATCAATGCTTTTACTTTTTCCACTTCTATTTGCCATGTGATGGGCCTGGATGCCATGATCTTAGTTGTTTTAATATTGAGTTTCAAACTAGCTTTTTCACTTTCCTCCTTCAACCTCATCAAGAGGCTCTTTAGTTTCTCTTTACTTTCCTCTATAAGGGTGGTATCATCTGCATATCTGAGGTTGTTCTCCCAGCAATCTTAATTCCAGCTTGTGATTCATCCAGCCTGGCATTTTGCATGATATACTCCACTTTTAAGTTAAAACTACAGCCTTGTCATACTCCTTTCTCAATTTTGGATCAGTAAATTGTTCCATGTTGGATTCTGTTGCTTCTTGAACCACATAGAGGTTTATCAGGAGACTATTAAGTTGGCCTGGTATTCTCATCTCTTTAAGAATTTTCCACAGTTTGTTATGATCTACACAGTCAAAGGCTTTTATGCAGTCAATGAAGCAGAAGTAGATGTTTTTTGGAACTCCCTTGCTTTCTCCATGATCCAGTGAATGTTAGCAATTTAATCACTGATTTCTCAATGGTAAAGAATCTGCCTGCAAATTTAGGAGGTGCTGGAGATCCAGGTTTCATCCCTCTGTCAGGATGATCCCCTGGAGAAGGAAATAGCAATCCACTCCAGTATTCTTGCCTGGAAAATCCCATGGATAGAGGACCCTGGCGGATTATACTTCATGGGGTCACAAAAGAGTTGTATATGACTTAGTAACTAAACAACAACTTGCTGCAGATATGTTTATGTAGTTTTATATAAATAAATAATTAAATACATATTAGTATATATTTATATACTAAGT
Organism: Budorcas taxicolor; assembly: GCF_023091745.1. Classification (NCBI taxonomy): domain Eukaryota; kingdom Metazoa; phylum Chordata; class Mammalia; order Artiodactyla; family Bovidae; genus Budorcas; species Budorcas taxicolor. Next base: position 61,865,993 of record NC_068912.1, on the reverse strand, counting down.
TTAATCCTCCTACTTTAATGAAGTCTTTTCTTGTGTGAGCTATTTTATCTTGATTCACTATCATTTATAAATAGAGATAATTTTAAGTTTTTTTCCCTCAAGTCTTATGGTTCCTAATGGTGTTTGGTTTTCTGATTGTACTGGCTTTTTTTTTTTTTTTGACCCTGAGTGTAACCTTACTTGATATTGAGATTGCTAACCCTGCCTTCTTTTTATTTGCATTTATCTTGTGAGTTTCCCTATTATGTTGTTTTCAATCTTTTGAGACACTTAGTTTTTTTATCACTTTTATTCAGCTTGAAGCTTTTCATAGATGTGTTCAGCCTATCTACATTTATTGATGTGACAGATTTGTTTGGGCTTTTTCTTTCATAGTCCTTTATATTATGCTTTCATGTTTTATGGCTTCTTTTACTTTATTATAATACAGTATTCCCCCCCCCCCCCTTGGCTTCGTCTTGTTTGTAGATTCTTTCTGATAAATTGTAAATTACTCATTTATTTTCAGTTCTTTTAATGATAACATTTACACCATAATTATATATAATACATTTACTACTCTGAATCATTAGGAAGTAACTAATGAATCCCCATTTTGTGCAATAACAAAATTATTATAATTCCTCAACCTCTTTGCTTTATTTCCACTTTGAAATTAGAGATGAACATAATGTTTTTCTTATTTTGTCTACTGTATACCTTTGCATATTTAAATACAATTGTGTTTCTATATTTTTATCAGTTTTAATATATATTTTCACTTCAGTTTTGTCACTCAGTCGTGTCCAAGTGTTTGTGACCCCATGGACTGCAGCATGCTCAGCTTCCCTGTCCATCACCAACTCCCAGAGCTTGCTCAAACTCATGTCCATCAAGTCGGTGATGCCATCTGGCCGTCTCATCCTCTATTGTCCCCTTCTCCTCCTGCCTGCAATCTTTCCCAGCACCAGGATCTTTTCTATGGAGTAAGTTCTTCACATCAGGTGGCCAAAGTATTGGAGCTCCAGCTTTAGTATCAGTCCTTCCAATGAATATTCAGGACTAATTTCCTTCAGAATTGATTGGTTGAATCTCCTTGCAGTCCAAGGGATTCTCAAGAGTTTTCTCCAGCACCACAGTTCAAAAGTATCAGTTCTTCAGTACTCAGCTTTCTTTATGGTCCAACTCTCTCATCCATACATAACTACTGGAAAAACTATAGCTTTGACTAGATGGACCTTTGTCAGCAAAATAATGTCTCAGCTTTTTAATATGCTGTCCAAGTTTGTCATAGCTTTTCTTCCAAGGAGCAAATTTGTTTAATTTTATGGCTGTAGTCACCATCTACAGTAGTTTTAGAGCCCAAGAAAATAAAGTCTGTCATTGTTTCTATTGTTTCCCCATCTATTTGCCATAATGTGATGGGGCTCGAGTCCATGATCTTCATTTTTTGAATGTTGGATTTTAAACCACCTTTTTCACTCTCCTCTTTCACTTTTGTCAAAAGTCTCTTTAGTTTCTTCATTTTCTGCCATAAGGATGGTGCCATTTGCATATCTGAGGTTATTGATATTGCTCCTGGCAATCTTGATTCCAGCTTGTGCTTCATCCAGCCTAGCATTTCATATGATATACTATGCATATAAGTTAAATAAGCAAGGTGACAATATACAGCTTTGTCGTCTTCCTTTCCCAATTTGGAACCAGTTTGCTGTTCCATGTCTGGTTCAAAGTGTTGCTTCTTGACCTGCATACAGGTTTCTCAGGAGGCAGATAGTGTGGTCTGGTATTCCCAGCTCTTGAAGAATTTTCCACAGTTAGTTGTGATCCACACAGTCAGTATATATTTTATTTTATTATATTTTATTCTTTACCTATAAAATATGACAAAATAAAGTACTTATATTGCTTTCCATCTTTTTTTCTGACTTTTGCCTCCAATTTTTTGTTAATGTGTTTTTCTTTGTTTTATGGTTTGGGACATTTTCTTTTCATTTTACATTCATAATTTTATCATATATTTTATATTATTCATCAGTTGAATAAATTCAATGTTCTAATCAATTGTTTCTGTTTTAATCTTCTTACTGTTTCCACTGTTCTTCTATAAGAAAGCTTCCTGGAAATTGGAATTCCTGCAGATATAAAAATATCTATCTTCTGCCTTTATTTGTATCTACTGTTTCCTGATGATAAAGTCTTTGTGATATACTTTCTTTCCTTGGAATCACGGTAGGCACTTCTTTTACCGTTGAAAAAGACTGAACAGAAATCTCCAAGGCTAGCCCGAATATTCATTCTGTTGGTTCATTTTTGCCTTGAGGCCCTGCAGAGACTTTTTAATTTTATTGGGTTTTAGAAGACCAAAAATTCTACTAGCCCAAGTTCAGTCTGAATCCATTTTTTCCTAAAAAGTGTATCCCTTTTACTTTGTAAATTAGTTTTATATTTCTAGAAAATACTTGAATTGCATATTTGAATATTTTTCCATTCCAACTGTTGGTACTTTTTAAAAAATTGTTGTTTCTATGTATAGTGTTCATTAAAAAAAAAGTCAGAAAAACACCTTGACCTTCATTTACTTGTTTTATATTTTTTTGAAGATATGTTTTCCTTTGCAACAGTAAAGCTTCAATTGCTTTGTTTTTCAACTCAGCTTCTCTCCTAAGCATTCACTGCTCCTATTTCTCTGTACAAAAAATATATTTTTCTTAAGTCTTATATATTTGTTTTAAACTCTTTGTTTATTTTATTAGTTAAAAAACTGGCATTTTAATTATTTTGTGTTTTTAGATGTTGTTTCTAGCCTTCATCTCTTACTTTCTAATATTTTGGAAAAGATCCTATGCTGGTTCAGTTTCATTGTTTGAATAAATTTGCAGCAAATTTTGTAAGACATGCACCACAGCAGTCTTTTGGCTAGAAGGAATTCACCTTGGTACACTAAGATACCCAAGAGGCCAAGTTGGGTATGTGCATGCTAAGTTGCTTCAGTTGTGTCCAACTCTCTGCGACCCTATGAGCTGTAGCCCACCAGGATCCTCTGCCCATGAGATTTCCCAGGCAAGAATTCTGGAGTGGATTTTCCTGCCCATCTCCAGGGAATCTTCCTGACCCAGGGATTGAGCCCACATCTCTTAGCAGCTCCTGCATTGGCAGGAGGGTTCTTTAGTACTAATGCCACCTGGGAAGCTCTCATGTTGGATATATGAGAGGTTAATTTTAATCACAACTTTTCCATAGCCAATAAAATCAACAGCTATGAATGCTCCAAAATCCCATGTTTCTCTCATCTAGTTTGTCTCCAGTCTCTCTAATCATGCCAAATGTATGTATGTATTTCCTTGCAGAATCATTGGTACACCTTGGTACCATATGGTATTTTCCCACCAGCCAGGGTGTTCCATTTTCTCTGTTTTAAACAAAATATTTTAAACAACAACAAAAAAAATGGTTATTGGCTTTGCTCCTTGGATGCAGGTGCTACTCAAGGATAGCTATGATCTGCTGACTTTGTTTGAGATCTGTTGTTGTTCAATCACTAAGTCGTGTCTGACTCTTTGAGACCCCATGGATTGCAGCGTGCCAGTCTTCCCTATCAATCACTATCTCCTGGTGTTTGGTCAAATTCATATCCATTGGGTCTGTGATGCCATCCAATCATCTCATCCTCTGTCACCCCCTTCTCCTCCTGCCCTATATCTTTCTCAGCATCAGAGTCTTTTCCACTGAGTAAATCCTTTGCATCAGGTGACCAAAGTATTAGAGCTTCAGCTTCAGCATCAGTCCTTCCAATGAATATTCAGGGTTGATTTCCTTTCGAATTGACCAGTTTGATCTCCTTGAAATTCAAGGGACTGCAAGTTTTCTCATTTGATCTTTCCCTGCACCTCTCTGCTATTTTGCTCTATTTGACAGTTCTTTGGAAAATAATGAGGGTTATTATTAAGAATGTCTTGTAATTTTGGAAAGATAGAGTAGAGTATTTGTAGTTTCATTTCTTCATTGTGCTCATCATTTTTCAGTGATTTCTAAAAGAAGGTAGAAACAGGCCTATTGAATACTCTGTTCCTTTACCTGTTAATCCTGGAGGGCAATCATAAATGTAATGAACTTAACTAATATAAATAATCAATAATAAGGATGATGCTGAGACCTTGAGATATTTGCTTATGAATCTACTGTTAGATTCAGAGGTGCTTAAGCTATGTAGCATAGACTTTGAAGAATACACTCAATCTTGTTTTTTTGTAGGTGAGGTATAATTAACATAGAAGACAATTCATGAAGTTTTCTTTGTTCCTTTGCTCTTTATAATTATTCTTTATGTCTCTTTTCTCATAATTAGGCAGGCTACTCTGTGGGGATTCTCCAGGAAGGAATATTGGAGTGGGTTGCCATGCCCTCCTCCAGGGTATCTTCCTTACCCAGGGATCAAACCCAGGTCTCCCACATTTCAGGTGGATTCTTTACTATCTGAGCCACCAGGGAAGCCCAAGAGTACTGAAATGGGTAGCCTATCCCTTCTGCAGGTTATCTTCCCCATCCAGGAATTGAACTGGGGATTCAATCCACCATTGCAGGTGGATTCTTTACCAGCTGAGTTACCTTGTAAAAGTAGGAAGTTTTGACCACAAGTAACAGAAAACCCAAATCAAAACGACTTAAACTGGTGGTTCTCAAACTTTACAGGGCCGTCAAGATCACTTGCCCAGCGTTTCTGATTCAGTAGGTTAGGAGTGGTGTCTAGGAATTTCTGACAAGTTCCCAGGTTATATGGATGTTGCTGATCTGGGGATCATACTTTGAAAATCACTGAGTTAAACAAATAGAAGATGCATTATCTTGTAGTAAAAAATGGTAGGATGCCTTAGCGACTGGTTAATGTCACACTTAAACAATAATATCATTTTTTTTTTCTTCTCAGAAATGTAGATTTTCTCTCTTCATGGAGTATATTGGTCATAATACCTCTGGGCACAACAGTGTTGAAAGTCAGGGGGGAAAATAAAGGCCCAATTTTTCCTATCTCTTTCAGAGCTACCTTTTCATGAAGTACTCTCATTGGTTAAAAAAAAAAATAGGCAACATATTCTTTTTTATTCTTATTTACTAACAAGGAGGCTAAAACTACTATTCATATTAGACTGAGCTAGTGAAGACTTACCTCCTGGTACTGGCCCCCATCTAGGTAGATAAATGAGACCAAAGCTTTGGGCTGAAACTGGTGGAAGTTAAGTTGCCTAAGTGGGGAAAGTAGCAGCACTATAAATTATTGTTTGCACAGATTTCCTGAGGCCTTTTTACAGTTTGGGCCTAGTCTTTCCCAGTTTATTTTCATCTGTTTAGTAGTTAAAACTTAAGTGTTAAATAGCACATTAACACTTCCTTGTTAATTAGCAAGAACAACAATGTCTCAATTGATTTTTTTAAATTCACAAGTTCTATTCTTCATGTCTGATAGGGAAATCAAACTCTATACAGGTTTTATGCTATAGTTGTATAAAATCCCTCTTCAAAACTTGCCATAATTTTTATTTTTTCTTCTCTGTTTCTGTAACAAATTATATATTTTTTAAAGATTAAAAGATTTAAAGATCGAAATAAGTTTGGAATAATCTTTCTCCAGCTTAAATTCTCAACTGCTCTTTTTGTTATGTTTTAGATATTTCACAACTTAATTTGTCCTTGATTAATTCACAGTGAGCTGTTCACTTCAGGTAATTACAGTTTGTTTGTTTTATAACAAAGAATCCAGAGAGTTTTATAATGGTGATTAATGTATGTGAAATAACTATTATATCTAATATTATTTTATGGATATTTGTTAAGGTACACAAACAAAAAATAATTAACTTAATAAAAATGAGTATACCCATTATGTTCAATAAATTGAATGTTATGTAAGTCCTGAGTCCCTTATGTGTGCCTTTCTTACCAGCATCCCCTCTCTTCTACACCATAGGGGGCATATATTTGTATTTTTGAATGTAATATCAATGGAATCACATATAGAGTATGAACTGTTTCATGTCATGCTTCTTTTGTTCAATCTTATGTGTGAGATGATTTCCTATTTTTTCATGTGGAAAGTGGTTGCACAAAATTACATCCCCAGTAATATGGAAGTTCCAGTAGATTCATATCAGGGCTAAGCTTATAATTTTCTATCTTTTGAAACTTAGCAGTTCTAGTGAGTATATCAAGGGATAATTTGGGTTTTGTTTTGCTTTTCTCTGGTGACTAATGAGGCAAAGGTTTCATTCCATGTTTAATGTCATTAATATACATGACTATTCAGATTTTTGTTTATTTTCATCAGTTTTGTTAAGTTATGTTTTTGAGCTATGTTTTTTTCATCAAGATTTTCGTATATTTTGGCTCATGGTTATTTATAAGAGCTTTGTATTATTTTTTTAATCTGTGGAAATTCTGTATTGGTATGTATTTTTCATTTCTAATATTTATTTGTTTGTTTACCTTTTTGCTTTTGCTCCTTTATTTTGCAAAGATTTTGCTAATTTTATTTATCCTTTCAAAGAACATAATTTGGTCTCATTGATTTTGAGATTTTTTTTCCATTTGGTTAATTTTCAGTTGCTTCTCCTTATTTTTCCTTTTTATTATCTTTGAGTTTTACTGCTTCCCTCTAATTTCTTGAGATGGATACATATATAATTTATTGGCAATGATTTTTTCCTTCTCTTTCAATATATACTTTAAGCTTTTTATCAGTTTTCATTTTTAGTTCAAAATATTGATACTCTAGTTATCCTTTTGTTATTGATTTCTAGCATAATGCCACTGTATTCCTAAACCAAACAATGTGTATTTTCAGCCCTTTGAAACTGAGCTTGCTTTATGTCCCTGCATAAGTAGGAAATGCTCTGATTGTTGAGGATGCAATATTCCTCATACAACAGTTTGTCATTTGTGAATCATGCTGTGTAGATTTCTATATTTTCAATGATTTTTGTCAATTTATCTAATTAAGAATTGAGAAAAGTATAATCTTTTATGATTATTTATTTTTAATATCTTCTCACTGTAGCCTCAAATGATCTTTCTTTGGTGTGAATGTATCTCTGAACTTTCTCTGTGTGTCCAAATTTCCACTTACAAGGAAACCAGTCATATTGGATTAGGGCTGATCCTAATGGCTTGTTTTGGAACAATTAAATCTTTAAAGGGCCCATTTCCAAATATAGTCACATTCTGAGGTACTGGGGTTTAAAGTTTTAACAAAAGAAATTTTGTTGTTTTTCAGTCACTAAGTCATGTTTGACTTCTTGCAAACCCCTGGGCTGCAGAACGCCAGACTTCCCTATCCTTCACCATCTCCGAGAGCTTGCTCAAACTCATGTCCATTGAGTCCATGATGCTATCCAACCATCTCATCCTCTGCCGTCCCCTTCTGCTCCTATCTTCAGTATTTCCCAGCATCAGGGTCTTTTCCAATCATTTGGCTCTTCATATCAGGTGGCTGAAGTTTTGGAGCTTCAGCTTCAACATCAGTCCCTCCAAAGAATATTCAGGATTGATTTCATTTAGTATTGACTGGTTTGATCGCCTTACAGTCCAAGGAACTCTCAAGAGTATTCTCCAACACCACAGTTAAAAAGTATCAATTCTTTGGCGCTCAGCCTTATTTATGGTTCAATTCTCACATCCATACATGACAACCAGAAAAACCATAGCTTTGACTAGACAGACCTTTGCTGGCAAAACAATGTCTCTGATTTTTAATATGCTTTCTAGGTTTGTAATGGGTTTTCCAGGTGGCTCAGACAGTAAAGAATCTGCCTGAAATGCAGGAGACCCATGTTCAGTCTCTGGGTTGGGAAGATCCCCTGGAGGAGGAAATGGCAACCCACTCCATTATTCCTGCTGGAAAATCTCACAGACAGAGGAGTCTGGCAGGCTACAGTCTAAGGGGTTACAAAGAATCAGACACAACTGAGCAGCTAACACACAGCAGGTTTGTCATAGCTTTTCTTCCAAGGAGCAAGTGTCTTTTAATTTCATGACTGAGGTCACCATCTTCAGTGATGTTGGAGCCCAAGAAAATAAAGTCTCTCACTGTTTCCATTGTTTCCCCATCTATTTGCCATCAAATGATGGGACTGGATTCCATGATCTTCATTTTTTGAATGTTGAGTTATAAGCCAGCCTTTTCACTTTCTTCTTAGTCCTCCATCAAGAGGCTCTTTAGTTCCTCTTCACTTTCTGCCATAACGGTGGTGTCATCTGCATATCTGAGGTTATGATATTTCTCCTAGCAATCCTGATTCCAGCTTGTGGTTCATCCAGCCTAGCATTTCTCATGATGTGTTCTGCATATAAGTTAAATAAGCAGGATGTCAATACACAGTCTTGATGTTCTCCTTTCCCAATTTGGAACCAGTCAGTTGTTCCATGTCTGGTTCTAACTGTTGCCTCTTTACCTTCAAACAGGTTTTTCAGGAGGCAGGTAAGGTGGTCTGGTATTCCCATTTCTTGAAGAATTTTCCACAGCTTGTTGTGCTCCACACAAAGGCTTTAGCATGGTCAGTGAAGCAGAAGTAGATATTTTTCTAGAATTCTCTTGCTTTTCCTATAATCCAACAGATGTTAACAATTTGATCTCTAGTTCCTCTGCCTTTCCTAAATCCAGCTTGAACATCTGGAAGTTCTCAGTTCATGTACTGTTGAAGCCTAGCTTGGAGAAATTTGAGCATTACTTTGCTTTCATGTGAAATGAGGGTTATTGTTCAGTAATTTGAACATTCTTTGGCATTACCCTTCTTTGGGATTAGAATGAAAACTGACATTTTCTAGTACTGTGGCCACTGCTGAGTTTTTAAATTTTCTGGCATATAGACAGGAGCAGTTTCACAGCATTATCTTTAGGATTTGAAATAACTCACCTGAAGTTCCATCACCTCCAGTAGCTTTGTTTGTAGTAATGCTTCCTGAGGCCTGCTTAACTTCACACTCCAGGATGTCTAGGTCTAGGTAAGTGATCACACCATCATGGTTATCTATGTCATTAAGATCTTTTTTATATCGTTCTTCTGTGTATTCTTGGCACCTCCTCTTAATATCTTCTGCTTCTGTTAGGTCCATATCGTTTCTGTCCTTTTTTGTGCTCTTCTTTGCATGAAACATTCCCTTGGTATCTCTCATTTTCTTGAGGAGATCTCTAATCTTTCCCATTCTATTGTTTTCCTCTATTTCTTTGCATTGTCCACTTAAAAAGGCTTCCTTATCTCTCTGTGCTATTCTTTGGAACTGTGCATTCAGATGGGTTTATCTTTCCTTTTCTCCTGTAAGAACCCGGGAAAGCACAACTCAACCCATAGTCATGTCTTTGGATAATACATCCACCACTTAAATTACTAGAAATAAATTGCATTACATATTTTCTTGGTTGTTATACTTTTTATTCAGTTCAGTTCAGTTCAGTCCAGTTCCTCAGTCGTATTCGACTCTTTGCAACCCCATGAATCCCAGCACGCCAGGCCTCCCTGTCCATCACCAACTCCCAGAGTTCACTCAAACTCATGTCCATCGAGTTGGTGATGCCATCCAGCCATCTCATCCTCTGTTGTCCCCTTTTCCTCCTGCCCCCAATCCCTCCCAGCATCAGAGTCTTTCCAATGAGTCAACTCTTCGCATGAGGTGGCCAAAGTACTGGAGTTTCAGCTTTAGCATCATTCCTTCCAAAGAATACCCAGGGCTGATCTCTTACAAACTGGTTTATATGAGATGTACTTTCTTATATAATACTTTTGTGCAATTAAGAAATGTCCTCCTGTATTTCAGGTACATTTAAAGTTTTTTTCAATATCTTACATCTGGTTACCTCATGGTATGTGCTCTTTAATATTTAGCAACAAATATTCTTTCAGAAATGAACATATGAAATTCACAAAGATAATATCAATGTTTGGAAAGATTACACATAACACAATGAAATATTGAAATAGTTCCCTGTATCAAAACATTCAGACATACTTAGTTAATTTGAATATGTCTTAAATTTTAGATACTTTCAATTCAGTTCAGTTCAGTTGCTCAGTTGTGTCCAACTCTTTGCGACCTCATGGACTGCAGTACACCAGGCCTCCCTGTCCATCACTCACTCCTGGAGCTTACTCAAATTCATGTCCATTGAGTCGATGATGCCATCCAGCCATCTCATCCTCTGGTGTCCCCTTCTCCGTCTGCCTTCAATTTTTCCCAGCATTAAGGTCTTCTCAAATGAGTCAGTTCTTTGTATCAGGTGGCCAAAGCATTGGATACCAGCTTCAGCATCAGTCCTTCCAATGAATATTCAGGACTGATTTCCTATAGGATGGACTGGTTTGATCTCCTTGCAGTCCAAGGGACTCTCAAGAGTCTTCTCCAGCATCACAGTTCAAAAGAATCAGTTCTTCAGTGCTCAGCTTTCTTTATGGCCCAACTCTCACATCCATACATGACTACTGGAAAAACCATAGCTTTGACTAGATGGACCTTTGTTGGTATAGATACTTTACAATCCAACTAATCATCCCTCTTGATTTAGGTCTATATGATTAAAAAAAAAGAAGAAAACTTTAGTGTTTTCTCATGAAGTGGATAAGTCAATTCTAAATAGAAATGATACAATAGTTACTAATATAAATAGCAATTTTAATCTCTCTTACTTACATATTATGTTTATCAAAAGCTGAGTGCATAAATTCCAGCATGAGCAAACTTCTTATATGATATGGCAGATTACTAGAAGCTTTTAAAAATAAAATATGTTTCTTTCTTTTTCACCTCTCTTTCAATTAGATAAAGGCCATGTGATTAAATTTTGGCCAATTAAGTTTAGACAAAAATGTTGACACAACTTCCAGGCCTAATCGATTAAAAACTACTGTGGTCATCCTCCTTTCTTTCTTTTTCTTTCCTTTGGCTGAGTAGAGAATGCCCTACAGCATTCTCTATATAAAAGGACAAAACTATAAGATAGAAGGAGTCTGACTCCTTGATTGACAATATGGAAGGATGTTCACGGATCAGGAATATGTAAGGTATGTGAATGAAAAACAAACATTATGGCATTAATTACTGAGATTTAAGGTCTTGCTTGTCACGGCAGCAGATATTTTCTTAAATGGTGCAGGTAGTCAAAACACTATTTGATATAACTCATGTAACTTTCATTGTTGAAAAACTTAAAAAATATATATTGTTGGACTTTCCTGGTGATACAGTGGATAAGAAGCCTTCTGCCAGGCCAAAGGACATAGATTTGATCCATGGTCTGGGAAGATTCCACATGCTCTAGAGTAACTAAGCCTGTGGACCACAGTTTAGTCTGTATGCTGCAAGTACTGAAGTCCATGCTCATAGAACCCGTGGTTCGCAGCAACAGATGTCACTGCAGTGATAAGCTTGCACACTGTAATGAAGAGTAGCCCCCACTTTCCACAACTAGAGAAAGTCTGTGCATAGCAATTAAGACCCATCACAAGCAATAAATAAATAAATACATTATTGTTCTTGTTGCTTAGCCACTCGACCTCATGGACTGCATGGAGGATCCTCTGTCCATGGAGTTTTCCAAGCAAGAATACTGAAGTGGGTTGCCATTTCCTACTCTAGAGGATCTTCCTGACCAATGGATCAAACCTAAGTCTCCTTCATTTCATTATAGTCAGAATCTTTACCTCTGAGCCATCTGGGAAGCCCAGTGAGAAAATGTGCTATTTATTAAAGTTGCTAAATAAATATTTAGTAACTATTATCTACATTTGGGTTCATTGCAGAGCAGATCTTTGTTTCAGGAAAATGTACTAGGTTTAATCCTGTGCTTAACCCATGTGTCTAAAGTCAACTAAAGTCAACTTCAGCATTCAAATGTACAGTCACAGCATTAGTTGAAAGCCTGGGGCTCCAACCAGGAATTCTCCTAGATTACAACCCAAATTCCAGGCCAGACACTAAAAAATCCAATTTCGGGGGAACTATTCCATTTTTAAGTAAATAGATCTGTAAACACCCTGAGCAAATCTAGATCAGAACTACACTGTTAACATTTGTTGAAATTTAAAGTTCCCACTTTTACCTGAAGAAAACCATTTTGGCATTTCATACTCCATAAATTTGCCTGGTTGTTCATAGCCTTATACCAATTTCTAATCTATGTTTCTCTGTAAAAGGGAATTAGAAGATGTTTAAATGAAGATCAAAATGAGAAAAGTCTAATTAGGGCTGCATTCAATTACAATCCTACTTTACTTATTTAACATTATTTGAAAGCTCATCTCATATATTTTGGTTGCTGAAAATTACTGAATTATTTTAATTCTTAATAATATCATCATTATATTCAAAACCTGTTTTCAGATTTTCATGAATTTTACATATATTTATTATTTTATGACAATTTATATATTTTATGCATTCCTGTTTTCGGAAGAAAAATGGGTTGTAAATAAAGTAGGATAATTGCTAATATATATTCCATGACTTTAATGGCTTTTTCCTCCCAGTGGACCGTTATTAGTTTTCTCCTAAAACCCTTTTAATTAATCAAAAGAAAATGAGGGATTTTCATTAATATCGGAGCATCTTTTTACCTTAATTTGTTCTGAAGTGCCTATGTGTCATGAATTGTGAGTCCCTGGACAGATAAGGGAAGAAAAGAATCGCCATGTTTTCTTACAGAGGTAAAAGACGGCCACTTCAAGGTCTGATAGATTGTAATGGTGTTGTTAGCTTTTCTTGTGGTAAAATGTGTTTATCTAGGCTTCTTTACTATTTCTGCTTGACAGTCCCTGGGAAGAAGGTGTTCATAAATGTGACCATATCAGATTCACTGACAGATTTTTCAAAGTTATCTAAACCAAAGTTATGTCATTTGAGTTTCATCTGGGTGTAGAGAAGAAAGTAAACAGGCATCACCAAGAGCTGTACTTTACAGTGCGTACTTAGACAATAGAATTATAAATAAATATAAATATATGCCATTAATTGGTGATTTTCAGGAAAAGAACACTAATCAATCATCTTTGGGCATTTTGTTCACAGGAAGGCTGCTTTATTTAAAATTAAATCCTTCTCCTGATGCCAGAAATTAGAAAAATGTTATAAAGATAAACACTTTGAGTTATTTGAGAATACTGAAGGCTCATATGAGAGTTCAAATGATAGAGAGATATACAAAGATGATCACACATTTTTTAAGTTCTTTCTGATTTTAATTTATATAGTTCCAAAAACATGAGAGATTATTACTTAAAAGCATGAAAGTTCAAGTGGAACAAAATCCCAAATGAGGGGAAGTTATAGAAACATCAGGGAGTAGAGTCCATTGTCACTGGGTAGTGTGTGAACCACAAATGAAATTACCACTAACATGTCTTATATCCCAAACTGAATTCAGCAGAATAGCAGAAGACAAGTGATAGCTTTTCTGATTTCCTGACTGGAAAGATGAGTGTAAGTCTGTACCTGGAATCTAATTACAGGCAAGCCACTAATAAAACCATGAGATACTTGACAATATGAGAGGGAAAACTGTACAAACAGAAAATTTATGACAGTGATCCACAGCACTGCTGCAATAAAGGAATCTAGTTTGAGTGACACCTCCTGAATAGCAATAAAAAATTAGAAGCCCATTCAACCACCCAGGATATTATCAATATTTACTTCTCCTTTGGTTGTCAGTTTTGAGTCATGCCCCAAACCTCCTTTAAAGGAAAGAAAAGAAATGTAGGTTCTCTTCCCTACATAAATTTAAAGCATAGGTCTTTAGCCTTTAGTACTTTATTTTTCTGCAGGCAAAGGCAAGGGATTCGCTTTTGTCATTCTTGAGGAAAGCTTCTCTGTAGTTAAGAACACCATTTTAGAGCCAGAGAGGCAAAGAATTTGATTCCAGTTTTTCCATATGGTATAGGACTGTGATCTTACCTGTTTATATATTGATTTTCTTTTTTATATGTGGATGATAATAATTATCTGAGGAGGTACTGTGAGAATTACACTAGATAGTATGTTACCTGTGAAATGCAATATTTGCCAACAGTAAACACTCAGTACCAGTACATGGTACCTAAAAGAGAGAAACAGAGACAGACAGAGGGAGAGAGAATAGTTTAATTCTGGTTTGAAAGCAATTTTTTGAATAAGCATTATTCCAAAGATATGGTCTATTTTAAGCAGAAGTACTGGATTGCTTTTCTGAAAAGTTACATGTAAAATTATTTTCAAAATAAAATTCTAGTTTAACACTGGTTTAATGTAATAGTTTGAATTCAACAACTCTGTAATTGAAGACTGATCATTATCTATTGCTTATCTGTTTTTTATTAAAGTATAATTGACTTACAATAGTATATTAGTTTTAGGTACACAACAGTGATTTTATTTTATTTTTTACATTATAATATGGTCACCATGATAAGTTTAGTGGTCATCTGTCAACTACCATCTGTCACCATACAAAATTATTACAATGTTATTTACTATATTCTCTGTGTTGTACATACACTCCTGTAACATTTATTTTATAACTAGAAGTTTGTACCTCTTAATCTCCTTTATCTGTTTTGCCAGTTCTCCTAATTTCCGCTGCCACCCTGTGACCACTGGTTTGTTCACTGTATCTATGGCTGTAATTCTTGTTTTGCTGTGTTTGCTTTGTTTTTTAGATTCAATATATAAGTAAAATCATATAATATTTGCATTTTTTTGTCTGACTTATTTTACCTAGCATAATATTTTAGGTACAAACATGTTGCAAATGGCAAAATTTCATTCTTTTTTTGGTCTGAGTAATATTCCATTACAAAGTAATATTCCGATATTCTTTATCCAATCATTTATCCATGGACACTTAGGTTACTTCTGTGTCTTGGTTATTGTAAATATGCTACAGTGAACCGGGAGGTGTATATATCTTGTTGCGTTAGTATCTTCATTTCCTTCTGGTAAATGGCTGGTACTGAGATTATTGTATTATATGCTAATTCTACTTTTAATTTTCTGAGAACATCCATACTATTTTACATGCTGACTATACCAACTTACATTTCTTACATATCTTCTCCAATCAGTAGTTTGCCTTTTCATTTTGTTGGTGATATCCTTTGCTATGGCTTCCCTGGTGGCTCAGATGGTAAAGCGTCTGCCTGCAATGCACGAGACCCAGGTTCAATCCCTGGGTTGGGAAGATCCCTCTGTAGAAGGAAATGGCAACCCACTCCAGTACCCTTGCCTGGAAAAATCCCGTGGACAGAGGAGCCAAGAGTTGGATATGACTGAGTGACTTCACTCACTTTCTTTGCTATGTAAAGTCTTTTGCTTTTCTTAGTTTGAAGCAGTCCTATTTTTTTTATTTTGCATTTGTCAAGCTTGCCTAAAATGGACGAATCCTAAAAAATATTACTAAGCCCTATCTCCAAAAACATACTGCCTATGTTTTCTTCTATGACTTTTATGGTTTCAGGTCTTGCATTTGTCTTTAATCCACTTGAGTTAATGTTTGTATATGATGTGAGAAAGCAGTCCAGTTTGATTCTTTCACATGTAGCTGTCCAGCTGTCTCAATGCCATTTATTTAAGAACCTATCTTTCCCCCCATTGTATATTCTTGCCATCTTTGCTATAGATTAATTAACCATATAAGTATAGGTTTATTTCTGGCCTCTCTATTCTATTCCATTGCTCTCTGTGGCTGTTTTTGTGCCAATACAACAGAACTTTAATTACTGTAGCTTTGTAGTATAGTTTGAAATCTGGGAACATAATATCTTGAGGTTTGTTCTTCTTTCTCAAGATTGTTTTGGCTATTCAGGGTCTTTTGTGGTTCCATCTAAATATATGTCCTTGATTATTAAATGGCAACATTATGAAGAACATTTCCTAACTCTCATGGTAAGTGATAACAAAAAGATAAATATATTGGATGAAATACCATGTAAAGTAGCTATTTAATGCAATTAATAATAATTTCTATAAGAGTAGTTAATCACTGATTAACATTTTTGTTTAATACCTAGGAATTATTTTTCCCCAAGCAGATTTGTAAGTCTGTGTGTTTCTCCATTTTCCACCAAGAATTTAGACCACAGTCAAACTACTTAAAAAAAAAAATACTGTTCTGAAACATTCCCATTATTTTAGGTTTGATAGTCAGAAGCCTATACTCTCTGTGTCTTAAGTTTTTGGAGTAGTATTTTTTTTTTTATAATTGATCAAATTTCACGAAGCTTTATTAAAGATTAATATCATGAGATGTTTAAACTGCAAATTTTATCTCTGATTAGAAGCAAAATATCTAGAAAATGCAAAAACAGTGCAATTCTGCATTCTGAGACAAAGATACTTCTTGACATACATGCTATTCAGGATATAAAAGGAAAACAAAACAAAAGCAAACAAAGTCATACAAATTAGATACTTGACTCCATGTAAAGATAAAAGTCAGTCCTAAGTAAAGATAAAAGCCATTCATATGATATGATAGGTAGATATACACAGATAATCAATTAAGAAGCAATTACAACTTTTCTTTTTCCTTGTATATTCACTATGTTGGGTAAGGGGAAGGAAGAAATCTGACGAGGAAGGAGAGATTTTAAAAGAGAGACAGCCAAAATTTATAAATATACTTTCTTGCCTTTCCAATTTTCTTATCCATAGATAGTGTTGGGCTTCCCTTGTGGATCAGCTGGTTAAGAATCCACCTGCAATTCAGGAGACCTGGGTTTGATCCCTGGGTTGTGAAGATCCCCTGGATAAGGGAAAGGCTACCCATTCCAGTATTCTGGCCTGGAGAATTCCATGGATTGTATAGTCCATGAGGTTGCAAAGAATCAGACACGACTGAGTGACTTTCACTTTTACTTTCACTTTCATAGATAGTGTGGTCTCACAGAGTCTATCACCCAAGGAATCTAGCCAAGACTTGACTCAGTTCTTAACTGTCAGAAATGAAATTAATTATAGAACTACATATCAGGAGCAGTGTTTTCCTACATACCATCTTTAATGTCGTGGTAGTCCATGATTATTTTCCCAACTTCATGAAAAAATAAAATAAGAACAGTACGTTTTGTATTTAGTTTTTTTTTTTTTTTTAACCAAATGACTTGCAATTCTATATACTTTCATTACAATGGAAATTGAGCTATATGTTAATAAAGCATTGAGTTTTTGCTGCTGCTACTCAGTTGCTTCAGTCGTGTCCGACTCTGTGCGACCCCATAGACGGCAGCCCACCAGGCTCCCCCGTCCCTGGGATTCTCCAGGCCAGAACACTGGAGTGGGTTGCCATTTCCTTCTCCAATGCATGAAAGTGAAAAGTGAAAGTGAAATCATTCAGTCATGTCCGAATCTTCGCGACCCCATGGACTGCAGTCTACCAGGCTCCTCCGTCCATGGGATTTTCCAGGCAAGAGTACTAGAGTGGGGTGCCATTGCCTTCTCCGATTGAGTTTTTAAGGATTACCAAATTTTGATATCCTTAAGCAAAAGCCCCACATTACTAGTACATGGAAGAGCCCAGTCCAGTGTTTCTATAAGAAGTATGGCTGCTACACAATCCTTGTTGGTAGCTATATATAGGTTGAATTACTATTAAGTGTCTTTTAACACTTTGATTTATTTTGTTATTTTGCTGTTGATTTGAATTTTATTTCATTCCTGTATAACTCTTTATTAAAACAAAGAACCCTCTGCATTCCCCAAATTTCTGCATACTGGAATGTCAGAATGCAAGAAAGATTTTGAAAACCACTGCCCTAAACTTGCTTCTTTTTTCTTTTTACTGTTATGGGAAAGAAAGGTTTTGCAGTATTGACTGAAATAAATCATTGCCAAACTACCAGGCGCTCTAGAGAGCTAATCACTAACTGAATCTCCTTAGACTAGATCACCTTTCTCTTAAGAAGGAGGGATTCTGGCCTTGCCCTACTGGCCTTACCTTAGGGAGCTGGTTAGAAATCTGCCCGGGATGGACCAATCAAGTTTGATTGAGAAGACATTTGGAGCTGATATTCAGTGACATTACTTAGGCTGTGGTAGTACTTGCTAGAAAACATGGTCTTCATAATTCCAGAATGCTGAAAAAAGCTTCAGACTGCTATTCATTGTATTAGGTAGTTAGGATAGAAAAAAGGATTCCAGAATGATGGTGGCTAAAAGATAAAGAAGGGAAAAGCCCATGAAAATAGAACAAAGGAAGGTCTGAGGACTGGAGTGACAATCTCAGGTGAAACAAACAGCTCTCTTGGCTAGCCCAATTTACACAGGGCAGCTCAGGGGGAGGAGAAACAAAATATAAAAAGAGGAGCCAAGATTGAGCTGTGGGCCTCTCTTCTCTTCCTGTCTTTTGGGTCGGCCCACCCTTACTCCTTGAGGATGCATTTTTCCTTTGCTTGCCAAAGGAAACAGCTGTAACACTGGTCCATCTGTCACTTCAAATTTTTGCTGTGGCGAGACAGAACTGAGGAAATTACAAAGTCTCCCAACATATATGGTGCCATTTCTCAGATTGAACCTGGCTGAAACAACCTTGGCTTGGCCCCCAAAAGGTGAAAGCCAAGCATAGCTGAAGCCCAACTCAGGAAAGCTCATGCGATGGAAGCAGAACATGAAGAAAACGCAGACAGGGAAAGTGATAAGAAGGCCAGTGTGCTGGAAATTGGGACAGCAAAAATGAACTCGGCAGAAAGCTCATGCGGCTCAGTCTCAGATTCTAGAAGACCTCCAGTTAAGGTAGGAGGTCCTCGCTCCTATGGCTGGAAGGACATATGGCTAACAAAATTTTAATTCCTTTGTGATCTCTC
This sequence comes from Budorcas taxicolor, assembly GCF_023091745.1. NCBI lineage: Eukaryota > Metazoa > Chordata > Mammalia > Artiodactyla > Bovidae > Budorcas > Budorcas taxicolor. Next base: position 61,847,202 of record NC_068912.1, on the reverse strand, counting down.
ATTTCTTGTTTCCTCGAACCCCATCCCTGTGAACAGGCAAGCAGCGGTGGGTACAACTGAGGGACTCTGGCAGGTGCTGCTTGGTAGCTGTTGTCCAAGCAGGTGGGAGTTCTTCTGTCCTTAACCTTTGTGCCAAGGATCAGGCCAGTGAAAACTGAGCACAGTTTAGGTATTTAGCAGATTTTCTGGCAGGTTATGAAGGGGATTCCTCCGCACGTTTTTCGCACTGCTTTTTTCTTTTGTCCTTCACCTCCTCTCTCCATCTATGCCACTGCTGAAAAAGTATTGGGCAGGTCATCATCTTTCCATTTCTAAAAGTTGTGTTTAAAACTGCTCAAACTCACATGGCAGGGACTCTGTGCTATGCTTAGTTACCCAGTTGTATCTGAGTGGGACTTGAGCTCGGCCAAAACCCATGGTGCTTGCTTCTGGACCTAATGAAGCTCAGGCTCTAGATGTCTCATTGCAAAAAATTCAGTGAAAGACATAGTGATAGGTGAGAGGTGGATTTGTTCAGATTTAGAGAGGAGCACACTCCACAGGGTGTGGGCCATCTCAGAAGGCATGTGAGTGTGTGGCGGCCTTGGAATGTGGTGTGGTTAGTTTTTGCAAGTTGGGTGATTTCATATGCTAATGAGTAGAAGGATCATTCCAACAATTGGGGAAGCACCCACTCCTTGGTTTTTTGACAGTGACTTGGAACTGTCCTGGCACCTCTGGGTGTGTCATTTAGCTTTCAGATTGAGGATCAAGGTTTAGTTGAATTTGACTTGCCATCTTGGACCCATTTGATTTTAATCAGTTCATGTTATGCGCTTGGGCTATGTCATTCTTTCAAAAGTTGTGCCCTGCTCCCTTCCTTGCTGTTTCATGCTCTTTTCCTGAGCCCCTTCCAGGCCCACACTGTTGCCTCTACCATCTTCTGGAGGGACAACCAGAAAATAGCTGGCCCTTGGGAGAGAAATACTGTGTAATATGCAATCTCTCTAGATATTCAGGCCTTCATCTTCAATGTTTCCTACAGCATGTGCAATGGCAGCATTTCTCCATGAACTTGCTAGGACAGGTGACAGGCATCCATCTGTTGATGGCATCCCTTCAAGGGCAACTGGGCTTCCAGGGTCAGTGTTTGCCACCTTGGGAGTTAGCCCTGCAGGCTGTTTGGGCTCAAACCCTTACCACCCTTCTCCTAAAGCTACAAACATACCCCTGGATCAAACCTCCACTCCACTTTTATGGAACATCTGGTTTGTTGTCTTATCAATTTTTCTTAAGCCACTTACTAACTCCTGCAACCAGGGCCCTGCCCCCTTGTAGGCCCTGTCCCCTTGTAATTGCTCCACCCAGATTATTATTAAAATACTCTTAATGCCCCTAACAGGACCAGATAACCCACTCCTGTGTCATTACTTCTATTATTACCTAAAGTGGGTCTATGAAAATGAAATGTTTATCATTGGAAGCACCTAAACTGCTCTTATGGAGGACTAGGGGAAGAAATCAGTGACTTACATTCCCTCAGAGCAATAAGAGGATAAATCTAATGATTGTTTCACCAGGTTCTCAGTCTCAGGACACAGGCTTGGATTGCTTTACTTCATGATATCTATTCCAATCTGTGGTGGACAAAGCAGCAATGAGTTAAGATTAAAACCCCTGAATCCTACCCAGCGCTGGTAATGCTAGAGATCTTGGGGATGCCCAACTCCAGTTGGGGGTCTCAGGAGGTTGACCTGCCTCAACCTGCTTAGGGATCTGGTCCTCAAAATGTTGTCATGCCTTGACCTGCTTGGGGATCCTCCAGTCCAGGGGTCCCAGGAGATCGACATGCCTCGACCTGTCCAGGGACCCAATTCTCAGGAAGCCAAGATGCCTCAACCTGCCCAGGGATTTGATCTCCATGCAGTTGTCATGCATCAACCTGCATGGAAATCTGCACCCTGACCCGGGGATGCCTGCCTCTCAGGTTGGATAAGCTTCAGAAAGACTCAACACTAAGGAAGTCCACCCATGGAAATAGAAGGAAGCCTATTACTTGAGGGACTGTGCCTCGTCTCAGTAATAACTCAGGAGTCCATCGAGAACACCACTGCCTTTCTGGAAAAGCTAAAAGAGGCCCTCCAAAAGTTTACCAATCTGGAGTTAGACACTTTTGAGGGGCAGGTTATTTTAAAGGACAAAGTCCTGTCCCAAAGTGCATCAGGCATCAGGATAAAGTTACAACAGTTACAGCAGCAGGACCCTGCTGCCTCTTTAGATGAAGTGGTCCAGACAGCCACCAATACCTTTTGTAACAGAGAACAGGAGAGGAAAGCCAAGGCCCAGGAAAGGGAGAAAAGGAGAGAGAAAAGGCATGCCCAAATGTTGGCCTCCCTCCAGGGAAGCCCTATTTCAAATCCTGAGTCCTTGAAGGACAAGAAATGAGGCAAATGCCTAATCTGTAGACAGGTGGGACATTAGGCCAAAGAGTGTCCAACTCATGGCAAGTCTCCTAAAAAGACTTGTTTCAAAAGCCATCAATTGGGCAGCACTCTGCCCTTGGAACCCAAGAGTCTCAAGGTTAAGCACCAAGCCTTCCCTCACGATGGTTCAACAGGACTAAAGTGGCCCACTCCAGCCAGCCTACCTCTTGTAGATAACCATCATGGGACTGGAGCCAAGGGTGCAACTGGGTATTGCAGGTAGGTCCAAGAATTTCTTGGTTGATGAAGGGGCTAACTACTCTGTCCTGACCCCTAATACAGAGCCTTCTCTTCCCAAACCTGTACCATTTTGTTTGCTACAAGAAAAACAATTACAAAGATTCACCTGAGCACTTCTTTGTTGCTGGGATGGACAAATATTTTCCCACCAGTTTCTGGTGGCCCCTGAGTGCCCTATTTCCTTATTGGTAAGAGATATTTCTCTGCCTTAAAAATCTTGCAGCTATTGCAGTCCTGATAGAAGATCCTTTAAAACTCTGTCTTGGGGGCAAACTAACTATTTTGACCGGCCACCAAGTGAAGCAACTCCTGAATGGGAGAGGCAATTATGGATGTCTGATCAGAGGATCCTCAGATATCCGATATCCTCAGATAGTGCTGATGGAAAATCCAGGCCTGACTATATCCCCTTGTTATTTTCTTACTCCAGCTACCCTCCCGCCTACCCCTGAGGGCTCTCTCCCCTTTCACTCTTGCCTAGAAACTTTGGACCACTGGACTAAACCCTGAGAGGCATTGTCAGAAGATCCTCTGACCAATCCTGAGGAAATCTGGTACACTGATGAAAGTAGCTTTATCTTGGATGGAAAAAGAAGAGGCAGATATGTAGTAGTCTCCAATTTTGAGACCATAGAGGCTAGATCTTTGCCACCCGGTACTTCAGCCCAATTAGCTGAGCTCATAGCTCTGACTCAAGATTTAGGAAAAAGTGTGACCATTTACACTGACTCCAAGTATGCCTTTCTGGTGCTACATGTACATGCTGCTATTTGTAAAGAAAGAGGCCACTTGACTACCCAAGGGTCCCCGGTCAAGTATGGTGATCAAATCCTTAGGGTCTTGGAGACAGTCCATCTGCCCACTGAGGTTTCAGTCTCCCAGTGTAAAGGACACCATAAAGGGAGCACAGAAGCAGCACGAGGGAACCAAGCAGCCAATCAGGCAGCTAAGAGAGCAGCATTACAGAACAATGACCTAATAGGGGTTGCCACCTTAGCCCCACAGACTAATTTGCCAGAAACTCCTTTATACACTGAAAGTGAGACTCTTACAGGTAAAAGTGAGGGCTTTTAAAAAGATCATATGGGGTGGTTCCAAAAGGAGGGATTCTTTTTCCTGCCTGGGAACCTCCAGTGGAAGTTTATCAACTCCTCACATGCTACCATTCATTTAGGGGAGAAGACCCTCTAAAGATTACTAGAAAGGTCCTTCAGAGGAACAGGCCTCCAAACGACAATAAGGCAAGTGGTCTCCTCTCCTCCCACTTGCCAATTAAGCAACCCCCAAGGAGCTCAAAGACCCCAGCTGGCCCAGTCCATCCAACAACGTGAGACCTACCCAGGAGAGGAGTGGCAGATGGACTTCACCCAGATGCCAGTTTCTCAAGGGTATAAATACCTATTAGTCATGATAGATACATTCACAGGATAGATTGAAGACTTTCCTACCTGGACTGAGAAGTCTGTGAAAGTGAAAGTTACTCAGTCATGTCTGAATTTTTGTGACCCCATGGACTGTCTATGGAATTCTCCAGGCCAGAATGCTAGAGTGGGTAGCCTTTTCCTTCTTCAGGGGATCTTCCCAACCCAGGGATTGAACCCAGGTCTCCCACATTGCAGGTAGATTCTTTACCAGCTGAGCCACAAGGGAAGCCCCTGAAAAGGCTCAGGAGGTGGTACAAAAACTGCTCCATCGAGTCATTCTGAGATTTGGTCCACCCAGGTCATTACAAAGTGACAATAGGACATCATTTACTTCTAAGGTCACCCAAGGGGTCTCTAAAGCATTGAAAAAAAGAAAGAAAGATAGCACTAATTTGTGTCCAACTCTTGCGACCTATGGACTGTAGCCTGCCAGACTCGTCTGCCCATGGGATTTTCCAAACAAGAATACTGGGGTGGGTTGCCATTTCCTTCTCCAGGGGATCTTCCTGACCCAGGAATCGAACCCAGGTCTCCAGAATTGCAGGCAGTTTCTTTACTAACTGAGCTACCCAAGAAGCATTGGGCATTACTTATTATCTCCATTGTGCCTGGAGGCCTCAGTCTTCAGGAAAAGTAGAAAGAACCAACCAGTTCTTAAAACCAGAGATAAAAAAGATAATCCAGGATACTTCCCTTGGATGGAAGGAGGCTTCCCTTGGATGGAAGGAGGCTTTACCAATAGCTCTCCTCCACACCTGTGTTGCCCCTAAGGAACAGGTTGGTCTTAGTCCTTATGAGATTCTCTGTGAGAGACCTTTTGTTTATGTCAATGACCTCTTCCTAGATCCAGAGGCTCAGCCCCTCCAGTCTTATACCATGTCCATTGGGCAATTCCAACAGGATATACACTTGTGGGGTGTCAACCAGGACCCAAAAGATTCTAAAGAGCCACCACTATATGGTCCAGAGACTTAAGTCCTAATTAAAGTCTGGAAAGATGGGTCCCCAAAGGCTCAGGTCCAGGCCACATGGAAGGGCCCCTACCCTGTAATACTTTCTACCCCCACAGTGGTCAAGGTACCAGGACACGACTCCTAGATTCACTACTCACAAGTCAAGCCATGGAAGAAAACAGATGAGTACACTCGATACACCTGTGAGCCCCTGGGAAATCTCAGATACCTATTCAGAACTACAAATGAGTGCCATTCTAATAAACATCCTCAAAATCAAGTTTCTGGGGATAGGATTTCTCAGGATAGCTCTAAAAAGTCAACAAAGCATGACAGGTGTTGTACTCCAAAGTAGACAGGAGATAGATCTCCTGATCCATGAACAAGGAGGGACTTGAGCCATCTTGAATGAGACGTGTTGTTTCTGGGTAAATATCTCTAGCTAAGAAAGTTTCAGTCCTCGAGAAGTGTTCAGATCCTAGAGGATCTCAAAGAAAGAACTGAAGTATTCTTAGGGTGGCTACAATCTCTCTTTGCGGGATCCTTCTCCTGGAGATGGGGAATTTGGAGTTGGCTAATGCCCCTACTAATCCTTGTTATCATATCGATGCTGCTTATGATTGCTCCATATATTATCAATTGTCTAACCTGTTTTGTCTTTGCCCAGGTCAACAAGCTACAACATGCAGTGCCAGTTCAAGATATATAAAACTACAGCTGACCATGAAAAATATCATTCACCCTTAGACGGACACCACTATAAGGACTCTGAGTCTTGAGACTAGCAAGACAGGGAGGTCCAATGCCCCTCACCATCCCAGTGCAGCAGAAAGTAGCCAGAGAGAACTTGACATCCCTATTCCCAAAGAATTGGGCCTCCCATTTCTTGAGGGGGGAATTTTAGGTAGTTAGCACAGGAAAAAAGAGTCCAGAATGATGGTGGCTAAAAGACAAAGACGGTAAAAGCCTGTGAAAATAGAACAAGGAAGGTCTGAGGACAGGAGTGAGAACCTCAGGAGAAACAAACAGCTCTCCTGGCTAGCCCAATTTACACAGGCAGGCTCAGGGGGAGGAGAAATAAAATATTAAAAAAGGAGCCAAAATTGAGCTGCGGGCCTCTCTTCTCTTCCTGTCTTTTGGGTCGGCCCACCCTCATGCCTTGAGGATGTATTTTCCTTTGCTTGCCAAACAAAACTGAGCTGTAACACTGGTCCATCCGTTGCTTCAAATTTTTGCTGTGGTGAGACAGAACCAGGGAAATTACACACTCCCTACACATAAACAGCTCTAACACTGGTCCATCCATCGTTTCAATTTTTTACTGTGGTGAGACAGAACTGAGGATATTACAGAGTCCCCTGACAATTTGAACATGGATTCCTGGTCCTGCTTCACTAATGTTTAAGACACTGATCCTAAGAGTTTTAGAAGAATCCACATTTTGGTAAGCATTTCCAAGTTATTGCACTGATAAAATGTGCTAATTAACAAGTGACTTCATTTCTACATAATAGCCCTGACATGTGAAGAGTAAAAATGTTTAATGTCTATCATGGGAAGGAGATACTATCACTAAAGTGACAAACCAAAGTTATACTTTTACTTGCATTTCTAAACGTAACGTATTTAAGAAGGATCTTCACTTTTTTAAAAAGTGACTTTCACAAGTGAAAGTACCCATTTACAAAGAAAACAATGTTTACTTATTGATTGCTTAGTAATGATATGCAAAAAACGATATGAAAAAGGCAGACAAAGCCTTTATAAGTTAAGAAGCCCTCAGAAGTTTACGTGAGAGACTTTGCCTTGAATATGCTTAGTATATACATGGATATGAAAGTTAAATTAGTTATGGTCCATGAATTTAATAATTATTCATTATTTGACTTCATCTCTGATAGAGCATAAATTTATATTATGTCTGATATAGCACAGATATAGTAGTAGGCAGCATATATTATATTTATATGTAAGGAACAGAATTTACCATTCTAAAATATATCTCTTTGGTATGTTAATTATTTTAAACTTTTTAAAGAAAATTTCCCTGAGAAACAGAGGGAGGAGCTTCAAAAACCAAGTAGGAGTTGCACTTTTGTAAGAGACATTTACATTTGTGAGAGGAATCTCCGTTTGTAAGAATGTCTGTAGCTGAAAGTTCAGTTCAGTTCAGTTCAGTCACTCAGTCGTGTCTGACTCTTTGCAGTCGTGTCTGACCCCATGAATCGCAGCATGCCAGGCCTCCCTGTCCATCACCAACTCCAGGAGTTCACTCAGACTCACGTCCATTGAGTCAGTGATGCCATCCAGCCATCTCATCCTCTGTCGTCCCCTTCTCTTCCTGCCCCCAATCCCTCCCAGCATCAGAGTCTTTTCCAATGAGTCAACACTTCGCATGAGGTGGCCAAAGTACTGGAGTTTCAGCTTCAGCATCATTCCTTCCAAAGAAATCCCAGGGCTGATCTCCTTCAGAATGGACTGGTTGGATCTCCTTGCAGTTCAAGGGACTCTAAGAAGAGGTGGCAAGAATACACAGAAGAACTGTACAAAAAAGATCTTCACAACCTAGATAATCACGATGGTGTGATCACTCATCTAGAGCCAGACATCCTGTAGCTGAAAAGGAATGACCAAATCTCTAGAAACTCTTCACAATGGAGAAGGTTTTGACTTAGATTTGTAGTCACCCTTCTTTACTGTGCTTTTCCTGGTAAAATCATATAAGGGACTCTCCCCACCCTCATCATTCTCTTTTGTCTTTAGCTAAAGAAGGTGTTTAAGATAAGGGCTTCTTTCCTTTTGGAAAGTTAATCAGTTTTTCTGGGTCTCTTCCCTGTGTACATGCTATTCAACTTTTATTTGATTTTCTACCATTAATCTGTCTCATATCAATTTAGTACTTGGACCAGCCAAGAGAATCTATAGAAGGGTAAAGGAAATTTCTTCCTCTCTGACAGATACATTTGTATATGAATATAGATAATACTGAAGATGTGTTTCTAAATCTTTCCCAATTGCAGATAGAATTCAAGATTTTGTGTTCTCTTTATTTATAAAATAATATTTGAGAAGTCTCTAGGGTAAAGCAACAGAATGGAAACATGATCTCCTCCTATTTTAAGGAATATCAAATCAAATTGTCCTAAGAAAAGCTCTCTGGCACAGCCTGATTCAAACTGATTTAGGCAGATTAACTCAGACAATTCAAGATGTGTAATGATTAAAAAAAGGTGCCCTGACATTTTGTTTTCTTAAGAAGTAATAACGACTGGTACCATTTTCCCCCATCTCAATAACTTTTGAAAAATGATATTTGAAGACTCATAGCCTGGTGGCAGATATATAAAACTCACCAGTGACATTCAAGGAGTTGAATAAAAAAAAAAAGTTAAAGAGGAAATAGGGGCAGCAAAAGGAATTATACTGGGGAAACTGCCTTGCTGAGACTCCTGACAGAGAATCTGAAGATTCTCCTCCAAGTGTGGGGCAGATGATTACCAATCCATTCAATCACACCTTAATCCATCACTGCTGGGTTGGACCTATAGCAGGATAGATTTTTCTATATCCCCTGCCAAGAGTCTAATAATCCACATCCTTTCTTTAGAAGGGTAGAAATCTCAATAGGATTGGAAACAAGTCACAGAAAAGGTGCCAGCGGGGGGCTTGTTTCATTATAATAACAAACCAGCTCTTGTTCAAAGAGAAATCACACTGAATTCCTTGTTGTCTTGTCCTAGTTGATTCTTTTTTTATCCTAAATATTTACCTTAATCCCTTTAAACCAAGGTCCTCTCAAAGGAATAGCTGCACTTCTTTCTATCTGGAGATTACTTTTTTTAGTGGGATTCCTTTAATTGTTGCTATGGGTTTACTCTACTCTCTAGAGATGGTTTGGTTGCTTACTTACTTCCTGGCTCTATGTTCTATTTTCATTCTAAACTGTTGGCTTGAATGTAATTTTCTTTTTTATGTGGGCTTTTTAAAGACCCAAATGTGGACTCTTTCAGATGTGGACAACGTGAGCGAGCTAAGTAGGATAAATATCTGTATTATCTATGTAGATTGTGGTCAGACCCAGAGAGATTAAGACCTTCCTACTGGTATTATTTGTTTTATCTATAGAATTGTTGTCATCTAAGTGTCTATAAAATAGCGAATGATTCAAGGAGCTCTGAATATTCCTTTGGAAATAGCATTCCTTTGGAAACTCTGCCTAGACCAAATGGTCCCACTCCGAAATGAGGTGGATTCTGGCCTTGCCATTCTGGCCTCCACTTACTGAGCTTGTTATTCATCTGACCCAGGTTGACCAATCACATTTGATTGCAAAGACACTTGGAATTGGGACTGAGGGGTACTAGTCAGGCTCTAGTATTAATTGAACTGAGTGTGAAGGCTGCTCTGGACAGCCATGTTCTGAGTGTAGCACAACAGAGAATTGATCTAAAGGGAAAGAAAAATAAGCCTAATATTCAGAGACTAGTAGGCATGAAAGTCTAGCGGCTCCTGAGAGACACAGAAGAAATCAATTATAACTTTGTTATAGTTCCAGTTTATCACTTAGTTCCTGGTGAAGCCCTTTTGCTTCTTTATCTTGGGATATGTGTGAAAGCCCTGTGTCCCTACAATAAATCTACCTTTTTTATTATAGTTGCTTGATTGGGTTTCTGGTTTGTGAAATGGAAGACCTATGAATGAGACAACCGGTTTCATGGTGGCCATGGAATCATGCTATCTCTTAGCTAGACTGAACTACAGATATCTAATTCTACTAATTCATTTTACACATGAGAGAACTGGGGCCAATGAGTAAAGTACTTATGGTTGAAAAAAATAATTAATGGCAAAACTAAGATTAAAAGTACAGATGAGTGGTAAGAAATACTGGCAATCTCCAGCATACACTGAAAAGCATGGTCGGGGCAGAGCCCTGCAACTGGTCAGAAGAGGGAAACACTAGCCCTTTCTTAGAGCCTTACTAGGTGTGCAACCTGGAGTATGCTTCTGTAGACTTTTGTTTTTATTTGTTAATGAGGAAGTGTCAGGAGAGTGCGTAATTTCCTCAGTTCAGTCTTGCTGCAACAAAGATTTGAAACAGAGGATCAGGGCTACAGCTTGGTTACAGCTGAGAGTTTTATTTGGTACACAAAGAATAGTAAGGTGTGAGGGCGGGCCAACCCCAAAGAAGACTGAATCCATGTTGTCTCCCTCTTCTTATACTTTTTGTCCCCCTCTGATCTCCAGGCTGCACTATGCAAATTAGGGCTAACATCAGGAAGTGGGAGTATTTTTTTCACCTGAGGTTCCTACTCCAGTCTACAGATTTTTCATTAGTTCCCTTTTTGAGGGCTTTCCCCCTTTGTCTATCTTTTAGCTGACACCATTTTGGACTCTCTGATGCTGGGAATGATTGAAAGCAGGAGGAGAAGGGGATGACAGAGGATGAGATGGTTTGATGGCATCACCGACTCAATGGATATGAGTTTGAGTAAACTCCAGCAGTTGGTGATGGACAGGGAAGCCTGGCATACTCCAGTCCATGGAGTCGCAAAGAGTCAGACATGACTGAGTGACTAAACTGAACTGAACTGATTTTTGAGTCCATTTTCTATTCTAGCTATCTAACAACAGAGGGATATATGTTCTATCTGGTTTGTCCTAACTCTAAAAATATTATGATTCTAAGCTATGTCTCCAAACACAAAGTAAACTGAATATAAGAAATAATATTCTAGAAAATGTAAATATGAATATGGTTGCTTTAGGAGAGAATAAGCCAGTTCACACAGGGTGAATGTCCTAGTCTTAAAGTGGAAGCACTATTTTACAGTCCAAAACTACCTACTGAAGTCAATCAGGAGATCCCCAAAGTGGTAGTTTTACTTTGTGGGTTTGTCATTATCAAATCAAGTAGTAAACTGATTATGTGAGCAGACAGTGGGTTTGTATTGAGAATCTGCCTGGAGAGCTTCCAGAATCAGAACTGTGCCAAAACAACATTTCTTCTTCCAGATAGCAGGAAAATTGAAAGGTTAACTGTAAATTGATTTGGGCTTTTTGCTTCTTGAAGAAATAGAATGAACTGAAATAAACCAGTCTCTCTGGCTCCATCTCTCCTTGCTTTCTTTTCTCCTTTAATTCTTTTTCCACTCTGGTTCATGATATGTTTGTAGAATGAAGGAATGTGAATACGGGAACTTTTCTCATTTTTACTTATAAAAGGTAGAGAACAAAGAGATTGTCAATGGAGTGAAAAGATCCCATCTCCAAAACTAGGCTCCTGAGAACACATAAGATACACGCTCATCATCATATACATGGGGACTGTAACAGCATAAGATTCCTTACATAATATATACCACATACCATAAAATTCCCTCTGCTTGCATACAGAGATAATTTCCCAGTGGGGTACATTGCTGTCTTGCTTCCTTTACCTTCCTCTGCCCGAGGCCCTTCCTATCTGACTTTTGCTTTGACTATTCTACTAAATTAACTTGTTTTTTCAATCAGTGATAAGTATGTGAATTACCATATTTAGTAACACTTCTGAAGATCACATTCTACCTGCTACTTTTGCTGTTTAGGTAGATTTGCAACTTTTCCTTGTTGGCTTTCCTGGTGGCTCAGACGATAAAGCATCTGCCCACAGTGCGGGGGACTTGGGTTCGATTTCTGGGTTGGGAAGATCCCCTGGAGAAGGAAATGGCTATAACATTTTTTTTTTTTTTCTAACAACTTTCCTTGTTAGAACTCCTTTATACCAATTTATGCTGCTGCTGCTGCTAAGGTGCTTCAGTCGTGTCCGACTCTGTGTGACCCCATAGATGGCAACCCACTAGGCTCCTCTGTCCCTGGGATTCTCCAGGCAAGAATACTGGAGTGGGTTGCCATTTCCTTCTCCAATGCATGAAAGTGAAAAATAAAAGTGAAGTCGCTCAGTCATGCCTGACTCTTAGCAACCCCATGGACTGGAGCCTACCAGGCTCCTCTGTCCATGGGATTTTCCAGGCAAGAGTACTAGAGCGGGGTGCCATTGCCTTCTCCGATACCAGTTTATACCTCATTGCAATTTCATAATCCAATTAATCCTGACTACTCATCTTTTCTGTTTCTTCTTGTCTGCTCTTAAATATATCTATTCTTAAAAGTTTTCCCTTGTTCTTTTCCCCTCTCTATTAAAGTCTTTCATTGTTTCATCAACTTCTGTGATTTATCTTAAATTATCATTCAGTGAAATGTGGAGGAGACTGGGGGTGCAAGGGAAAAATGAAAGAGATTTTAGAGGCAGAATGTTTAACCTGTTTGTAAGTTGTTTGATATGGGATCAGTTCAGTTCAGTTCAGTCGCTCAGTCGTGTCTGACTCTTTGCGATAACTGAGGTAAATTAATAAAACTAAATATTGTTCAATAGTCTATGTTACATGAATCTTTTTTGTGTGTATGTTAGTTAAATTTATTTTGTTTTTTAATAAAATTGAACAAAATTTACCTTTCAACATCTAGATAAATACTGTATAGTTCTAATAGCAAATATGGAAGCCAATGACCACAGAAAGAATGCCTATTAATATATTAAGTCTCCAGAGAATGTTCACACATCTTTTTAGAGGCTTTTGACTTCCCCAGGAAGTACAAAGCTATTAGTTGCTTGAGTAAAACCTATCCAGGTATAAATGGCCAAAGAGCCTTAACTTACATCTAAGTTACATGTATAAATCTAAAGTTATTACTTTCTGTTCGCCTCTCAAATGTTTCTCCTCTAGGATGATAAATTTCTCTCAGTAGTTTCTTTCATATCCTAGTCCCCTAATTGTGATCCACAGACTAAGTAGAGTTTGTAGGCCTGAGGAAGTACAAAATCAATACCAAGTGAAGGTTGGAGCTCATAAAATTTGTGTTATATGGTTCCTTTAGAGAAGTAAAGCTAGAAGCAGACATAAGAAAGCCAAAGATGAATGGCCAAGGAATGGAGTACAAAATAAGCAGCTAAAGCAGGATAAAACTAGGAGAGCCAGGAAGCCAAGAAGTGTAGATGAAGCCTACGAGATGACAAACAAACAAGAGGCTGTGCCCACAAATCCAAAGTTCTGCCAACTTAGGCACTGTTCCAGTGGGCTTTAATTTCTGTTTATTCTATGTGTTTTCACTCAGTGGAGTTCCCTAGAAGTATTGAGAGTGGAATTGATTACTGTAAAACTTATACTTCATTTTTTCTTCTCTTTTACTCTTTATGTTTATATCCAGTTGATTCTTTCTTCACCAGTTCTCTCAGTTCATTTTTTTCTGCCATGTTCCTTGTTTAGGTACTGACCACCTTATTTTTAAAATCTTGAATACCTTTTCAGTGGATAAACCATCTAAATCATCTGTGTTCTGTATATTGGGTCCCCCACTCTAGATAGTCCATCAAGCATGCCTCACAACTCACCTTGCTATTTTATAACAGCTTGGTCATGGTGCTCAACCCCTCAAAAATATTTGGAAGTCTCTCATTGACTATGGCCAAAAATATCCAGGATCTCACTTTTGAATTTAAAGTCTTTCAATATCTTTCTTTACCTACATTTAAATTTTATCTCTTATTGTCCTTCACTATCTCCTGTTTTATAAATGTTATCTCCTTTATTCATTCCTCTAATATGTCTTATATTTTCATACACATTCTCTTTCCTTGGAGTCCTCTGTCTATCATCTCTGGTTGTAGAAGTCTTACTCTTTCTGAAGATCCAGTTAAAACAGATTTCCCATTCATTCCACAAACTTTTTATGTGAAACATGTTTCCAACTTTGTACAACAATCTCAGAAAACAAACAAATGTCATCTCTCTTACTAAAATATAAGTATTCTCTATAATGTGTAGTATATATAATTATACACTACAATATGTTTTATATTTTGATTAGGAGCTCTAGTAACACACATCCTAATCCAGCCTGGGGGCAGGCACTCTGCAAGGGTTAATCATAAGCTGTGTACTAAAGGAGAAGGAAAAGTCTATCAGGTTAAAAAAGAAAAATAGTAACTGGTGGTTGGAGACTTTTCCATTCAAAGAGAGAGCAAGTCTATCAGAACACATGAGTTGTGTAAAGAAGACCAGAATGCTGAGAGTATATTAAGAAATTTGCTCTAGGTAGAAGTAATCTTTTCTCTCTCCAAAGTATTATTTATACTATACATAAAACAGTTTTAATGAAAAAAAAAAAAAACAACAACAGTTTTAATGTGCTCCTTGCATTTTGGTTTTGTCTGTTTCTGTCCAACTCATAAAATCTAGGGATTATGTCATTATACATGTTTTTCTTCCCAGCACAGTAGAGCACACTTAGTAGATGTTCTATATGTAATAAATATTAATTGAATGAATAAAAGGACCCTAGACTGAGTGTGTTTGTTCTTATTCACAGGTTTGGTTTTTCCCACTAGTCCCCTAAACTGACGAAACCTTGAAAAAACTGATCTTTCCAGGGACACTGTGTCACTCAAACAAAATTGTGAAATTATAAACAAACTTCATACAAAGAAAGGTAGAAGTTTTTGATGGATTTTTTTTTCCCTTAAAAGGGCAGATCAGAATCCTGTTCTGTGCATTTTTACATAGAGCTTTTGATTTTTCAGTACAGGAAATTTAAAAGTTATGCAGAAATTTAAAAGTTACTGGGACTGGCGTATTGAAAGAGCATGACACATTCAGGATTTTCTTAAATGTGGGAATGTTATATTAACATTTCTATTACTGGAATGCTGTAATTTTAAACGTCTGAAATTCTAAAGGTTAGGAAACTCATAGAGAAGGCTAACCAAGTACCTTAATTCTGCCCACTTGGTAAATAGACTTGTGGATTACCTATAAACCACAAATGCCTCTATAGCTTGTTTTTGTGTTTTACAAATGTAAACTGAGGTCCATCTGATATATTGTTTTGTTAGGTGTCTGACATGTTCTTTTCAGACCAGAGGAATACAATATGGTGAAGGCAGAACAAAACATGGACATTTTATTATGCTCATGTTTTCCTCAATTCTGCTACCAACCATCTTATTGAAGCTGTGAAACTGATTAACCCAGGCCAACTACATGAGGTCACAGCCTCTTGGAAGCAGGACAATGTTACTTCACCACCATCATTCCTACTTACTCCTGTATTGCTACATTCTGACCCCTCAGTTCCTTCCATCTTCTTTGCTAATATGTTTCACTTAACTAACTCCCAACTTCTTACTAAAGCTGCCTCGACACCTTCTTCTCCAATCTTATTTCTCTTTAAAATGTCTTTATATATCTTAACAATACTGCAGTTTCCCCACTACCTAGGCTAGAAAACGTGGACTATGATTTAGACTACTACTGTGATTTAGATGAATATGCTACATCTTCAATGCCTGGCAAGTTTAACTCCTTGTTTTCTTCTCTCTGTTCTTTATTTTGGTTGATTACAGTTTTTATTCATCTGGGTCCTAACTGTTTTTCTGCCCTTGGTTTTCTACATTTTTTAATTTGGCATATTCTTTGCAGACTGTTCCTGAGATGCAGGTTGGATAAAAACATATTCTGCTATTTAACATCTTTCAGTTCAGTTCAGTTCAGTCACTCAGTTGTGTCCAACTCTTTGTGACCCCATGAATCACAGCATGCCAGACCTCCCTGTCCATCACCAACTCCCAGAGTTCACTCAGACTCATAGCCATCGAGTCCATGATGCCATCCAGCCATCTCATCCTCTGTCATCCCCTTCTCCTCCTTCCCCCAATCCCTCCCTGCATCAGAGTCTTTTCCAATGAGTCAACTCTTCGCATGAGGTGGCCAAAGTACTGGAGCTTCAGCTTTAGCATCATTCCTTCCAAAGAAATCCCCGGGTTGATCTCCTTCAGAATGGACTGGTTGGATCTCCTTGGAGTCCAAGGGACTCTCAAGAGTCTTCCCCAACACCACAGTTCAAAAGCATCAATTCAATAGCTTCTTATTTCTTCACAAATTCATGTAAGTTCTTTTCTCTGGCATTCAAGGCCATCTATCCTGTGACATCTGTCCTGCTCCTTGGGTGGTGTAATTATTTTAGAAATGGCCTTTGTAGAGAGAGATGTAGATTCAAATTCTAACTGTATGTCTTATTAGTTGAGTGACTTCAACAGGTTACTGAACCTACAAGTGCTTCAATTTCCATACCAATAAAACAGAGCTAATGGTACATACCACAGAGACTTGTGAAGATTAAATGACTTAGTAAGGTGAAGTGAATTGAACAAGGCTTTGAATGTGATAAACAATGATTGTATGTTCATTCAGTTCAGTTCAGTCGCTCAGTCGTGTCTGACTCTTTGTGACCCCATTTATCGCAGCACGCCAGGCCTCCATGTCCACCACCAACTCCAGGAGTTCACTCAGATTCTCGTCCATCGAGTCAGTGATGCCATCCAGCCATCTCATCCTCTGTCATCGCCTTCTCCTCCTGCCCCCAATCCCTCCCAGCATCAGAGTCTTTTCCAATGAGTCAACTCTTCACATGAGGTGGCCAAAGTACTGGAGCTTCAGCTTTAGCATCATTCCTTCCAAAGAAACCCCAGGGCTGATCTCCTTCAGAATGGACTGGTTGGATCTCCTCGCAGTCCAAGGGACTCTCAAGAGTCTTCTCCAACACCACAGATTGTATGTTAGACATCATTATTAATACCTTTTATTATTACCCCTCATAATACTTGTTATTAAATCAAAAATCTTTGAACTGTATGAAAAGTCTTAGCATTTTCATTTCACTAATGATAAAAGTGAAGTCCAAAGAGGGTATGTTGAGGCAGGATGAGGATCATACCTTGTCTTTTGACCAATGTCTTTAATTTTGGGGGGCCCAAAGAACATCAGTTATTGGTAATTGGCAACAACTAAACTTGAAATCAGTAATTCATTTCACAGAGGAAATATGAATTGAACATTGATGAACCCATGAATTGGTAGATTGAAAACCAAAGAGAGAAGAATGATACAAATGGAAATCATATTCTGTGGATGATAATTTTAGGCTATTTTTCTCATATGTATATACAATCTGAGCAACTAGTAATATGATTTCCTCAGGTTTCAAATCCCAGAGCTGTGTGTTTAAGAATTTGAGGATGTGTAATGATACATAGAGTGCCTGATGAACTATGGAATGAGGTTTGTGACATTGTACAGGGGAAGGGATCAAGACCATCCCGATGGAAAAAAAATGCAAAAAAGCAAAATGGCTGTCTGGGGAAGCCTTACAAATAGCTGAGAAAAGAAGAGAAGCGAAAAGCTAAGGAGAAAAGGAAAGATATAAGCATCTGAATGCAGAGTTTCAAAGAATAGCAAGAAGAGATAAGAAAGCCTTCTTCAGCAATCAATGCAAAGAAATAGAGGAAAACAACAGAATGGGAAAGACTAGATCTCTTCAAGAAAATTAGAGATACCAAGGGAATATTTCATGCAAAGATGGTCTCGATAAAGGACAGAAATGGTATGGACCTAACAGAATCAGAAGATACTAAGAAGAGATGGCAAGAATACACAGAAGAACTCTACAAAAAGGATCTTCATGACCCAGATAATCACGACGGTGTGATCACTCATCTAGAGCCAGACATCCTGGAATGTGAAGTCAAGTGGGCCTTAAAAAGCATCACTACGAACAAAGCTAATGGAGGTGATGGAATTCCAGTAGAGCTATTTCAAATCCTGAAAGATGATGCTGTGAAAGTGCTGCACTCAATATGCCAGCAAATTTGGAAAACTCAGCAGTGGCCACAGGACTGGGAAAGGTCAGTTTTCATTCCAATCCCAAAGAAAGGCAATGCCATAGAATACTCAAACTACTGCACAATTGCACTCATCTCACATGCTAGTAAAGTAATGCTCAAAATTCTCCAAGCCAGGCTTCAACAATATGTGAACCATGAACTTCCTGATGTTAAGGTGGTTTTAGAAAAGGCAGAGGAACCAGAGATCAAATTGCCAATATCTGCTGGATCACAGAAAAAGTAAGAGAGTTCCAGAAAAACATCTATTTCTGCTTTATAGACTATGCCAAAGCCTTTGACTGTGTGGATCACAATAAACTGTGGAAAATTCTGAGATAGATGGGAATACCAGACCACCTAACCTGCCTCTTGAGAAATCTGTATGCAGGCCAGGAAGCAACAGTTAGAACTGGACATGGAACAACAGACTGGTTCCAAATAGGAAAAGGAGTACGTCAAGGCTGTATATTGTCACCTTGCTTATTTAACTGCTATGCAGAGTACATCATGAGAAACGCTGGACTGGAAGAAACACAAGCTGGAATCAAGATTGCCAGGAGAAATATCAATCACCTCAGATATGCAGATGACACCACCCTTATGGCAGGAAGTGAAGAGGAACTAAAAACCCTCTTGATGAAAGTAAAAGAGGAGAGCGAAAAAGTTGGCCTAAAGCTCAACATTCAGAAAACAAAGATCATGGCATCTGGTCCCATCACTCCATGGGAAATAGATGGGGAAACAGTGGAAACAGTGTTAGACTTTATTTTTGGGGGGGGGGGCTCCAAAATCACTGCAGATGGTGACTGCAGCCATGAAATTAAAAGATGCTTACTCCTTGGAAGAAAAGTTATGACCAACCTAGATAGCATATTGAAAAGCAGAGACATTTCTTTGCTGACTAAGGTCTGTCTAGTCTAGGCTTTGGTTTTTCCAGTAGTCGTGTATCTATGTGAGAGTTGGACTGTGAAGAAGGCTGAGCGCCGAAGAATTGTTGCTTTTGAACTGTGGTGTTGGAGAAGACTCTTGAGAGTCTCTTGGACTGCAAGGAGATCCAACCAGTCCATTCTGAAGGAGATCAGTCCTGGGTGTTCTTTGGAAGGAATGATGCTAAAGCTGAAGCTCCAGTACTTTGGCCACCTCATGCGAAGAGTTGACTCATTGGAAAAGACTCTGATGCTGGGAGGGATTGGGGGCAGGAGGAGAAGGGGACGACCGAGGATGAGATGGCTGGATGGCATCACTAACTCGATGGACGTGAGTCTGAGTGAACTCCAGGAGTTGGTGATGGACAGGGAGGCCTGGCCTGCTGCGATTTGTGGCGTAGCAGAGTCGGACACGACTGAGCGACTGAACTGAATTGAACTGAACTGAACTGAATGCTTATTTATGGAAAAGGCAATGGCACCCCACTCCAGTACTCTTGCCTGGAAAATCCCATGGATGGAGAAGCTTGGTAGGCTGCAGTCCATGGGATCGCTAGGAGTTAGACACGACTCAGCGACTTCACTTTCACTTTTCACTTGCATGCATTGGAGAAGGAAATGGCAACCCACTCCAGTGTTCTTGCCTGGAGAATCCCAGGGACGGTGGAGCCTGGTGGGCTGCCGTCTATGGAGTCGCACAGAGTTGGACACGACTGAAGCAACTTAGCTGCAGCAATGCTCATTTAACTTATATGCAGAGTCCATCATGAGAAATGCTGGGCTGGAAGAAGCACAAACTGGAATCAAGATTGCTGGGAGAAATATCAATAACCTCAGATATGCAGATGACACCACCCTTATGGCAGAAAGTGAAGAGGAACTAAAAAGACTTGATGAAAGTGAAAGAAGAGAGTGAAAAAGTTGGCTTAAAGCTCAACATTCAGAAAACTAAGATCATGGCATCTGGTGCCATCACTTCATGGGGAATAGATGGGGAAACAGTGGAAACAGTGTCAGACTTTATTTTTTTGGGCTCCAAAATCACTGCAGATGGTGATTGCAGCCATAAAATTAAAAGATGCTTACTCCTTGGAAGAAAAGTTATGACCAACCTAGATAGGATATTCAAAAGCAGAGACATTACTTTGCCAACAAAGGTTCGTCTAGTCAAGGCTATGGTTTTTTCCAGCAGTCACGTATGGATGTGACAGTTGGACTGTGAAGAAAGCTGAGTGCCAAAGAATTGATGCTTTTAAAGTGTGGTGTTGAGAAGACTCTTGAGAGTCCCTTGGACTGCAAGGAGAACCAACCAGTCTATTCTAAAGGAGATCAGTTTGGGTGTTCTTTGGAAGGAATGATGAAGCTGAAACTCCAGTACTTTGGCCACCTCATGTGAAGAATTGACTCATTTGAAAAGACTCTGATGCTGGGAAGGATTGAGGACAGCAGGAGAAAGGAATGACAGAAGATGAGATGGCTGAATGGCATCACCGACTCGAGAAACATGAGTTTAAGTGAACTCCAGGTGGTGGTGATGGACAGAGACGCCTGGCATGCTGCGATTCATGGGGTTGCAGAGAGTCGGACACGACTGAGCAACTGAACTGAACTGAACTGAATGCTATTACAGAGGTCTGGTTTTCAAAGCCATATGGCACATTTTAATATTGTTTATTTTATTTAAAATATCCATGTATTTCTTGCTCTGCATTTACAGTTAATCAAGAATTCACTCTATTGAATTTTGGATTGTTCATTAAAAATCTCTCTCCTGTGACAGAAGTTAAGTACAGCGTGTACAATTATGTCAGTTGTATTGTGTCTTATTTGTATGCCAAGTGTCAGTATGCACTGAGCAACTGCTATCATTGTTACCTTCTCTTTTAGGCTAAATTGTCAGGTTACTACCATGTGTTATTCCATGATTCATATTCTCCAAAATGCTCTGATTATCTGAGACTTATGTTTAAGGTACAGTGTATAGCAGGAGGGCCCTATCCTTTCCATTCCATGTTGCTAGATCATACAAGCACTCTAATTGTTCAGCTTATGTTCCCTAAATATTTGGCATACTATATTTCTCTTTATTTGTTATTTAAAATTTAATCCTCAATATTCCCATTGGAATTATTTTTATAGCAATATTATCCATAAATATGGCTGGTTGCAAAATAATATAATTATAATTTCTCTTCTTTCAGTTTACAAAGAAATAATAATCTATGAAAGAAAAATAGGAGAAAGTGCCCAAGTAGAAAATAAGAATATGGGGAGAGTAATTTCTTTGTTTCTCAAAAGACAGTAAAAAAATAATAATACCTGTCAGTGTCTACTGTTTGTCACCTAATCCTTGAAAGAAGGAGACAAGGAACTCAGACTGAGAGGTTAGTGGTTTACAAGGGGTTAAGGAATAGAGCTGTCATCTGCCAGAATCTCAATTTATTCTCAGGTATGCCTAACTCCAAATGTTGTTCTCTCTTCATTGTGGCATACAGCCTCCACATATCTCATGTTGTAGAAAAGACTTCAGAAGTAAGGACTGACCCCCAATAAGTTGGGCTCTGGGTTAGGTACATGTTGACTATGCATGATTCTCCCTACTGTTTGTACCATTACCATTAACAAACACAAAAAAATTAAAACTTCTTTCTCATTTATTTGAACTTCCCTTCTTTCTTTTTAAAGTATTTAACAGTTCCAAATTAATAACAAATTTTGTAGACAGGGAACTTGGAATTTGAACTGATTTAGTGAGCATATGGCAAGGGAAACCTTCCCCAGGCTATGAGAAGTTATTTAAAAAAAATAAATTTTTGTAAAATTATGAATGAAAAGGCACAGCCCTGAAAGTAGCATAAAATCATGTAGCAAAAATTTTTAAATTTCCCATATGTAGAAAGTGAAAAAATAATAGGTATTGGAGTAATTCACAGGAAATTAAAATACTCATATATTAAGTAAGGATACTAGACTTAAAAGTATGATCTTGATTCCAGGTATTCCAAACCTAAATCTGTATGATCATTATGCATAGGATTTTGCAACTTCCTTAAATAAATACCTTTAAATTTACTACTTTAATTTTTTAATAATAGTGATGGGGAGAATGAATTTCAATTTCAATTGAAACTGTCCTGTGGCTTACACTGGATTTAGTAAGACAAAATATGAAATTCTGTATACTGAAATTAGGCTAGCTTTGATGTGTTTGGAGATCAAGGTCAGGATTTTGACAAGATAAAATTATGAAGCAACAGTCCACATGCCTAAATCAGATTTCTTTCTCATAATCAGACATTTTCATCTATGCCTTTGGGGATCAGAAGAATTTCATGGCACACTCAGGAAATGGCATCAACTATGATCAGTATCCAGGGGTCTTGAGCTAAGGAAATAAAAAGCTGTTCAAATTATTCTCTCTTTTCTGAGTCTGACACAGTGTCCTTTGACAAAGTAAGTACTCCATAAATATGGACTAACTTAATTCATGAATAATGAACATCAATCACAGGTCTGTCACTATTGTAAGAACTGACTTCAAGGAGCTAATAGTCCATTCTAGGGAACAAAAATAAACAATAAAACATAATGCAATAAGCAATTTGATGAAGTTATTCACAAGATACTATAGAAGAAGAAATTCAAGTGACCCAACTTAAAGGGAGCATTTGAAAGAATTTCTGTGTGTTTGAGTTGAATCTTAAAAAAATGTATAAGAGTTAATGAAAGGAAGGAAATTGGGGAATAGTCTTCCTAATGGAAGCAAGAATGACCACAGTATTTTGTGTAATTGGAACCTAGGTATATGTTGATGATGGCCAAAGATGGACTAGAAAGGTAGTCAGTGGTTATATCATGAAAGAATTTATGTATGTAAAAACAAAGATTTTTATTCTCTGTATTCTTAGGAAAGATTGAGAAACATAAATTCAAGAATTGTAATCAGATTTGCATCACATGGAGGTGATTCTCATGGCAGTTTGTGGTATATGAATTCAAGACTAGAGAGGGTGAGACTTTGGAAACAATCTAAGGGAAACATCATGTGAGTCTTCTGCACTAAGGCAGTGGCAAAATATAAAGAGGAAGTGCTAGAATTCCACCCCACCCCCCCCCCCCCCCCCCCGCCCCCAACCACCCATAAAGAACATAAAGATCTCTATGTTCTCAGTTATTGAGATTTTGGTGGTAACTTGTTACTTAGTTTAAGCTAGCACAACTTGAAGTCTTCAGAAATTGTTAAGAGCTGTACGAGGCTACAGAAACAATTTGAAAAGTTAAAGTATGTGAGCTTAGCTTTATGGCTGAGACAGTTTTCAGGTTTCAAGGAAACATACTGGGTCTAGAAGAAAAGCAACCCATTTGGGTCATGATAGAACTTTGCTAAGACTTGTTTGGGATAGCAAGGAAGGAGGAAAACATATCTAATGAGTTTGTAGCATAAAGAGGAAAAAACGGTTATTAGAATGTTAGTAGAATATATTGATTGCTTACGGTGGCATGTGACAAGGCAATATATGAAAGAGACAAGCTTAGAAAATAACTGTTCATTTTGCAAGTAGTAATGAAAGAGTACATGTGGAGTGCAGACTTCAAAAGGCAACTCTTTCTAAACCCCAAACAGTAAAAGCTCAAATTGAGATATGTTTTAAGTCTTTGTAGACTTATTAAAATTCAGCCTACAAACAAAGATAAAATCAAGAGCATTGTTGTCATACCTATTTATAAAACTTCTAACTGGATTAAGATATGCCCAATACATTCTTTTGTTTGAAGAAAAATGGCTGCAGGAAAGGAGAATAAGAATATGATTCTGTCACTGAAACCATATAGACTCCAGATGTGTTCCACTGAGTCAAGAGAGAATGAAAGGAATGTCTTGAAGAGATTTTTTTTTTTTTTTGGGTGTAATTGTTGGCACATTGAACTATTGAACAGAAATGAAAAGATGGATTAGGAAGAAACCAGAACCTGGTTTACACATCAGGAAGTGGACTGAAGAAGTTGCTCAGCCTGCAAAGGTGTCCTGTTCATCAATGCTCACTTTAAAACAGCCAGAGAGTAAAACGAACAAAGATCAGATCTAAGGGCCACAGAGAACACTAAACTAGAGAACCTTCTCCTGAAATAAAATTGAAGCCTAACCAAGAAACATGCTCCTAATCCAGGGTAGGGGACTATGGATCACTGTCAACTGTGTGTCTTTCATACTTTCCTTTTCGGAATGGGATCATTTATTGAAGTTATCTTGTTCCTATTTCACCATTTCATATTGGTTGTGCAAGAAGCAGATAACTTGTGTTCTTTTGACTTTATAATTCTGAGGATAAAGAAAAAAACCCCACCAGGATATGTGCAAACTATTGCATGAAACAATGTAGAAACTGCCATGTAGAGTCCAAAGCTTGCTAGGACTGTACGGACTTTTGAAATTTTCTCCCTTAGGACAAACATGAGCATATTTTTCATGCAGAAAGGAGGATAAACCAAACATTTGGTGATACAAAAAGGCAGATTGTAGTAGACATTGGTAATATTTGTTAAATATTTCCAATTCTCTTTCCTTCTGAATCCATCCTGGCTCCCTTGTGGTTGCATTGGGCCATGTGACTAATCCTGGCCAATCAGTTGTGAATGGCAGAGACATATATCATAGATCACTCCAGTAGAGTGGAGATGCTTCTGAACATATTTTTGCCCTCTGACTCAATGAAGAGGAATATTAAAGATGGTCTCTATTTTGTCAGTTTGGGTCCCAGGGTAAAGAAATATACAGCAGAGTTCTCAGTCATGGTGGAATTATAGTATAAGTGTAAAATAAATCTTTTTCTAATGCACTGACTCAGAGATTGTTTGATACTGTAGCATAACATCCTATAATCCCTGGTAGATATTGGGTCACTGACATGTACACAATTGATTACACCTCTTTCACTGAATATACAGAAGGGAACAAATACCTATTTGAAAGAATAGAAGAATGATGACACACAGCTGCTCTAACATTTACTTTAACTAAAGCATTTGATATCTTTATGTGGAACTACACAGGAGACTCCTGTTTCATTCCTGGGTCAGGAAGATCTGCTGGAGAAGGGATAGGCTACCCACTCCAGTATTCTTGGGCTTCCCTTGTGGCTCAGTTGGTAAAGAATCTGCCTGCAATGTGGGAGACCTGGGTTCTATCCCTGGTTTGGGAAGATCCCCTGAAGAAGGGAAAGGCTACCCAGTCCAGTATTCGGGCCTGGAGAAGTCCATGGGGTTGCAAAGAGTTGGAGACAACTGGAAGCAGTGTCAGACTTGATCTTTTGGGGCTCCAAAATCACTGCAGATGGTGACTGCAGCCATGAAATTAAAAAACTCTTACTCCTTGGAAGAAAAGTTATGACCAACCTAGATAGCATATTCAAAAGCAGAGACATTACTTTTCCGACTGAGGTCCGTCTAGTCAAGGCTATGGTTTTTCCAGTAGTCATGTATGGATGTGAGAGTTGGACTGTGAAGAAGGCTGAGCACCGAAGAACTGATGCTTTTGAGTTGTGGTGTTGGAGAAGACTCTTGAGAGTTCCTTGGACTGCAAGGAGATCCAACCAGTCCATTCTGAAGGAGATCAGCCCTGGGATTTCTTTGGAAGGAATGATGCTAAAGCTGAAACTCTAGTACTTTGGCCACCTCATGTGAAGAGTTGACTCACTGGAAAAGACTCTGATGTTGGGAGGAATTGGGGGCAGGAGGAGAAGGGGATGACAGAGGATGAGATGGCTGGATGGCATCACTGACTCAATGGACGTGAATCTGAGTGAACTCTGGGAGTTGGTGATGGACAGGGAGGCCTGGTGTGCTGCGATTCATGGGGTCCCAAGTAGTCAGTTAGGACTGAGCGACTGAACTGAACTGAACTGAACTGAGCTACTTTTGCTTTCACTTGATACTATGTTATCCATTTGAATAAATTATATCCTCTATGTTTCTTCTCTTCATTTACTAGTGCATTGGATGGATAGAACCCATGACTCATCTAGAATACTGGTTGAAACATGATTTTAGTTGCCTCAGTAAGGAAGACATATCAAAATGAGGATGTAACAGAGCTGAACAAGCCAAGAAGCTGCATCTACGACAACGTGAAAAGGCAAAACCTAAAGGAGCACGGTGTGCCTGAGGCTGGCTAACTCCAGACAAGAGAGGAGACATTGAATGGTGTGGGATGAGATGAAGAAGTAACAGGGATCACCCTGAGGGTTAAGGAGCTTCATATGTATCTAAGAGGTATCAGGAGTCTCTAAAGGGCTTTAAGTGAAGGATAGGTGTGGTGTGTTCCAGATTTGCAATTTAGAAAGATCATGCTTGCAATATTTTGCTTCTTCTGCACCTCCTCTGCCTTCCAAGTCCCATCTCCTCAGATGCCAGCCTCCTGGAAAAGGTGTAAAAAGGATTTGCCTTGAATCTGCTTCTTTAGTTGTATTATCCGTTAAAAGTGCTACTGAAAGTCTCAACCTGGATTTTAATGGTAGCTCTACCGTGATTCAGTCACAGTTCAACAACTTGAGATTTTATTATTTCCTCTGATTTGTTAGAAAGTGAGGCATCTGAGCTATCTGAAGTTAGCCCTTGCAAGCAACATTGCTCCTTTATTTTGTATAGTCATGACACTGATTCTGACACTGTAAGGACTAATATGAATAAGAAAATTGCATCTCTTGGGACAAGGTCAGGGGTGTCCCAATCGTATGCTGCTTCTTTACCTTGTTACAAATGTGGAGACCAAATACTATAAACGCTTTTCAAATCTTACACTTTGAACTGACTTGTTATGAGTCATCCAGAGATTTAAAATTTAGGGTTTTGGTTCGCTTTCTATAAAATGTAAAACTTGTCAGAAACCTCTTCTACATGCTAAGTTAATTTGATAATGCATTCAAAAAACAGCTAGAAGTATCTAGACTAATCCATCTGAAATTTGTTCATAGAAACAAAATTTAAATAGAATGCTAACAAATGTACTAGAGTGAATGTTTGTGTCCCACCAACTTCCTGTCCTGAAGTCTAATCCCTGATGTGGTGGAACCTTTGGAAGGCAATTAGGTCATGAGTCCTCGATAATGTGTTTAATGCCCTTACTGCAATGTGAGAACACAGTAAGAATACAGCTACACAGCCCTCTAGGGGTCAGGAAGTAGGTTCTTACCAGAAATCACATCTATTGGCCTCTTGATCTTGCACTTTTCAGCCTCCAGAACTGGAAATAAATAAACTAGAAATAAATGTCTGTTGTTTATAAGCTACCCAGTCTAGGATAATTTGTTATAGCAGTCTGAACAGACTAAGAAAGTATTTTTTATAGTTCCTTGTAAACAACAGTAGAAAGAAAGAGAGAGAGAGAAGGAAAGATGTATTCATGTTGCTTGACACTGAATAATGTAAAGATATGTTACTGTCAAAATGAATGTGATGGACAGTGAGTTTTGAGCAGGTTTCAAGAACTGAGAATATCTGGAGAGCTAAACTATTTCAGATGAAGAAAGCTGTGCACATGCTGTTGATAAGCCTGCTCACCCAGTTTCTACAGACTAGTGTCTGGAGATTTCTTAACTGTGAGTTTAACCTAATATGGATTTTCTGGATGAGTTCAAGAAAGACGCCCTTATGAATTAAGCTTACATGTCCAATGGAAAGATTAGAGCTTCTGCCATTATCAGAAGGGCCCCCGATGAAGACACAGGACCCATGCTCTGTTACTGGCTCTTGCTGTATCACCAGCTCATACATTTGGGCAAAGCTTACACTATCCAGGACACTAAGCTGTCAATCTAGACTCTTTATTTCCTCTTATAGCCTTTCCCTCAATTCTTTTTAGTTCATATTTTGAGTAAGAGCTGGGAAAAAAGGGCTCTTGGCAAGGGTTGGCATGGTGAGTATGAGCAAATCATCTTTTCTTCTCACGATTAAAGCCCTGACCTTCAGCAAGTCTTCTCGTATTGACTTTACTCTTAGGCTGACATAACCCTTACCTGGCACCAAAGTAGCTTCAGATATAGAATACATCTCTTTCTACTCCACTTAGTGCTGTCAGCACAGATATTCAGGTCTTGCTGTCCCGTGCACAGTTTCTGACTTGATTAGGGCAGCACACTGTAAAGATTACAAGTCCTTATTCGGCTGCAAGTGTCAGTGATTTAATCAGCTGCTTCAGGTGAAATGCAAAACCACAAATTCAGTGGCAGACGGTATTGGTGGGGGGAATGCACCCATTGATTACTACTTATAAAAATAGTTTTCTTTGGAGAGTGACTCCTTAAATACCTTTTGCCAGTGTCTAGTAGGCCAGCTTCCTCATGACGGATGAAATTTACCACATTCTGTTTCGATATCAAGTGAAAATTTCTGAGTCATTTTGATTATCTTTCTCCTTGTTTCTGCTGTGACCCTTCATCACCCGCTGTGGCCTTTCCTTCTGCTATGCTCACAGGTACTTCAGCTTTCTCTTCCCACAATTGTCAATTACACTCCCACTTTTTTGTTGTTGCTGTTCCTGATGGAAAGAGACAGATGTTGCCCACTAATTTCTTTGAAAGTTTGAAAGGGCAAAAATAGACAAACTCATTGAAATAATTTCTTCAAAAATATATAAAGTTCATAAGTCCAAATTATTCTATCCTAGCACAACTTTTAAAATAATGAAGAAATAGAAGTTAGTACAGAGTCTTTAGGTAGCTGAAGACTAAGTTAATACCTACTTAACTAGAGAAAAGAGAGCTTTAGATAATCCAGCTCTTCTCTACTTACTTTCTCCACCTGCTTTCCATCTCTGTCTCCCATTTGGGGCTTCTCTGGTGGCTCAGACAGTAAAGAATCTGCCTGCAATGCAGGAGACTAGGTTCGATCCATGGGTCAGGAAGATCCCCTAAAGAAAGGAATGGCTACCCACTCCGATTTTCTTGCCTGGAGAATACTATGAACAGAGGAGCCAGGTGGGCTGTAGTCCATAGGGTCACAAAGAATTGGACATGACTAAGTGACTGACACACACAGTTTTCCCATGTGGACCAGACAGAACATAAAGCAACTCCTGGCTCTGACCCAAGTGGAACTTGGAGAGGTTGTTAGCTCTTTCAGGGCCTCATTTTCCTGGTTTACAAACTGAGAAGGTTGGCACAAGCTATTTTTGGCATGTCTCACAGAAGAAGTATTCTGTGATGCTGTGAAGTTGAAAGATTGTCCAGATCACAGATATGGTTTGCTCCAAGAAGCTCCCAGCAAGCCATGACATGGAAGATTACCCATCTTAATGTAAAAGTAATTCTTTCTTTAACAACAGAGCAATAGTAGTAAAGATATGTGAGGTTTTAAGAATATATTTTCCCTCTTGAATTCAGTGAACTATATGCTAAAAACTCTTCAATTGTTTCATTCCACTTTCATGCAAGAGCAGGCTCATAGTAAATTTCACATTATTTGACTTGCACTCACAGTAATTTATCACATTGGGAAAAATGGAATCTAGCCACAACAAATTAAAGCCAAATTTGATTTAATCATTTTCATTTTAACAGAAGCCATTATCATGGCAGGATTAAGGATAAATTCTTTGTTTTCATTATTTGTGTTGAATAAATTTATTCAATTCGTTACCAAATTACTCTTTACATTCTTTTGCTGCTCTGGCTCTGATTTGTTTATTAATGATTGAGGTCACTACCTGATTTATGAACAAAGGCATCTGTCCTATTCATGATACCTCTCATGAAAATTCCTGGTGTGTATTGCCTTGCAATGAAAGTATTGATGGTGATTAGTGCCAGGGAAGCCTCTAAATATTTATAGACTTGATTCATAAAAGTATCCAAATTGTGGGTTTTGTGAAATTTGAGCTCTTGTATGTGTGCTAGTTATGTTTTTCATAATAGCTATTGTTTGATGCCCAGAGTGCAACTGGGGAACACTGGATATTGGAATGGATCTGAAGTGGGTATCAATACTCAACATTTATTGAGAACTTAACATAAGCCATGCATTATTCTAAATGCTATAGGTCTATTAGTATATCTGGGCCATCACAGTAATCCTATGAGGTATATAATTTTCTTGTTCCCAATATATAAATCAGGAAACTGAGACCCAGGTAGATTAACTTGCACAGGCCCATAGTCAACAGATCAAGAGCCTGGATACACTGCCATGAAATCTGGTAGTAGAGCTCTCACTTAAAAAAAAGAAAGTTAGTTACCTATTTATTTTTATTTTTGGCTATACTGGGTCTTCGTTGCTGTGAGAGGGCTTTCTCTGGTTGTGGTGAGAGGAGGCTACTCTCTAGTTATGATATGCAATCTGGTTTTTCTTGTTGCAAAGCACAGACTTTAGGGTGTGTGGGCTTCAGTAGCTGCAGGCAACAGGCTCAGCTGCCCTGCAGCATGCAGAATCTTCCCAAACCAGGCATCAAACCCATGTCTCCTGCATTGGCAGGGGATTCCTAACCACTGAACCACCAGGGAAGTCTGAGCCCCACTCTTAACCATTCTACTCTGCTGCCTCTTACCTAGATGATAACCCTTTAATAGCTGCACCATTATAACTCTTGCTACGTGTCAGGTAGTCTTCAAAATGTTTTACAAATATGACCATACTTGATTATGGCAACAAACCTACAAGGAGGGACTACTTTTTCTCTCTGTTCTGCAGATAAAGAAACTGAGGCATGGAAAGTTTTACTAATTTGCCCAAGGTCAAATAGCAAGGACTGGACCAGAATTGGATCCATCTAGTTTATAGCCTATGTTCTTAAATATTAATTGCTTCAACTCTTCACATGGTACGAAAGTTTTAAATGTACTAGTTATACGTAATTTTGAAGTGTTTTATCACATATACACAGTTATACAATATGTGTTTTCCAAGGGTGCTATGAAGATTATTAAATCAACACTGATATATTAAACGATTTTGAGAAGTACAGAGTAAGAATGTGGACTTGTATATAACTTGGTTGCAATCTTGGCACCCCTTCTTTCTAGTTAGGTGGCCTTGGATAGTGAAGTATCTAGTCAAACCTTTGAGGTCTCAATTTTTCTAGTGATAGTGTTTACTTTACTTTTTCTATATTTCTCTCTATTTTGTTTTTCTGATCCCATAACTTCAAATACCATGTGTATGTTCCTGAATCTTGGTGTATAATTGTTGCCTGGACCTTCCTTCTGAACTTCAAAACATTTCTAAAGTAGCAACTCCACATCTCTGTTTGGGTGCTTACTGGGCACCTCAAACTGAACACTTCTAATACCGAGCTTTTGGTCAAATCCACCTTATTCATCACTTATTGCTCCTCCCTCTCACCATCTAATACCTGTTTCTTCCCTTTAAGCCAAAATATCTAGAAAATCATTTTTGACTCCTCCGTTTCCCTTATCCCTGAGTACTGTACTTACCTTGAACGTACACAATTGTGTTCAAAGCCTACCATCTCCAGTATTACCATTCTTGTCCAAGTCACCATCCTTTTGCACCTAGGCTACTCATTTCTTTAGCCTTTCTATCGTGACTACTGATCCTTTGAAAATGACAACTGAGGGTCAGGTTTTTCACTCGTACTTGGACTAGACTCCTTACCTACATAGCCTTACATGATCTGAACCCTCTCTCTTTGACCTCACCTATGACCCCCTGCATTGCTCACTCTGCTCTGGCCACACTGATCTTTTTGTTTTTGCTTAGACATCACGTTTGTTTATTTTTTATGGATTTTCACCTTTTGTTTTCTTTCACTCAAGATTCCCAGGGATAGTTTCTTAATTTCGTTTCTATGTATGCTCAAATGTCAGTACCTCAGATAAATTCACCCTGAATTTCTCATTTTCTCAGAGGCCCTAAGCTTCCCATCCATTATCTTCAAGTTTTGTTCTTAGCACTAACAACCACTGAACACTATTATACATGTTTATTTTTCTATTATCTGTCTCCTACATCAGAAAATAAGCCTTCTGAGGGTAGAAACTTTGTCTTATTCATTGTTGTGTACCAGCTAGAACATAGTCAGGATATATTTGTTAATTTACTAATATATCAATTTCTTGTAAGACTTAGTATGATAGTTTAATGTATTTTGCCCCTGGTGACTGCATAGCTTATAGGTTGTCTGGGAAAAAAATGCTGTTTCATACATCCAAAAGCATTCTTTTGGCTACTTTTGTGTATTCTGTACTCATTTCTGATCAGTGATTCTGAGTTCTACTTATGGATTGACTATCGTTGTAGTCTCTAGCTCTGTTTTCTAGTTTCCATTGCTATCTGTTCATTTGTCTGTGGCATCAATATGGCTGATAAAAACCTCCCTACTGGATGCAGCCCCAGACCTCCTACCTGGAGTATTGATTGCTCTCACAGGCAGCAACTGCTAGAATTTCCTGGCCTTCTGCATATCGTGAATTGCTAATTATTTGACTTCTTGTATAGAGATGGTCCAATAAATCTTAGTCTTATTCTTTTTCTTGATTAGGAACGTTTTAAAATGTCTTTCTAAGAGGTGGATAAAACTAGCAGTCTTTAATTGCTTCCTACCTGACATCTCTTTTTGCCTGAATTCTCTCTTTTAACCAATCCCTGCATTGCTGAGAATAAACTGTGGTATTTTATTAGGTTCTTGAATCCAACAGCATGTGTGTTCTTGAATTAGTCTGCTGCCTTGGTATCAGGATGACTGTCTTTATTGCTGTTTCTAAGTATACGTGACTTTGGGCAGATGACTTAATTTCAGTTTTCTTATCTGCAAAATGAAAGATATTTGTAAAGGTCATGGGCTGTGAAGTAAAAAAGATTCAGGTTTTGATGCAGTTTCTGCCTCTTTCTAGCTGTATGACTACTAATACTTAGTTTTATAAGTATGCTAATGGCCATTTCAATTTGAGAGTTGAATAAGAAAATTTATCTATAGTACCAACATGATCGTCAAAATTTAGCTTTCACCCCATATGTCCATGCTTTGCCCTTTTTCTCATTTTCATTTTGGTCCCCTGGGAAACCTCCCCAGACAACTTACTGGACCCTTACCATTCTTCTTCCCAGAAAGTTAGACTTTGCTCATGTATCTCCAGCAAACTCTTTGGATCTTTTTTAAATTCAATTATCCTGGGTTACCTCGTTACTTAGCAAGAATTTTCTCTGTCCTTAAATCTCTACTTTTGACTCCTTTCACAGTGCTGAACTCATATGTCATTGTTCACTCAGTTCATTCTGAAGTTAACTATATCACTTGAACTTTGTGTTTTTAAATATCCCCCACCTTTCTCCCAGGCAGAGGGAAAAGGTCATATATCAAGTTCTTTCATGACAGCCAGTGAAGGCCAGCATGCCACATAGATGTAACCTAAAGGAGGCATAAGAATAGCCAGATATTCAGAAGATATATCAGGAGAAGGATAAAAGGAAGTATTTCACTTTTAAGTTTGCTTAATTTATTGTCCCTGTTTGCATTAATCCATAAAATTTTAAAATTATGCCCACATATTAATACATTTGAGAATGGAGGTCTTCTCTGACAGTGTAAAGATAACCTATTGGTAAGCTTACCCCTTTGGGCAAAAGACTTAAGGAAATTATCTAGCTAGTCACTTTGTTTTAAAAATCTAAGATTTCATTAATCATACACTTCCATTTACTCCAGCAAGAAACCAAAGAGCTGCCCCAGAAAACCACTCCTCAGATGCTTCCTTTTTATACCTGATTTTCCTAGATTATTACCTCTTTGTGGTTTTAAGGTTGTAACTGTTTAAAAATTATATCATTATTAATTACATGCAAAACTTATTATGATTAATCTGTAGAAAAGGAATTGATGACTATATAGATGTAGTGTTTATACATAAACATTTCAGTTAAAAGTTAGAACTCCTGCAAGATGCTTCAGTGTTTGGAGAAAAGACAATTGAATCAGCTGCATTGGAGGTTTTAGAAGCAGGGTAAAACTTAAGCTATCCCTGAAGACAACGTCTTCCTCCCTTTTCCGATTTCTTCTCTCTCTCTCTCTCGTATCTTTTATTTTTCCTCTTTTTGTAAGTAGGTGCACATTATTGACCAACACATAGAATTAAAAAAAAAATCTTAAATATATTTCTCAGAAAAAAGATAGTGGAAAGAAATTTAATGATTTTATTGTATTTATGCATCTAAAATATCACTTTCATAATTTATTCTAGTCAATCCTAAAATCAGTGCCCAATTTCAAGGAACAGCTTGAAAAAAGAAAACCTTTGGAACTTACTTTCAGAGAATGTCTTAAAATATTATCAAAATTGGGTGCATTTTGCTTTCTTTTGAAATTATAACCTCACTGGTACTATTTACCAAAAGGAAGACAAGAGTCTAAATCTTGTATAGAATATCTACTATTCTTTGACTTGATAAATTCAGAAACTAAATTGTATTACAGTAAAAGAACTAGATGCGCATTTTTATCTACAGTTAATCTCAAGGCAACAAAATAATGTTCTTTTGTAGAGAGCATTTTAAGCATTTAGAAAAAATACTGAGCAGTGCTTTTAAAATTCTCATGGGAACAATAAATCATAGTGAATTCATTTGTGGGGACATTAGTATCATTAAAGAACTGCAAAGATAGAATCTTCTATCTTGCAGAAGAGATAATGTATGGAATAAAATAGATACCTGTCTTAATGAATGTTAGTCAAATTAGCTTTGTGTAATTATAAAAATCTTCTTATGTGTCTTTTTCCTTTGACCCTAGTTTTCTAGTACTACACACTTTCCTAAGTAGATAATCTTGCCTTCCTAATGATGAGAAGATTATTATGCACTTACTTCATTCCTTTCATCTGAACATCTTAAAGTCAATCTAATTATCCCATTTTACAGATGGAGAATCAAACTTTTAAAGTTTAAATGACTTGCGCAAGATCAGAGAGTCAGTGACAGTCAGCTGAAGAATCAAGAATGTCTGGAAATTTGTTGCAGTCAGTTCCAAACACAAGACATTGCTATCATTTTGATAAGCTTGAATTTCATGTACTATACTTAATAGGGCAAAATGGCCCATTGTGCTAGATAAACTGCTGTGCATACATAATCAGTATTCATTCACAAGAATTGTTTGGTTGTCAGTGCAAAGCTATTCTGTTTACATCTGCTGGAACCACAGCTGTAACATATGTGTGAAACAGTTAAAGCTTGAATCAAGCTGTATCTCGGAGGACTACAGACCTTGTATTATTTAGGTGGACAGGAAAGTAGAGACAGGAACATAGTTTTTCAGGGCTGAAATGCACCCACTCTACCTCCTAGAAATTCTTTGTAATTTCAGGTTAAAGTGGTTTGCAATCTAATTGGCAACTGTGTTTTCCTTTCTTCTGTTAGGAGAATTCTCTACATGTTTATATCACTTCAGATCTATCACCCTTTGGTGGCAGTTTATCCTATTCTTCATTAAATTTATTGTGAAATATTTGAATATTAATTTTAAAGAACTAAAAATACACAATAGGGTGGGTAAAAATATTGATTATGCCAGTAAAGGCCACATATAGGTAGCTGGTAATTTTCAGTAATGTTATTATTAAATCCTAAAAGACTGCCAATTGCTTTTGATTCATATGCCATATTTCAGTTTATTTGTATTTCTGCTTTACTGTTGGGAGTTTCACAATAGGATGTAATGGGGTTAATGTGCCAGTTATTTTTCTACTCTCTTTCCACCCCTTACCTATCTTTCAATACTGCTTTGTGATGCTGGGGCCAAGAGTTTGCAAATTATTTCTGCAGTTTTATTATTAAGAGACCAAAAAGTGGAGGATCAAAAGGCAGAAAGAAAGGAGAAACCATGGTTCATCCTCTGTTTTCCTCCCTTTCTCCCTCCTCTCTCTCTCTGTTTATTCTACCAGTGCTTTTGCAAGTGGTTAAATTTCATACTCTTAATTTTTGAGGCAGTGTCTCTGGCCTCATGTGCAAGATGCTCTTGTACAAAGTGGCCCTGATGGCAGGAATTCGGGTTGTACATAGCGATGCTAACCTAGACTTTCTACTACTGATTTGCTTATGGTCCCTGTTCAAAGACTGACTAACCCAACACCAAAAGTCAACATACAGCCCTCTGTGTAGCCTCAGTCCCAGAGGGATCCGTTTGCCTGATAGAAGTTGTTTCATTAGTTCTCTTTACATCCTGAAAATGGCCACACTTTGAATGTAACTTGAATAAAAACTTGTTCTGGGTGAGGATTTGCTTTTCTTGCCCACAGTTTTGCTGATATTCCATAATCTGTTGAGTGTTGAAATGTCCTATTTACTGTCATAATATATTGCCCTAAATTACTTCAGACTGAGGAATTTCTTTTATATTAAACTATAGCAGCAAGCTATAGAAGAAAAAAGAATGGAAAGCGGAGAGACAAAAGAATGCAAAGGAAGAATTTACCATATACTAAAAAAATTTCTATCAAAGTACGGAGGAAATACTCATTACCATTATCATTCTCATTTATGGGATTTGTAAACTTCTTTTTTCTACTCCCCATATTTCTTTTGACCTTAGCAAGCAACTCAGCTGGTCATGGTCCCTTTACTGTTTGTTGACTCAAAACTTCATCTTTGAAAAATCTGTGCTATAAGTATTCCTACCTATATTTATACCTGTTGTTGATGTTTTACATTAACTTTTATCATGGGACATTGGAGTGCTTAGAGGTGCCCACAATGATTTGTATTCAGATATAGTTCTCCCTGTCTTCATTACGTAGAAGCAACATAATTTACTGTTAATAGTCAGAACCAACAATCAAATTCAGTACACTAATAACCTTTTTGCCCTTGGTTCACTAATACCAAGAGCCTAAAGTTTCCTGTTTAATGGAACTGCAATTGTTCCATTTCCTCGTGGAAATATACTACTCTTGGGAACTAAGACTTATAAACCAAATAGAGCTGTAAATTGCAAGAATGAAAAGAACAGAATTCATTAGTAGATAATTAAGATTAATAGTGGAGAGAGTTACTCCCAATATTTATTCTTTGATTCCAGACATGTGAATCTTAGATATGAGGGATATTCATTCCTTGGCTACCGATATGGAGTGTAGACCACATCCTGGAGAACATTATCCTAGCTCTGCAAGGTGTTGTCATCTGGTGCTGTAACTAATTATTCAAGTGGCCATTTTATCATTCTGTCAAGTTAGCTGCTTCAGGGCAATGGGAAATGTGGCAAGACCAGTAGATTCCTTGAACACAAGCCCATTGCCACACTTCATTTGCTATAAAATGAGTTCCCTGTGGAGAATCAGTGCTGAGTGGAATACCCAGATGGTGAATAAAGCATTCTTTAAGTCCACAGTGGTGATCTTGGCAAAAGCATTGTAGGCAGAGAAGGCAAATCTGTACCCACAGAAAGTATCTATTCCAGTGAGAACAAAGTTCTATCCCTTCTATGACAGAAGTGTTCAAATGCAATCAGCCAACACTAGGTAAGCAGCTCGAGGATCTCTACCATGTGGGGACTGCTGCCATATGGGGTCTTAGAGTTGGTCTCTGCTGTTGGCCAGGTAGACACCTGGCAGTGTTTATAGCCTTGGTAATTGAAAGATCATGTATCTGAGCCTATGTGTAGCCTCTCATCCACCCTTGTCACCGTGGGTTCTTTGTTCATAATCCTTTTGGGCAAAAACCAGGTCAGATGGAAAAGAAAAATGACTGATAGTCAAATAGCCTTTCCTCTGATAAGGTTGCTTTTTGATGAGCCTTCAGGTGGGACATAAATATCTTTCCTCACTGTGACCAATCAGAGAAATCTATGATCATATCTTTCCCTCAGAATTCTTGTCTCATAATTTTCCAGTTGTGTTTCCTCTAAGTTTCTGAACACTCAGCCATTGCTCAATAATCGATGTAGATCTATGCCTTTTGTCATCTCTCCTTTCAAACAAACAGCCAGGCATACTACTTGAAGTTCTGCTGATTGGTGAATTTTCTTTCACCATTCTCCTACAAAGTATAGTGCTGTGATCATCCACTTTAAGGTAGTACCAGCGTATCATGCAGAGCCATCTGTAAACTAGGCCTGATATTTCTGTCTTTTGTCACTTGGTTATACATACTTCTCCATAAAGTCATAGTTAGGAATTGAAATAGGAGAAGCCATGTAGTAGGTAGGGACTGTGAAAGTCTGAGCCACCTGCTCATGTAGTTTTTTGTACTTTGGGGCTTTTTCTCAAAGCTCAGTCTTCTATAGAACACTTCTATTTGGTGATGGGGTGCTTGCACAGATAGCTGAGTTTGTAAGGGGAAACTCACAATGCTGAGCTTGTAAGACAACAAACTAGAGACAATGTTGAATTTGAAAGGGGAAATGCAGATTTCCCTGTTCCTTGGCAGCCCATGGCCAAGTGTTGAGTTTTTACTAAATCTTAGTAGAAATCAGAAGCTGTTTCTCAAAGGAGAATAAGTATGTGCATAGCATAACTTTGTTCTAAAATCCTAAATTTTGGAACTGTGATCACCTGTAGGGGCATGCTGATGGCTGAATACCTTATCACTATCTGCCCCAGATACACTGTCAGATCTACTAGATTATAATGGGATTTAGAGGCATGTACAAAGATCTAAACTAGCCTTACAGAAAGTCACATGGAAAAAGACAAAGAGAAAGAGAGAAAAAGGGTGAGAGATGTTAGTTTTCCATACATTTCAAAGTTCCAGACATGTAATGAATCCATCTTGGGAGGTCTTATCCCCAGCTATCAACTGACTGTAACCTCATAAGTGGCCTCAGCTAATACTATGTGGAACTGAAGAAATTCCCAGAGGAACCCTACCTAAATTCCTGATTTATAGAATTATGAGAAAATAAATGTCATTGTTTCAAGCTACCAAGTGATATTACAAAACT
The DNA here is from genome assembly GCF_023091745.1 of Budorcas taxicolor. Taxonomy (NCBI): domain Eukaryota; kingdom Metazoa; phylum Chordata; class Mammalia; order Artiodactyla; family Bovidae; genus Budorcas; species Budorcas taxicolor. Next base: position 61,808,558 of record NC_068912.1, on the reverse strand, counting down.
AAAGGCCTTTAGTTAAGCTGTTTTTGGCAGGTTGATGGATCTCATAGCCATATAACAAATCCTTCCTAAAAAAATTTACTTATATGGTGTCCACCAAACCTTGGCTTCTCTTAATTAGTCTACTTATAAATAATCTCACCCATTGTGCATATGGGCTTCCCAGGTTGTACCAGTGGTAAAGGACCCACCTGCTAATGCAGGAGGTATAAGAGACACAGGTTCAATCCCTGGGTCAGGAAGATTCCCTGGAAAAGGAAATGGCAACCCACCCAGTATTCTTGCCTGGAAAATCCCATGGACAGAGGACCCTGGCATGCAACAGTCCAAAGGGTAGCCAAGAGTCAGACATAACTAAATGTCTAAGCATGCATGTATGCACACATTCCGATTATATATATCTTTTACTTGATTCCTTACAAGTGATGTTTAGGATATTTTCTATTATAAAATCTATTTCAGTGAATATTGAACCATGCACACATACATACGTAAGTATATAGATATGTATCCACCTTTTCTAATTATCATCTCAGGACATATTTCAACACAGGACATTAGTGGATACATACATTTAAATGTTAACATTTAATGTTACCAAATTCCTTGTGCCAATATACATCCCATGGAAATTTCTTGAAAATTGTGTTACCTTAGAGTAGGACATGTATTTAAAAGGCTACTAAAATGGAAGACTTTTTAAATCTTTTAAGAACTGAATTTTTCGCTCAGCTTCTTATTTTCTTTTAAATTAAGAATTTCTTTTAAATTTGGAAGACAATAAATACTTTTATCCTCTAAATGGTCTTGATATGTAGCTCTAACTAGAGTAATCAGCACGTTTCAGATATTTGATTTTTTATATTTTTCTTTTTTGGCACTCTATAGGGATTAACAAAGCTTTTTAAAAAAATATAATTGCTAAGTTTCTTTTCTGAGAGGAGGAATTATACTACGATTTTCTGGTAAATACCTGAAGCTTATCCATCTATTCCACATCATTTAATAATACTCAGAGGCACTCTTATCCATAGATATGATGGAATTGGATTTCTAAGTCAGCAATAGGCGACTTTTGAGATAAACTTCTTTCCCTAGAGATGAAACCTGAAAAAATGCTTACAATTGTGAAGATGCATACTTTTTATGGAAGAAAATAAGTGTATCCAGAAAATAAAACCAAAAGGAAAAAGTACCCTAAAACTGTCAAAAATGGGTAACAAAGAAGATTAGGGAAAAAGTCACCTTTCAAACTAATGCACAGTGTTTGCATAATAAAAAACAGTGAATTTACCTGAACTTGTACAGATGGAAGTGAGCATATTTTCTTGGACAAAGGTAAAGAAAAGTTTTTCAAATTCATGATTATTGTATTTTTGACCAGTTCCTCTTGTTAAAATCTTTTCTTTTTTCCTCCTCTTATGATTTCACAGAACTGAAATAATATTCTACAACAACTGGTCACTTATATAAGAGAGTTTTCTCTACTTTTAGCTTAAAAGACTCTTGTTTTAACAGCAATACTTTATATTGGCAAAAATGAATCTATCTTCCAGTAGTAGTCTTGGCAAACTGTTAAAGTCTTAATTTCTTCAGCTTCTTCTTGCTGAGGCTCCATCTTCTGAGAACCCAAACATCTCTCTGTACACCAAGAAGAGATAACCAAGACTGGTACTCGAGTGATGCGATCACATGGGGCCTCTATAATTGCCATTTCAGACAATGCTAATTATTTGTTTAGATCAGTTTTCAGCTGTCCCTCAAAGTGGCACATGTTTTGAGGTACTTAAACCCAAGCACAGATGAGTGCAAAATGCTTGGATGAGTACATAGAGAGAAAGAGGCAGAAAGCAAGACAACTGTGGCAAGGAGTATATGGCTTCCTGTTTCTTTTCCCTTCTGTCATTATCATTTTTGATAACTTGGCTTCCTGTCCTTCACATTGTCTCACTTCTCTTTCTCCCAATTTTATTTGAATCTCTAGTTTCATTCTGTTTAAACTTTTAACTCCAGAGCTTATAAGAAATCAGTGTTTACAACTCTACATTAATTTTTCTCAAGAGAGGAGTCTGATTGGGCTGATTTCCAAAGTAGAAACTTCTCTGTTGCTGAAAGAATTCAGAGACAGATTGGTCATCAGTCAATGTAGCAGAGAGAGTTCTAGTTTGGGCATAGAAGATGAACCAGATGACCCCTAATTCCTTTCAGCTCTAGGTTTCAAGTAATATATCTTTGCTTAAAACCCTCTCCCTAGAAAATATCTTCCAAAGTAAACATCTATATTATTATTTTTTCTTCAATCTCTGTCAAAAGATTTGCTGTTGTCATCATTGAAAAATGGATGTAGAACATTCCAGCAAGTTCAGTTCCTCAAAATGCCAGATGTTATAGTATTAATCACATATAAATACACATATATACATAAATATATGTGTATTTATGTATGTGTAGTATGAGACATGCATGCTCAATGGTACTAGATAAATTCTTTCAAAGAACTTTTTAGTGTGAAACATTTAATTAAACATTAGTAAAATTCTACATGTAGTCCAGATGTAATAATCTAAGCAATTTAGCACTCTGTCTTTGTGTGGCTGCTTTCATAAATTTGGGTGCTTAGTCCATGTGGGTATCATTGCCAAGGAAACCATTCCCTTGGTATCCATGTGTGTTTAACAAGCTTTGTCTTGCTTTCATATCTGACTTACAGATACTTTATATTTCAGATAGGACTGACATGATATATTAAAAAAAAGAACTCAAACCCCAAATATTTTCACTTTCAATTAACTCTCCTTTGAAATATAGACCAGTACAATAGTTTAAGCAAAAATTTAATGAAACTGCTTCTGTGTGTCAAGCTTCTATCTCTTCACATACGATGAACACAAATTGATTAGACTTGATCTGTTTTGTTTCAGAGAAAAGCAATTCTACTATTTTTATTCCACTTTCTGTCTCTAGAGGTAAATGAATAATATCAAGCAGCATGTAATTTTCTCTGGGGAAAAAAAAAAAAGAGCACCCTCTTTAGAGTATCACTTTCTTTCTTTCTAATCCGAGATTTTGGAAACTGCTTCTATAAAGCAGTAGCAGTAAAATGTCTCTTCAAGAAGGTATTGTACCTCATGTTTTATTCTTATTTTTCACTGAGGGTTAATTCTTAAACAATGAAGTACAGAGACCTTAAAAACTTCAGGTTGATGCATTTTGACAATTGTATATTTGATAAATGTAACTGGCACCCAAATAAGATACAGTAAATTTCCTTCATTCTAGCATATTCCTTCATGACTCTCCTAAACAGTTCATTCTTGTTATTCCTTTGGATTATATCACTGAAAATTAATTTTGCTTATTCTTAGACATCATATAAATTTAATCATCAGTATATATTACTCTACATCTGGTTTCTTTCACTCATATTTTTTAAAAAAACTTTTTATTTTATATTGTAGTATAGCTGATTCCAATACAAAGTAAAGTTTTTTTTTTTTTAAAAACATATATTGAAGTATAGCTGATTATCATAGAAAAAGCAAAAAAGCATACAAATTTCAAAAAAAAATCTACTTCTGCTTCATTGTCTACAACAAAGCCTTTGACTGTGTGGATCACAACAAGCTGTGGAATATTCTTAATGAGATGGGAATACCAGACCACATTACCTGCCAAAGTACTGGAGTTTCAGCTTTAGCATATATACCTGTGCGGTGGTAAATATATATGGTAAACATCTACAATTAGTTGACTTTAAGTAAAGATTATCCCGGATAATGTGGGTAGGTCTCATTCAATCAGTTGAAGACTTTAAAAGAGAAAACTGAGATTTCCTGGAGAAGAAATTCTGCCTCAAGATTGCAACATAGAAACATCACTTGAGTTTCCAGTTTGCCCTACAAATTTTTAAGGTTTTCTAAACTAAAAAAATTTTATAGTCAGTGCTTTTGTGACTTCTTTAACATATCTTTGCCTAACTCAGGTTTGTAAAAATGTTCTTTTATATTTCTTATAAAAGATTATCATTCAAGCTCAGCAATGCTATTTAGGTTTTAGTCATGTACATATTCTATTAGATTTGTTTTTAAGTATTTGAATTTTTTATATGCCTGTTTTAATAGTCTTTGAAAAAAAAAGTTATTCCCTAATTGTCCATTACTAATGTATGTAAATATAGTTCATTTATTATATGTTAATCTTGTATTATAAGACCTTGCCAAATTTTGTATTAGTTTTCTCTTATTGCTGAAACAAAATACACTTAGTGTCTGAAAACAATATAAATTTATTCTTTTAGCTTTGGGATTAGAGGTCTTAATATGGGCTGTCTGAGTTGTTTCTAGAAGCTCTAGGGGATGATCTTTTACTTTCCTTTTCTAGTTTGTAAAGGCCACCATTCTTTGATCTGTATTCCTTGGAAGCCCTATCTCCCATCTTAACACATTATTGGCTGGGAGTCATATTGATACACCTTTTGTTACCTGAACATTATTGACCAGAGATGTATCAATATGTTTTTAGAAAGTGATACAATTAACATCACTGTGAGAGATTGTGAGAGCTTAAAATTGATCAAGGGTTCATTATACCATTATGACTGTTATTAACATCCACATTCTGTTCCATTAGCTTTTTGTTCCAATCTTGTGTATATAATAAAAATATAAAATTTTTTAAATTGATGCATCACAAATTTTTGAGTAAAGAATTTTTTGTTGAATTTTATGCAGGTACTTTTCCTGATTATCTGTGTGACATATATACTAGTGTCTCAGAAGATGATAGTTCTTCAGAATATAGCTCTGATTCAGATGATACTAGACCAACAAAGACAAAAGACTTTAGTGATTGATTCTAATAAGAAAAATGAAAAAAAAAATGCTGGAGAATGATCTTTTGTATTTACAAAAGAGTGGATTGAAGACAACACTTTGTAACAGTTTAGAGACTTTATAGGTGTATCAAGTGTAACTACTGAATGTAACAACCTACAAAGTATTAGTGAAATAACAGAGTTAAATTTTGATGAGACAAAATAAAAATCACAGAGAACAGGCATTAGTTTCTGCAAAAATTCCCAAGGAAATAATGAGTTAAAATCCAGAAACATAGCATCTTTCAATCTCTTTTTTCCCTCTGCTTTCTTCGAGTAATTTTGTATGACTTTGGCCCTCTTCCTTTACTTATAGTCCCTGTGATTATATTGCGGCCATAAAATAATCCAGAAAAATTTCCCCATCTCAAGATTTTTACTTAACCTCATATGTAAAAAAAAATTTTTTTTTCCCCCACAGGGCAACATTCATGGGTTTTGGGAATTAACACATTGTGTTTGTTTGTTGAGAATCATTAGTCTCTACCATATTAGCTTTCTTCTTGTTTCTTGGTATGAAATGTATTTAATTTCCTTCTTTGGTTGACCTATTTATTTTTTCTTTTTCTTTCAGAATTTTGATGGAGGCCCCGAGTGTGGTTTTCTTTAAATTTATCTGGCTTAGTGTTTATTTTGCTTTTTTGTACCCTAGAATTGATGTCCTTAATTACTAAAAATTCCCAGTAATTTCTTTCTCAATCAAATATTCTTCTACTCCATTTTCTTTTCTTTTTAGCTAGGATTTCAATCATTCATATGTTAAATCATTTAATATTTTAATATTGTTCCATAGATCTTGTATACTTAGTTCTGCTTTTACATTTATATTTTCCTTTTGCATTGCAGTTTGAATAATTTCTCCTGATGTTCAAGTTCAGAGATTATTTTCACTGATGTTTCTAGTCTTGTGTTCAGCCAGCGAATGCTTTGTTTATTTCTGATATGTGGCTGAGTCACTAAGTCGTGTCCAACTCTTGGAACCCATGGACTGTAGCCTGCCTGGCTCCTCTGTCCATGGGTTTTTCTAGGCAAGAATACAGGAGTGGTGTGGCATTTCCTTCTCCAGGGGATCTTCCTAACCCAGGGAATGGACCCAGGTCTCTGGCACTGCAGGCAGATTCTTTACTGACTGAGTTACTAGAGAAGCCTTCTTTCTGATAATGTCCTTTATATTTCTATTTGATTCTTCTGTGTTTTTTTTCTCTCTGCTCAAAGCCCCAAATGTTTATGCTTATTGTCCACCTTTCCCCCATTGTTCTTTAACATACTGAAATATAGAAACATAAGATTTAAAATCACTGTTTCATAATTCCAACATCTGTTCTATTTCTAAATTTACTTCTATTGTGTCCTCTGTTAATTGTAGGTGATGTTTTCTTGATTCGTGTCTCTTGACTTTTAATTATATGCTTCACATTGCATATAAAAGAATACTAGAGGCTGAAGTAAATAATGTCTATTTCCCAGAAAAAGACACGTTCCCTTCTGTCAGGCTGCTGGTGTGTCCAGTATTTTCAGTCTTAATCAGGTAACTGAGTTGGATTTAGGCTTTGCTACAACTTTAGTTAATAGCAAATCACCACTAGCTTCAACTGATTGAGAAACTCCAGAGATTTCTTTATGCTTTAGAGTCCTCCCGCTAGCTCTCAAATTGTGGGTGATCTCTGTCTCCTTTATATCCAGCTGCTTGCTTTGTTAGTCACTGGTGAGTTTTTCCCTCCAGTTTTGCTCTTGGCTTTCTGTACCTCGGTAGTACTCTTTCTGCTCAGCTTTCCTGTACTAACCTCTGGACAACCTCTGCATTGCACTGTGTCAAAGTTCAAAGTGTCTTGGAGGATTTTTTTTTTTTTTTTTTTTTTTGGTTCTTTGACGTTTTCATGAATCTTTTGCAGTCAGTGACTCCTCTTGATAAAGTTTCTGAGTGTGTCCCAGAGGGATTTCCCTCTGCTCTCTTCTGCAATCTTCACTGACTTACACTAGGGGAAGGCCCTACAAATTCCAAAGAGAAGTCTCTTTCAGAATTTTTGCCCTGCCCTAGCTTTTGACATATAGGATCTTGGAGAAGCGTCTTGGGAAAGAGTTGGCAAGTAGATTCAGACTCACTCCTTGACTTTTAACAATTCTAATCCATCGCACCAGTCCACATGTGGTCACTGCAAGTTTGTAAAAAGTTTGGCTGAAAGCAGTTGTGCTTTTCTTTCAGAAAATTCACCACTCAGTAGACTTTTTATTTTTCGTTCTTCAGCTTTCATACTGGTTTAAAATCTATGATTTTATTATACAGAGTGAAGTAAGCCAGAAAGAAAAACACCAATACAGTATACTAACACATATATATGGAATTTAGAAAGATGGTAATATAACCCTGTATGCGAGATAGCAAAAGAGACACAGATGTTTAGAGCGGACTTTTGGACTCTGTCGGAGAGGGAGAGGGTGGGATGATTTGGGAGAATGGCACTGAAACATGTATACTATCATGTAAGAAACAAATCACCAGTCTATGTTCGATACAGGATACAGGATGCTTGGGGCTGGTGCATGGGGATGATCCAGAGAGATGATATGGGGTGGGAGGTGGGAGGAGGGTTCAGGATTGGGAACTCATGTACACCCATGGCTGATTCATGTCAATGTATGGCAAAACCAATACAGTATTGTAAAGCAAAAAAAAGTAAAAATAAAAATTAAAAAATAAATAATAAAAAAAATAATAAAATCTATGATTTTGTCATTTAACTGGCCTTTTGTTGGGTTGGAAAGATTGCACTCTATAAATTTCTATATCCTAACCTAAGTTGAAAGTTCCCTCTTGATCCCTTTCTAATGTCATTTTAAAAGCAGACTAGTTATTTGAGACTGTAACTGACCATGATACTTACAGTATAATTTCATTCCTTCTTTCCATTTTTTAGCTGTAGATATGAAGAATTTTCAAGTTCAAATAACAGACAATTAGGTGATTAGATGCTATCTGTAATTCATGTACATTTACATGAATGTTCAGCACGTAAAGGTATGTTTCTACATTGTACTACAAATCAAAAAATATTCAAAATATAAGAAATGCACCTAAACAGCATGGAACAATACCTAAGAAAACAAAATAAGCTGTCATGATGTGTTTGTCCCCAGTGATTCTTATACATTATCAGATGTTGTCCCCTCTGCTATAGTGCACAGCATATGAATAAGTTATTCTGCTTGAATAACTGCAACTACTTTCCTATAAACAGTCTCACTAGTGAAATGAGATGTCATAACAACTCCAGAATTTTCCTCTCTGAGGAACATCTCAGATTAAGGAATTAAGGAAAACAGAGAACATAGGTTGAAAGTATGTGAGTAATAAGAGCACTTAAAATCTGTGAATTTTTAATGTAAACAAAAAAGGCAACCAAGCAATAGTGTTACAGATTGAAAAGTTAGAGAAACAGAAAAAAAACGTTTGGGTCACAAACAGGTACTGTGCTAGCACATGGGAATCAAAAGAAGTGATATATAACAGGCTAAGTAAAAAGCTGCAGAGCTTTGCATATGTAGAACATGTGTCATTTCACATGGGCAGAGTTTCTGGAAGATTGGATATGATCTACTTCTAAGGAAAAGGGCTAAAATTTCCAACAGCAAATGGCATAAACCAGAGAGCAAAAACTATGTGTTTTCAATCAGAGAATATGCTCTAATCAAAAAAGATGCTGAAGAATTTTTAACTATAGCAGTGTTAGCAAGGCCTTAATACTACTTAACACATAAAACAAATTATAATGATTTCAATAAGATTACCCCACAAGTAATGGTGCTATATAAAAACTCATAAAAACAAAATGTATGACTACGATAACCTTATTAAAACAACTACAGTTTTCTCTTAAATAAACATATAACTCAGACTTGGAGGATATACTATTTGGTGACTAAGCTCAAGATACATGTGTTCTAGCCATTTGAGACTGAAGAAGAAAACAATAGACGAATTTTTTCCTTTAGACTGGGTACAGGGTTGTAATAACCTCAACTAAGGAGTGGAAGGAGTAAAGGAGAGCAGGGTTATGATGGAAAAAACAAACCTCTTTTTGATAGCTTTTTTTTTTCTAAAAATAATAAGGGATGATTCTTTTATTGAAAACTGCAAACACACATACCTAGACACCAATAGAACTATTTAAATGCATGAATAGGAAGACTTTTATTTTCAAGGAATTACACAGTAAAGGGCTGCATAATTACAAAGCACTACAAATCTATATCATTTACTGAGTATTTAACCTCATTTGTTTCCTTCTCTGGCCTTTTCTCCCTTTTCTGATTTGCTATTGGTGTAGAAAATTTGATACTTTTTTTTTGTTTTTTGTTTTTAAATATAAATTTATTTATTTTAATTGGAGGTTAATTACTTTACAATATTGTATTGGTTTTGCCATACATCAACATGAATCCACCACAGGTATACGTGTGTTCCCCATCCTGAACCCCCACTCCCCCTCCCTCCCCGTACCATCCCTCTGGGTCATCCCAGTGCACCAGCCCCAAGCATCCAGTATCATGCATCGAACCTGGACTGACGATTCGTTTAATATATGATATTATACATGTTTCAATGCCATTCTCCCAAATCATCTCACCCTCTCCCTCTCCCTCAGAGTCCAAAAGACTGTTCTATACATCTGTGTCTCTTTTGCTGTCTCACATACAGGGTTATTGTTACCATCTTTCTTAATTCCATATTTATTCATTAGTATACTGTACTGGTGTTTTTCTTTCTGGCTTACTTCACTCTGCATAATAGGCTCCAGTTTCATCCACCTCATTAGAACTGATTCAAATGTATTCTTTTTAATGGCTGAGTAATACTCCACAGTGTATATGTACCACCACTTTCTTATCCATTCATCTGCTGATGGACATCTAGGTTTCTTCCATGTCCTGGCTATTACAAATAGTGCTGCGATGAACATTGGGGTACCCGTGTCTCTTTCATTTCTGGTTTCCTCAGTGTGTATGCCCAGCAGTGGGATTGCTGGGTCATAAGGCAGTTCTATGTCCAGTTTTTTTAAGGAATCTCCACACTGTTCTCCATAGTGGCTGTACTAGTTTGCATTCCCACCAACATCGTAAGAGGATTCCCTTTTATCCACACCCTCTCCAGCATTTATTGCTTATAGACTTTTGGATAGCAGCCATTCTGACTGGCTTGAAATGGTATCTCATTGTGGTTTTGATTTGCAGTTCTCTGATAATGAGTGATGTTGAGCATCTTTTCATGTGTTTGTTAGCCATCTGTATGTCTTCTTTGGAGAAATGTCTATTTAGTTCTTTGGCCCATTTTTTGATTGGGTCGTTTATTTTTCTGGAATTGAGCTGCAGGAGTTGCTTGTATATTTTTGAGATTACTTGTTTGTCAGTTGCTTCATTTGCTATTATTAAGATAAAGATATTTCAGGGCTTGTGGCAGAGAAAGCAAGCAAAAATAAATATACATGATAGTCACTTGCAAGCACAGCTCAAAGATATTGCATAATAATTGTATTAATTTACATTTGTAGAGGATGTTAGAGTTTTGAGGAAAGCCATCCATAATGTACCTCTTACCTACCCAAGTTTGGAACCATATGAAAATAAATACAGAAATCAGTGAGATGGAAGGAAAATTAAGTTTTGTTATTGATGAAGGCTGAATTGAGGGCAAAGGATATATGTGTGGTCACAGTAGATTTACTAATACTTTACCTTCTAATTAGAAAAACTTATTTCCCAGTCATGGAATGGGTGGATGGTTGCAGGCCTCTACCCACTGGGGCTTGCTCCTTAAGCTTACAACATAGAGTAGAAGAAAAAAAAAATATGTGTATATATATATATATATACACACACACACACACACACACACACACACACACACACACACACACATATATATCACTTAAATGGCCACATTTAAAAACAAACAAACAAGCAAACAAACAAAGAATTGAGCAGAACATGGTCACTTCTTTCACTCAAAACCCAACTAGGTAAGTAGATGAGGAAGTGGAAGAGAAACAGGCAGTGTTATTATAGCAGAAATTCCTTCTCATGGAAATATGGAGGTTCACATGAACACAGGCCACTTAGCACTGAGTACATGAGCAAAAACTTATCCTAAGTTAAACATGAAGAAATTGAGGTCAAAAGACACAAAATAATTGGTCAAATTAAAAGAGCAAGTAAGATATAAAACTTAGAGTTAGGAAAAGGTACTCTCCTTCTTTCTATCTTTTGAAAAATAGTAGCTTTGACTTATCTACAAGAAGACTAATGTGTCCTGATGGCTCTAGGTACAGTTCAGTTCAGTCGCTCAGTCGTGTCCAACTCTTTGTGACCCTATGAATGGCAGCACGCCAGGCCTCCCTTTCCATCACCAACTCCCGGAGTTCACTCAGATTCACGTCCATTGAGTCAGTGATGCCATCCAACCATCTCATCCTCTGTCATCCCCTTCTTCTGCCCCCCAATCCTCCCAGCATCAGAGTCTTTTCCAATGAGTCAACTCTTCGCATGAGGTGGCCAAAGTAATGGAGCTTCAGCTTTAGCATCATTCCTTCCAAACAAATCCCAGGGTTGATCTTCAGAATGGACTGGTTGGATCTCCTTGCAGTCCAAGGGACTCTCAAGAGTCTTCTCCAACACCACAGTTCAAAAGCATCAATTCTTTGGTGCTCAGCCTTCTTCACAGTCCAACTCTCACATCCATACATGACCACAGGAGAAACCATAACCTTGACTAGACGGACCTTAGTCGGCAAAGTAATGTCTCTGCTTTTGAATATGCTATCTGGGTTGCTCATAACTTTTCTTCCAAGGAGTAAGCGTCTTTTAATTTCATGATTACAGTCACCATCTGCAGTGATTTTGGAGCCCCAAAAGATAAAGTCTGACACTGTTTCCCCATTTATTTCCCATGAAGTGATGGGACCGGATGCCATGATCTTTGCTTTCTGAATGTTGAGCTGTAAGCCAACTTTTTCGCTCTCCTCTTTCACTTTCATCAAGAGGCTTTTTAGCTCCTCTTCACTTTCTGCCATAAGGGTGGTGTCATCTGCATATCTGAGGTTACTGATATTTCTCCCAGCAATCTTGATTCCACCTTGTGTTTCTTCCAGTCCAGCATTTCTCATGATGTACTCTGCATAGAAGTTAAATAAGCAGGGTGACAACATACAGCCTTGACGTACTCCTTTTCCTATTTGGAACCAGGCTGTTGTTCCATGTCCAGTTCTAACTGTTGCTTCCTGGCCTGCATACAGATTTCTCAAGAGGCAGGTCAGGTGGTCTGGTATTCCCATCTCTTTCAGAATTTTCCACAGTTTATTGTGATCTACACAGTCAAAGGCTTTGGCATAGTCAATAAAGCAGAAATAGATGTTTTTCTGGAACTCTCTTGCTTTTTCCATGATACAGCAGATGTTGGCAGTTTGATCTCTGGTTCCTCTGCCTTTTCTAAAACCAGCTTGAACATCAGGGAGTTCACAGTTAATGTATTGCTGAAGCCTGGCTTGGAGAATTTTGAGCATTAATTTACTAGCATGTGAGATGAGTGCAATTGTGCGCTAGTTTGAGCATTCTTTGGCATTGCCTTTCTTTGGGACTGGAATGAAAACTGACCTTTTCCAGTCCTGTGGCCACTGCTGAGTTTTCCAAATTTGCTGGCATATTGAGTGCAGCACATTCACAACATCATCTTTCAGGATTTGAAACAGCTCAACTGGAATAAAATCATCTACACTAGCTTTGTTCGTAGCGATGCTTTCTAAGGTCCACTTGACATCACATTCCAGAATGTCTGGCTCTAGATTAGTGATCACATCATCATGATTATCTGGGTCGTGAAGATCTTTTTTGTACAGTTTTCCGTGTATTCTTGCCACCTCTTCTTAATATCTTCTGCTCCTGTTAGGTCCAGACAATTTCTGTCCTTTATCAAGCCCGTCTTCGCATGAAATGTTCCCTTGGTGTCTTTAATTTTCTTGAAGAGATCTCTAGTCTTTCCCATTCTGTTCTTTCCCTCTATTTCTTTGCATTGATCACTGAAGAAGGCTTTCTTATCTCTTCTTGCTATTCTTTGGAACTCTGCATTCAGATGCTTATATCTTTCCTTTTCTCCTTCGCTTTTCCCCTCTCTTCTTTTCACAGCTATTTGTAAGGCTTCCCCAGACAGCCATTTTGCTTTTTTGCATTTCTTTTCCATGGGGATGGTCTTGATCCCTGTTTCCTGTACAGTGTCACGAACCCCATTCCATAGTTCATCAGGCACTCTATCAGATCTATGCCCTTAAATCTATTTCTCCGTTCTGCTGTATAATCATAAGGGATTTGATTGTAGTCATAAGTACAGCTTAAAAAATATTCTTTATTCTCAATTTTAAAAGTGATGCTATGCTTCTATCTTCCAAATACTTTCTTTTTGTCTTTTTGGGTGCCTTTTCATTTTATACTCTGCGTCAAATGAGATGTAATAAGAAAATCACAAATTGGAGAAAATTTGCCTTGAGTTATCTGATACCAGTGAACAAAGGATCTTTGCCTATTTTGGTAACTCTGTCTAGTGAGGTCATGGTGTAATGGAGTAGAAAACATGAATTCTTTGCAGGTTCCTTAGCTATTCCTATGTCAGTTAGATTAGCTATACCTTCACAAGCTTTTCCAGGCAGGGACCTGGACCTCTTAAGAATTAATGGTGTTGGAGAGTAGATCACATGCATCCTGTGAGTAGTCTCTCAAAAGAGGAATGCATATTCTGAACTACTCTAGTTTATCCCTTTATCAATTTCACCATGAACTAAGTTCCACCTCTTCCTTGATGGAAATGAGTGAAAGATCCATGAAAGGCGAGAAATTTTATAGGATGACTTTCTCAACTAGGAAGCAATCATCAATTATGGCTGAGGAAGCATAGCTCTGATCACACAGTGTACCTACACAAAATAAATTTCTGTAGATTTTTATGTTTCAATGTATTGTCTTTTTTAATCTATATTTCTCACAGTTTGATTTCCCGGGTTTATATTGCAAGGATCCATTGATAAACTCAAGACTGTGTATCTCATTGTTCCTTAAACATTTTCTGTGTTTTCTTGTTTAGTGAGTGTGCTTTATGCTTTCTTTTTCTTTCTTTCTTAATTTTTGGCTGTGCTGGGTCTTCATTGCTGTGCAGGCTTTTCTCCAGTTGCAGCGAGGGGGCGAGCAGGGTCCGTTCTCTAGTTGCCTTACACAAGCTTCTCATTGCAGTGACTTCTCTTGCTGTGGAGCATGGGCTGTAGGATGCACAGGCTTCAGTAATTGTAGCAGATGGTCTCGGTAATTGTGGCTCCCAGGCTCTAGAGCACAGGTTCAATAGTTGTGGTGCACGGGTTTAGTTGCTCTGTGGCATGTGGGATCTGAACTAGCAGGTAGATTCTTTACTGCTGAGCCACCAGGGAAGCCCTGTGACTGCGCTTTCATTAGCAAATATATATAAGTATCCAACATGTGCCAGATACTGTTTTAGGCAATTGGGATACATCAGTGAACAAAACATACAAAAATCTTTGCCATTGTGGGTTGTATTTCTTAGTAAGATATGGATACTAAGCAATACATATTTGAAAAAGTAAACTTACAGGATTTTAGATGGTGATATGTGCCATAAAAATAGAGCAGGGTAAGCAAAACTGGAAGCATCAGGGGCACAGCAGACAGGGGAAGACATTTTTAAAAGGGTGGTCAAGGTAAGATTCATTGAAAACCTGGCATCTACTATCAGATTCCTAGGGCTTCTGCAACAAGTTACTACAAACAAGGTGGCTTGCAACAGCATAAATTTGTTTTTCTCAGTTATGGAGGCCAGAAGCCCAGTTCAAGGTGTTGTTGGGACTGCACTGCACTCCCTTTGAAGTGCCTAGTAGAAAACCCTGCCTTGCCTCTTTCAGCTTCTGATGGCTCCTGACATTCATTGGCTTGGGAGTACATAACTTCAGTCTGTCACAGTCTCATATCATCATATGACATTCTCCTCTGTGTGTTCTTCCTTCTCTGTGTTTCTCCTCTGTGTGTCTCTTACAAGGACACATCACTGGATTTAAGGAATAACCAAATAATCCAGGATTTTCTCATCTCAAGGATTTTAACATAATTACATCTGCAAAGATTCTTTTTTTCCTCAGTAAATGTGTATTGATACTTCGGCCACCTGATGTGAAGAGCCAACTCACTGGAAATGACTGTGATGCTGGGAAAGATTGAAGGCAAAAGGAGAAGGAGAGGCACAGGATAAGATGACTAGATAGCATTACCGACTCAATGGACATGCATTTGAGCAAACTCTGGGAGATAGTGGAGGACAGAGGAGCCTGGCATGCTGCAGTCCTTGGGGTTGCAGAGTTGGACAAGACTTGGCAACTGAACAATAACAACAATGCATTCATAGGTCCTAGGGGTTAGGATGTGGACATGTATTTTGAGGGATCACTATTCAGCCCACTAGAATATCTGAGGTAAGATTTGGAGCAAGTGAGAGAGTTAGCCATATGGTTATCTGGAAAAAGAATGATCCAGATAGAAGAACACTCAGAGTAAAGCCTTTATGGTGTGAGTGTACCTGGAATGCCTAAAGAACAGCAAGTGGGCCAGTATAAGTGGAGTATAGTAAGAATAAGCCAAGGTGACTAATATGAGGCAATCAGGGAGATAGGAGAAAAGGCTTCAATATCTTGGAAGTCAGTGAAGAAAAATTCCGAAGGACTAGCCAACTCTGTCTACTAACACTGACATGTGAACTAAGATAAAGTCTGATCAACTTGAAGTTCATGGGTGACCTTGTTAAAAGCAGTTTAATGTAGGAACTGGGAACCCAATTGGAGAGAACTCAAGTTATACTCATTCGACAAAGCAAAACACAATGACCAACTTCCCTGGTTTCACTACTCACACAGTAGTATATCTAAATATTTTATCACTTATATT